>NC_141689.1:615888848-616433663 GCF_964263255.1 Lissotriton vulgaris
CTGCACAAGCCAAGAAGAGCAATAATTGCAAAACAAATCTGCATGTTTATACTTTATGCAAATCTGCAAAAAGAACACCTAAAGTTAACCAGGTTAAAATGAAGGATGAAACTTTGTGTGAAACTTTGAACAATGTTGGGCCTGGTGGCTTAGTGGACAAATGCACCCACTCTTGGGTCCTGTGTTTGATCTCATGGTCACAGTTTCAAATCCAGGTGGGTCCACTCAGCCTTTCATCTTTGTATTGTTGATAAAATGAGTATTGTTAGGTAACAATGAACATCTATTATTCAGTGCCAAGACACCCTATGTGAATGTGTTTAATACACCTAATGATTCTCATAAGAGAAGCAAAGGTCCAATTTGTGAGGTACGATTTGATTCAATCAATTTAGGAGTAATGGATGACTCTGGCTCACCAATCAACATTCTTTCGGATCTTACATTTGAAATGTTGTGGTCTAAGACATTTTTGAAAGCTACAGATTAAATCCAAAAGCCTTTGGAGACTATGATATCATCATAATAATATTGTTAGAATCAAAGGTAGAGAACTATTAACGAAGATATATGTGGTGCTAAACAGACGTGATATTTTAGGTTGGCAAGATAAAGCTAAGTTGGGCATCATTCTTAGACCAGGCCACCCGAACCAGTGGTATTGGGAGACTTACCTGTTATATCTGTAGAACATGTGCATGTGCACAGAAGTGATAATGATAAAATCTTAGATGGATTAATCATGAAATAGGCATGCATGTTTAGTGATAAGGTTGGATGGTTAAAGGGTTTGAGTATACTATTGTTGAAAAGTGAAAAGTGTTGCCACACCTGTTGCTCAAAAGATCAGACCTGTTCCTATTTTCGCAGGGGAATATTTAGAAAAATTATTGGATGAAATGTGCACAGAGGGCATTATCACACCGGTGGAGTCATCTGAGCAGCTCTCAGCTGCCGTTATGGCCTGAAAGAAATCTGTCAAGATACATTTATGTATGGACTTGATAGTGTTCAATCGCAATATACTAGTTCGTTATCACCCTCTTCCAAGCATTCATGATATGCTGGCCAGTCTTGGGGGTAGTAAACACATCAACACCATAGATCTGGTTCAGAGTATCACTAGATTCCACTTACTCTCAGCCATTCACAACTTTTGTAACACCATTCAGAGCATATTTGTATAAGTGGATGCCTTTTGGGCTGGCAACTGCAGCCAGTGTTATTCAGAGGCTAATGGATCAAATGTTTGGTGGGGAAATTGGCATACAAGCTTTCAGGATGATATACTTATTCATAAAGAAAACATTGAGTGCTATTACTAACTGTTAGAAAAGGTTTTGGATAAACTTGAACAGCATGGCAAGACTGTAAACTTAGACAAATGTTAATTTGTGACTAATGAAGTGAACTGTTTTAGGAACAACATCTCACACGAAGGTAATAAACTTAACTTGTCTCTTTTGAAGGCAATCAATGATCCCCCTGTACCTACTGACAAGGATTCTCTCAGGGCATTTGTTGATGTCAGTGAGTACTATGCCAGCTTAGTGCGGGGGTATGCCTCGATTGTGCAACGTCTGAGAGATTTGTTAAAAGGAATGTAAAGTATA
Source organism: Lissotriton vulgaris (assembly GCF_964263255.1). NCBI lineage: Eukaryota > Metazoa > Chordata > Amphibia > Caudata > Salamandridae > Lissotriton > Lissotriton vulgaris. Next base: position 615,890,462 of record NC_141689.1, read on the forward strand.
TATGCTCTGAGGATTCACATCAAGCTCTTGATAGCATTAAAAAGTTGATTGGTAATGCCTCCACTATCAGACCTTTAACTCATAGAGCAAGAAGTATCATTACTGTGGATGTAAGCTTAAAATTTTTAGGGCTGTTTTGAGCCCATTTGGGCAAGAATGGACTAAAGTGTTTGCTTCTAGAATACTATGTACAGCAGAACAAATTACAGCACAATCAAGAGGCAAGCACTAGCGTGTTCACGGGCAGCAGAAAAATTCAAAATATATATATATGAGAGAAAGCAAAATCAAAAATCATGTGTGGTCATCATCTTAAAGTGTGATAAGGCAATTCTCCTCGTAAGTAAAACAAAACACAATAAATATCTTGAAGTGAATTCACCTTTTTACATCAAAACGACTAGTCTGGAATTTCTGATTTACGGAGACATGCCCATCACATCAATCGAAGCATTATCAAATCAACTTGGGTAAATCAAGATATTAACCTCCTACTGATATGAGGAAACCTGTCATATGCTGCAACAAAAAGTACAGCTTCCACCTTTAAACATGTAATGAGAATGAACTAGCATATCTAAACCAAAATAATACGTCTAAAAGATCTCAAAATAAAAACATGTTATTAGCACTATCCACAATATTATGATGTATGTATTGAATGTTTTCTAATATTCACCTCTTTTTGGAGGCTTCACACAAAAACATGTCTGACGGAGAAACCAAAGCTATGGTATATCCAAAGAGTATCACATGACATGTTCCATCTGTTGATATGTGATAAGTCATGAGCTATAGAGCAAGATGCGGCCGCCATCTTTAAACATCCAAAATGGGATGTCTTTTTTTAGATACATTATTATTTGGAGAGAGCAGCGTCAACAAATAGCAATAAGCATTACAATTCGATTTCATACATTTCATATAATAATTTCATATATACACACAGGCAAGCAAGCTGACTATTGGGCTAAAATATATTGAGCTAGAGAATAGAAACAAGTAAAGCTGGATTGAATACCTACCTTAAAAAAATGAAGAAAGAGGGCTTTCATGAATGAGTGATAATAAAATTCTCTTGCAGCATTATTCACTCTGATCTTAAAAAGGCTGCAATCCAGCCAAGGCCACCCTTAACCATCCCTAGCAAGCCAGTCCCCACCTCCTCTATACCTAGTAAGCCGCTTTTATTATTTGGGACCAGATCTAATTCTTGGGCTCCTACCCTTACAGTTATAAAGAGCTCTTTTGAGGTTATATACACCAAGTAGGCGGCCCAGCCAAGCTTGATAGGTGGGGGGGCTCAGCATCCTTCCACCCTGTGGCTATAAGCAGCTGGGCTACAGCAACCACAATAAAGGTGAACCTAATATGAGTTAAGTTGGATATTTCTTTATTGTTGAAGCCCAGAAATATTAGGGCAGGAGTTTTACAGACCATTCTCCTCAGCACGCCATAAAAGAAATCCTCCATCCCTTCTTTTAAGGATAGTAATTTACCATGACTGAAAAACATATAAATCAAATCAGCTGTCCCGAGGGCACACCTGGGGAATTTATCTTCCTCCCTTTTACCCCATCTAAAGAGTTTTGCCGGAGTAAAGTAGCGGTTAAAAATAGTTTGATAATGCTGGGCTTTCAGGTTAGCTGAGAATGGAGTCTCAATTACTAGTGCAATTGGCCTATATAAATCCATGTCACCATCCTCCAACCTCCTCACCCAATTGGCTTCTACTTTCTCCAGGTCATCAGCAATTGTACTTACAAGGATTTTGTAAATGTGCTTTATCCTAGACAGGGGATTAATAATTAGTTCCAAGAGAGAAATTATTTCTACGGAGATTAATTAGTTTTAGTTTGTTTAAGAACGTTCTTACCTGCATGCATTTAAAAAAAATCCCTTAACTACTCCATACCCATGCTGCAAATCCATAAATAAACACATTTGATTAGCCGGATATAGATCCCCTAAATTAATTATGCCATGTTGTTCCCATTGCCTACCCAATACATCGTAGATCATTGAAGGGAAGAGGGGAGATCACCACAGAGGTGTATAGTGACTATTCCTAGGTATCTTCAAAAGTTTGACCATTTTACCACACACCTTCCAGTTTGCTTTTACAAACTAAAAGCATGTGTTTTTGTAATAGCTGGCCTCGACCTGCCGGAGAAACATAACACATGCCAGTCTTCCCATTGCCAGCTCATATATATTAGGAATAGCTGGCCCAGGCTCCTGGTCCCAATACTTGTACCAGTATTTCCTGGTGTAAGCAAAACTGCCATATGTTGCAAAAACACTGCATAATAATAGTACCCCAGAATGGGAGCTGCCCACCCTCAAAGTTCTTGCGGTAGGAATAATAGTTTTAAAGACCGTCTGGTTTTCTTATATTTTCAAATAAAATTGATAAAGATGGAATCTAATTTCTTTAAGACAGACCCTTTAATCTCAAGGGGGATGGATCAAAACAAATAAAAAATCTTCCTATTATTGAAAGATGAAGCCTATCCATGCCTCTTAGAACTGTGCTGCTCTTATTTAACAAGGGGCTCAAATTATTTGTCCATATAGAGCTAACCCTACTACTTATTCTGACCCCTACATAGATTGCTACATCCTGCCTACAGGGATCCTTGAAGGAGATGTTGGAATTACAAACAATCTGTGTTTTCCCTTTATTCAGTAGATAGCCAGATTTTCAGCCATACTCCACAGCCAATCTTTCTATTCCTACTATCGCTCCTTTCAGATCCAAAGTCAAAATAGCGATTTCGTCAGCATATGCCATTATTTTGGTGTTAAATCCATTAACATGCACGGGCTTTATAATCTGATTCTGGAGAATTTGCGGAATAATTGATAGATAATTATGGCAAATAAAATTGGGGAACAAGGACACAGCTCCCTTGTTCCTCTGGCAGTCTTAATATTACCTAACTCCTAGCTGATTATTTGTAGCCTGGCATAAGGTTTAAAATATATTGCATGTATAGCTGTTATGAAGCTTGGACCAAACCCCTTTTGAGACAAAATTTCCTACAAATACTGCCATAACACCCTGTAAAAGGCCTTTTCTGCATCCAGATGGATCATAGCCATCTTTTCTCCGGTTTCCTCTGCTATAGCAAAAAAAGCTATGGCAGCTATGGCATGTCTGATAAGATCAGTACCAGGTATAAAGCCATGCTGCCAAGGAGAAACTAGGTTAGCTATAATCCTACCTAAGCAAGTTGCAAGGATTTTTTAATATAGCTTGGACTCTGAATTAATAAGGGATATAGGCAAGATGGTGGCTGCTTGAGTCAGCCATAATGCGGCTCCCTGACCTAATGTAGTAAGGCTGCAACATGAACTGAGCACGAGAATTTCATTATATCACTTATAATCTATCGGGCACATGCATCAACCATTTTTGCGAGCGCAAATGGTGCGATTTGCAAAAGTCGGCCATTTGTGCCCGAAAAAAGGGCTTCTGCGATGCACCAAATGCAATAAAGTGCATTTATTTTTCAAAGTTGTAGGTTACACACACACATTCCCTTGGGGCATGTGTGTGCGCAACATGCGTGCACCGATCAATTTCAGGGGTGCAACAGGGTGTCCTTTTAATACCCTTGCACCCTTGAAATTGCATGCACAATTTGCGAGTATCTATTGGTACTCGCAGATTGCGCATGCAATCTCCCATTCATTCCTATGGAACTGTAGGCCCATAGGAATAAATAGGAATGCATTCCCTAATTGCAACTCACAGTTTGCGAGTCGCAATTAAGGAATGTTTGGGAATCACTAATTTTATAGCTATTCCTACATGCATAGGCTTTTGCAATTCCTTAATTGCGAATCCTTAATAATTGCAATTAAGGAATCGCAAAAGCCTACAATGATGCATGTGCCTGTATGTTCCAGAGATGGTAACAGAAACCACTGTACCTCCAGTTTGTGTAGTACTGCATGTTTACCCCAGTCACCACAAGATTTCCTATTGTCAGGCTGAGTTGCTCCATGTACTGTGGCAGCTGCTGTTTGAAGTGTCCAGCTGTGGGGACCGCAGAAGCTGCTGAGGGTGCCTGCTGCTTCTCCCGCATCAAGAAATGGGCCCGAATAACCGGTGGGGGCAGGCGATTGTGTCTTGCCCTTACCATTTCGCCAGAAGGTATGGCCTCTATGGTGGATTTAGCGTGGGAACTGGTGGCATGAAATATGCTTCTACATGCCATTTGGTTTTTTTTAAATGGCACTATGAATTGTATTATGGCATACATACAGCTGTAAGTCAAGAAAATCCATTTAGCATTTGTGCAATCTGATAGTTAATTTTACATTGAACCTATTCTCATTCAAGAACGCGTGATAAACCAACAGGTCACCTTCAGTCCCATTCCAGATATTCAAAATATCATCTATAAAACACCCATACTAGATGATATCATTCGTGCAATCTTGTGAGTCTGGGCCACAGGTGTGCTTCACCTTGAACAAACTCATGAAAAGCTTTGCATAGGATGCGATTAATTTGGACATTTCAAGTAGAATGAGGGTATACTTCAAATGACTGGTATTACGCCTTTACAAATGAAACTTAAGTTCCACTAAGCTGCGTTCCATCTGTACAAGCTTTCCACATCCATTGCAATGAACATGACAGCCTCGATTTCCCATTCGAAACTCTCCAAATTACTTAATACATCTTTTCTGTCCCTTAAATATGAGGGCAGATTTCTCACAGATGTCTCTTTTGAGACTAGAGCAGTGAGAGCAGTAGAGAGCAGCAGCAGTGGCAGCAGTTCTGAGCGGAACTGACGAGCACCGGCTGAGATGAGCGTATCCGCGGGGTCACGGAGTCACAGGGGTTTTGAGCCTCTGACCCACCCGCTTGACCCTTTGAGCCACTGACCTACTCGCTACACCACTGCTTACTGACTCCGCTTACCCCTTACCAGGCACCACCAATTACTGCCAATTACCAACCGGCGGCCCACGGCGAGCTTGCAGCACAGTCTTGGTGCAGTCACTACGAGGAGAGAACGGGGTACAGTGGGCTGAGCCGTCACAGTATTGGTGGCATGAAGGGGGCCCACACTGAAGCTCTCTCCACCCCCCACCTTGTCCACCTCATCCTCTTGCTCGCCCCGCCTGAATTCACGAGTTGGCTGCCTGCTGAGTAGCAGCAGCAGTAGTCGTGAGCAGCTGCCCTCGTGAGCCCCTGCAGTGGGGGGGGGGGGGGGGGGGGGGAAGGGGCAGGCGTGGGAGTCACCGTGACAGCCATCTACACTAGCATACCAACTAATCAGCAAGCCAGGTGCACCAGGTAAGACTCAGCGAGCCCAAATGTACCCCGGTAGCGCTGTTGGCAAAGAAGCACTAAAGAGTCATGCGGAGGGACTGAAGCCTGAATCCTGTAGCCTGAAGCTGATGCCCCAAGCCTGGCCCACTGGTTACCACCCACAGACGCCGCCCCTGCCTTTGTCTCTTACCCTGCCACGCCTAGTGCTATAGACAATCAGCCCAGGGTGATCTACGGACGCCACAGGACCACCGGACTGCGCAGTGAGGTGAGAGGTGTGGGGAAGGAGGGCGCGGAGCGCTGCATGAGGCGGAGTGAACAAGCAGGCAGAGGCAGCCTAACTAACAAACCGGGTAACAGGGAGACCAGTTGAGCATCCAGCACTAGGAGGTGCTACGAGGCAACACTCTGAGCTCACCTGCGAGCCCCCAGACTCCTGGGGTTACACGGCACTCAAGCAGGGGATAGTGACTGGATGAGCGAACCCATGTGAACCCCTGTGAAGGATGAAAGTGCAGCATCACTGAATCGCACTGGTAGTCCATGCACTGTACAAAGCATAAGACACAAAAGTAACCAGCAACCAAGCCATTAAGCCAAACCAAGCCAAGATTATGTGACAAATACAATCAACATCTAACTAGCTGCTGTTCTTACACCTCTGACACCTAGGTTACCTCAGCCATTTGGGGCACCAGTGAGCTTATCAGTGAGCTTAATAAACAGCTGCTTCCACTCTTCCTCCGGTCTCTTCGATTAAGACTTAGATCGGACTGGAAAAGTGTTCGCACCATTGACAGGGCCCAAGAGGTAACAGCTCCCGAAAACTCCCATTAACTCCAGTTATCGCAGGAATCACAGAGACCATTAGGGGAAGCAACACTAGGCATAAGGTTGATGACAGTTTCGACAACTCTCAAGGTCACTAGCCAGCAGCCACCAGTCAACAGTCTTCGCACAAGAACAGGGGAATCCAGTGAGACCCGGTGGGAGCCCAGTCACCACCTCTAGGCAGTATGAGATCAGGGCGAGTACAGGTGACTACCCAGCCAGGGCCAGTAGAGAGAAAGAGGAAGAAGTGCAAGTCCGGCATCTTCACAGCTCTACCTACAGCTCAATCCATTGCCCAAATTCCCCTAATCGAGACAGAGGATGACCCAAAGGTCAGCGCGTCACCAAGAAGAATGGGAGTCCCCTTCAACTTCAAGGTCTCTCCAAACCAGCCAAAAATCTATACAAAGTTCAACTTCTTGAAAGACATCAGAGCGGCCCTTTATTCAAGCAACGCTGCAATTAAAGGCCTTCCGTCCCCCCTTCAACCAGAACAACAGTTTCAGCCCCTACAGCTAAGCACAGCAATAGTCAGTCAGTCAAGAATGCTTTATTTGGCAACTTACTGTCATAAAAAAAATATTATATTCAAAACTACATTTCATTTATAAAAAGAAGCCTGTCAAAGTAAAAACTGGTTGAGCAGCTCATAAGAATCCAAACAAAAAGAAAACCTTTGTGGACTGGATTCAAAGTGCAAATATGCAAGCAGTATTAAAGTATTAAAGTGCATAAAAACTTTGCTAAACATACAGTGCATACTTTATATAAAGTGCAAAGTGGAGTCAGGTAAGCTCGTATATTATGGTAACACATATTGGTCCTCATGATTAAAAAGCTTGAAGTACAGAAGAGCAAATATATTAAAACATAAAACTACAAAATTAATTCCCCAATATACTCCTAACAAGGTGGACTACAAACACATATAGCCTGATTCATCAAAGGTAATTGCGCTCGCAAAGGGCCAGATTTTGAGAATCTGGACCTTTGCGAGTGCGATTTTTGCATTTGGGATTCATCATCCCAAATGCAAAAATCGCTATTACCGAAATCGCATATTTGCGAGGAATTGGATTTAAGGAATCTCTAATAGAGATTCCTTAAATGCAATTCATCAACCAATTAGAAATTGCGAAATTGCAATATTTGGTTGCAATTTACCACCAAGTCTGACTTGGTGGTAAATTGCGAAAAAAGAGTAAAAAGCACTGTAGTGCATTTTTTTCTTTTGCATGTTACACACACACATGTCCTTTGGACATGTGTGTGCGCAACACCTGTTCAAATGTGCATTTAAGGGGTGCTACAGGGTGTCCTTTGGACACCCCTGGCACCCTTCAAATCGCTATCTTATTTGCGATTAGCAAATTGCTGATCGCAAATTAGGAATACTCCCCATTCATTCCTATGGGCCGAAAGGCCAATAGGAATGAATGGGGAGTTTTTCCTTATTTGCGATTAGCAATTTGCTAATCGCAAATAAGGAATGTGTAGGAATCACATATTTTTTTGCGATTCCTACATGAATGCCGTTTTGCGAGTCTGGAATAGCGCTTCCTTATGAATCGCTATTTCAGACTCGCAAAACGGCCCAATGATGAATCAGGCTGTTTATTTTTTAACAACCATATAGGGTACCAAGGCCTGTTCTGCCTAAAAATAAAAACATGTTTATAAAATACTGAATGCACTAGGAGAGTTTCAAGAGCTCAGATGATCTTGAAAATTTGAACACATTTTGATCCTCCTAATAAAAACATACTACAGTAATAGTCCATACAGAAGCCAATGCCAATGAGTCGATCATACCATGCATGAGGGGCACGAGGTACACCGCCAAAGCAGTAGAAAACACTAATCTATCTATGAACTTTTCAGGGGCATCTCCCCCCATTTTCGGCCTAGTGGCTACGCCCACGAGTTATCATGACCAACTAATGAGACCCCCGGCGACCCCGCACAAGCAGCAGAGCACAAAATGGATTGCCTAGGGTTAATGCAAATGGCAGACCAGGGTTCAACTATCCCAGCTAACCGAGCTATTGCAATAACTCCGCCTCCAGCAGTAGTGGACGTCGAACATGTGCATGTAAATACAGACAAAAAACACTCCAATAGGAACAAGCCAGGCGAATGCACATGGAAAAGGGCAGCCAGATCAATCAATCTTCTTTAAGCTCTTTAAGCTTTTTTAACATAAGATATAAGCAGGCAGTACTTCCTGCCGTCACCTTATGAAAATCGCCCTGGCAGCAAGAATCTAGATACTACCATTGCCAACACTGCCAATAATGCTGCCTCTCGGGAATCTAGCCACACCAGTCTAACCACGTTGTGACCAACAGTTAACACTAATGATCCCAAGCGGGAAGAGGGAAGGGCAGCCTTAACCTTTTTAGGCACTCAAGAATGGGGGGAATTGCTAAGAGCATACTCTCCAGATCACCATACGGGCACTTCCCCCGCAAAGACGATGCACCCAAACCCACCAAATGTATGAAAACTATTCAGTGACCTATATACATGTCCTACTAACAAACAAGAAAGGTTTGGCTAGAGCGCATTAGGGCTGCGCCCATATAATGATAAACAAAGCAATATGCCAGTACTGCTCAATATTTTTACTAATTTCTGCAGAACAAGGAAACAACAACTCTCCTGCAAGGACCACTATTTAAGTCCGATTTTAATTTTCAAAGCTTTTTATTAGTTTCTTTTTATATTCAATTATTTTTGTATTTTCACATTTATTTTTTGACAGAAAATCACAGTTTGACAATTACTCAAAGACAGACAGCACCCTAAAACGATTTCAAGGGTGGGGGAGGAAGACTATTAATTCTGGAACTATATAGTGATATGTGCAGAGGTGTGATGAAAGTAGTAAAAATAACAAAAATTGAAAGAAAAACCAAGCGCACTTCTGGTATCAATCTCAGTGATCAGTTTCATACTGTGATACATTCAAACCATCCAGAGTTCATACATAAAGAGGGAAGTAGAGGGAGTGATTGAATTCATAAAAGACTGTGTATAAGTGTACCTACACTTTTTTTGTACTAATTTGGCGGGGCACTTATCACAATAAAACCTTTTCGAATATTCAAATTATTAGACTATCTAACCGTTTTTGAAATAATGACAATTCACAAAGTGATTAGCCTAAGAAAGAAAAAGGGTCGACGCATTTCAAATCCCGAATTCTGGCGGGATTTTCATCAGGGCCACACGTGGACTAAATCTGCAAAAGACAAAAATTAGTGAGCCAGTGTCTATACTCAGTAAACCTCAACTTAACATTCAGACAAAGCCACACTCATTCAATACCTGTTAGAATAAAGAAGAGTAGGTCAACGACCTATAATCATTTGATTACCGCCTGCACCGCTATTTTACGCATAAACGTTTGTTCGAAGGCTGAAACCTTCTTTTTGTGACATTTACAGATTCATAAGAAGAATTTAAAACAACGTGGTAGCAAATACCATATTGATCTGCCATGGAATACCTAAATACCAATTGTATCTTATAAAGAGTCATCGTACTCCGAAATAAAACTTCAAACCATGGATCAAAAAGTGAGTACTGGGCTTGTACTATCCAATTCGGATGTTATATATTGTGTCTTCCCTGAACAGGACTTATAGTCTTCCCCATTTGCCCCCACATAATTCTCTTGGATACAAGACAACTCAAGTACGACAGGTATTGAATGAGTGCTGCTTTGTCTGAATGTTAAGTTGAGGTTTTCTGAGTATAGACACTGATAGTAAGGCTCGCTCATTTTTGTCTTTTGCAGATTTAGTCCACGTGTGGTCCTGATGAAAATCCCGCTAGAACTCGGGATTTGAAGCGCGTCGACCCTTTTTCTTTCTTAGGCTAATTACTTTGTAAATTGTCATAATTTCAAAAACGGTTAGATAGCCTAATAATTTGAATATTCGAAAAGGTTTTATTGTGATAAGTGCCACCGCCAAATTAGTACAAAAAAAATGTAGGTACACTTATACACAGTCTTTTATGAATTCAATCACTCCCTCTTCTTTCCCTCTTTATGTATGAACTCTGGATGGTTTGAATTTATCACGGAAGAGATACATTTATATTCAAAAGAAATCTATTTGTCCAATTCTTCGATGTCCATACAGATTTTTGTCACAAATTTAATTAGGACAACGATCCAAGAATCATATGCATACACACTGAAAGCATTTCATATACAAACAATGCTTCTGTTCCATACAAACGCGCTCGCCTACGAAACTACATCACCCAGAGATCCATAGAAACCGGAAGCAGAGAATGGCTCAAGTAGCCGCTTTGACCCGGAAGCAACCAAACGGCCAGTTGATCGATACCCGGCCCCGAGGAGACTCCGTGAATCTAACTGAAAGGTACGTTCTATCAAAGAGCCCAATTTCGCTGTTAGATGATTTCAACTAACTTTATTTGTACCATGCTCATAACCGGCCTCAAAGAACACGCAAATGGCCGCCCGCCATTAGACGACAGGAGTACTTTTGAAACACCCATATTAGACCCGCTGCTAAAATCACCCTCTCTGCTACACATACAGGCTTAGTAAAACAGAGAGAAATTCCATTGAGTGGCATTAAACCGCACATTGATACGATCGAGACATCGAACTAAACATCCTATATCATTTGTTTCAAGCAATGCAAAGTTGACTTCATGGAATACATAACAAGTTTAGAATAAAGAAGAGTAGGTCAACGACCTATAATCATTTGATTACCGCCTGCACCCCTATTTTACGCATAAACGTTTCTTCGAAGGCTGAAACCTTCGTTTTGTGACATTTACAGATTCAAAAGAAGAATTTAAAACAACGTGGTAGCAAACTACCATATTGATCTGCCATGGGATACCTAAATACCAATTGTATCTTATAAAGAGTAATCGTACTCCGAAATAAAACTTCAAACCATGGATCAAAAAGTGAGTACTGGGCTTGTACTATCCAATTCGGCTGTTATATATTGTGTCTTCCCTGAACAGGACTTATAGTCTTCCCCATTTGCCCCCACAGAATTCTCTTGGATACAAGACAACTCAAGTACGACAGGTATTGAATGAGTGCTGCTTTGTCTGAATGTTAAGTTGAGGTTTTCTGAGTATAGACACTGATAGTAAGGCTCGCTCATTTTTGTCTTTTGCAGATTTAGTCCACGTGTGGTCCTGATGAAAATCCCGCTAGAACTCGGGATTTGAAACGCGTCGACTCTTTTTCTTTCTTAGGCTAATTACTTTGTAAATTGTCATAATTTCAAAAACGGTTAGATAGCCTAATAATTTGAATATTCGAAAAGGTTTTATTGTGATAAGTGCCACCGCCAAATTAGTACAAAAAAAATGTAGGTACACTTATACACAGTCTTTTATGAATTCAATCACTCCCTCTTCTTTCCCTCTTTATGTATGAACTCTGGATGGTTTGAATGTATCACAGTATGAAACTGATCACTGAGATTGATACCAGAAGTACGCTTGGTTTTTCTTTCAATTTTTGTTATTTTTACTCCTTTCATCACACCTTTGTACATATCACTATGTAGTTCCAGAATTAATAGTCTTACTTCCCCACCCTTGAAAAAGTTTTAGGGTGCTGTCTGTCTTAAAGTAATTGTCAAACAGTGATATTCTGTCAAAAAATAAATGCGAAAATACAAAAATAATTGAATATAAAAAGAAACTAATAAAAAGAGTTGAAAATTAAAATCGGACTGAAATAGTGGTCCTTGCAGGTGAGTTGTTGTTTCCTTGTTCTGCAGAAATTAGTAAAAATATTGAGCAGTACTGGCACATTGTTTTGTTTATCATTATATTGGCGCAGCCTTACTGCGCTCTAGCCAAACCCTTCTTGTTTGTTAGTTAATGATAGCGGGCACCAGCTCGCTAGGTTTTCTCTGACGCTGTTGCGTCCCTGTATTCAGGATTGACTACTCTGTTTTTCATTTGATATTCACTTTCACGGTTTAACCTTCTTTCATCTAAATTGATTCTCTGTCACTTTTCAAATCTTAGTTTGTGATCTATTTGCATTGGGGTTGGATGCAGGTGACAATTGTACCAATAAATTGAAACAAATAATATTGAGCGAGTATGTCAGAGGATCAAACTTTTGCATAGAGCGAAGATCATATTAAGAAATTATTGAGCGATCCTCCTTTGTTCGGCTCAGAAACACTTAGCCATACTGCACGTACTAGTAATGAATCCGACAAACTAATCAGGTTAAAGAAAAAGCAAATTCGTACCGATCTGCATGGTCACTACCTCATTCAACATCTGAGAGCAGGCACTATGCCGACAGGTTTGATTGTCAAAAATGTACCGGTAATCTTCACAGAAGACGCTATCTACAAAAAAGGCTACAGTTTCATAGAAACTAAATGTAGCCGAGACCTTATGGTCCTGACTATAGAAACAGCTCAAAGGCTGTCCAAAGCACAATTGGAAGAAATAGAGGCTCTAGAAGCAGAGATAAGATCAAATCAGCACATTATAGATTCTAAAGCTTTACTTGACAAAGTAGAAAAAGAAATTACAGAATTCAAAGATTACACTGTCAATCAAAAAGAAAATAATTTTGAGAGAGATAAACGTAATTTATCATTAGAAAAAGCTTACCCATACCTCCAACAGGACTTTTATTCAAGACCAGAAGCAAGGAGGTTTCTGCCAGACAACCAGGGAAGATCACGGAACAACTTTATAACATTCTCTGACACCTCATCGTCTGGTAGAAGTGATACAGATAACAGCAATTATCGACCTAATCTAGGCAGAAGAGGAGGATATCAAACAAATTACCCACAAATCTTTCAACAAAATTACCAACAAAGCAATCCTCAACAACAACAACATCCTTTTTTAGCACGAGGCCAAGCAAAAACCCAAGCAAAAACGCGGTACCAACAGCCATGGGAAATGTCAACAAGGAGACAGAATTACAAAAGCTAGAAAAATCTCCAATTTACAATCTTTCAAACAAAGTACTAATGGAAACACAAATAAGCGTGTTAGAAAAGGGCCTTACGTTTGTGCCTACAAAACCGACAGATTTCGTTCGATTACAATCAGAATTTATTGAATTCTGCAGAAAAATCCGTTTAACAACCTTTTTTCGCAGACAAACAAATGACAGTCCATACGGAAACAACGGGGCTAAATAAAAAATCAAATTTCTGCTCGCCTGCAAATAAAGTCCCAAAAGAAGTTACCACTTTTGAAAAAACTATACTGTGTGCTATTTCTCCTCAAGAAAAGAAAAAATCAGGCTTTGCCAAATCAAATTTAACCAAAATACAAAAAGAGGCTCTATGCTCCCTCAAAAATGACGAGAACGTCATTATAAAACAAGCCGACAAAGGTGGATCCATTGTCGTCTGGGGAACAACAGAATATATCACAGAAGCCAATAGACAGCTAATGTATAGAGAATGTTCCCAGAAAATTGTAAAAGATCCTACCCTGGAACTTCAGAATTAACTGTTTGCCATTTTAAATAAAGGATTTGAACAGGGTTTTCTGGGGAAAAAAGAATTTGAATATCTACAAAACAAACACCCAAGAACCCCATTGTTTTATGTACTTCCTAAAGTACATAAAGATGAAAAAACACCTCCTGGAACACCTATAATTTCAGGGTGCGAGTCATTTTTTGAACCCATATCAAGATTTGTGGACTTTTTCCTCAAACCTTTCATGACGAAAACTAAATCTTAACTTCAGGACACGACGGACTTCATCAATAAACTTCAAACATTACCATTCACAGAAAATCAGGATTTCCTCATCAGTATGAACGTAGTATCCTTATATACACAAATACCACAGGATGAAGCCTTAGAAGTTTTAGAAATCTTCCTCAATATGAGAGATCGATCAATGAAAGTACCAACGGATTTTATTCTAAAGCTAGCGAAAATGGCCCTCAAAAAGAACTAATTTAAATTCAAAGACAACTACTTTTTTCAGATCAAAAGAGTCGCTATTGGCTGTCTTTTTGCCCCAGAATTAGCAGTCCTATACATGAGCCAATATGAAGAGACATTCATTTATAAAAACAATCCATTTAAGCAATGGATAGGCGGTTGGATCCGTTTTATTGACGACGTCTTCCTAACCTGGACAGGTAATGAGGAAGAACTAAATGCCTTTCATGGATGGCTAAACAACCGGACACAAGACATCAAATTTAGCATACAATTTTCCAAAGTCAGAATGGCATTTTTGGATGTAGACGTTTATTGTTCAAACGGGGAACTGGTAACAACACTTTTTACCAAAAAATCAGATAGGAATAAAGCACTACATTATTCCAGTTATCATCCCAGGAGCCTCAAACAAAACCTACCGATAGGACAGTTTCTTCGCATCAGAAGGAACTGCTCTTTCAAAGATGAGTATATGGAACATGCCAATCTGTTAAGAGACAAGTTACTAATCAGGGGTTACCCTTCAAAACTTCTCAAACAAGCCATAAAAAGAGCATGGTGGACACCGCGAGAAGAACTTCTGATAAGAAAAGAACACAAAACCGAAACCCGCATAGTATGTGTATCAACATACTGTCCATCATCTAATTGGTTGAAGAAAATAATTCATCAAAACTGGCATTTACTTAAAGGGCTTGACACACAGCTCACAGAAGTACCATTGTTTGCTTTTAAGAAAGACAAAAGCATTGCAAACCATATTGTGCGTGCCACACTACCAAAAAACAAAAATCCTACATTGAGAGATTGTGTCAATCTACCTCCAATCACAGGCCATCATAAATGGGGTACATGTCTATGTTGTGCATCTACAATTGAAGGCTCTTTATCCTAACATGAAGGAATATCCTGGAAACACAATTCCTTCACAAATTGCAAAACACGGAATCTGATTTATGGCTTTCTTTGCCCTTGCAACAAATTGTACATCGGCAAGACTAATCAAGAAGCCAGACAAAGGATTTCCCAGCATAAGTCAAGGATCAATAGAAAAATCCTCACAGCACCTCTAGTCCAACATTGGATTGAAAAAGACCACAAAGAAAATGATTTAAAATGGACAGTGATTTCCAAAGTCGAACCTGACCCACGAGGTGGCGACCTAGAAGCAAAACTTCGAAATAGAGAGGCACTGTTGATTTTAAAATGTAATTCTGCAACAAATGGATTGAATGAAATGTCGGAGCTATACAACCTGTAAAATCTAGATGAGAGATACTTTCATATTCAACCAACATCACAAGGATAACCATATATTCCATTCACCGATGTGCATAAAGATATTGTTACAAATCCAGTAAGATCAATACTACAAATAACAACTTTAATCTCACAGATATTAACATGAATTTTGATTCAAATCTATGCTTTTGTTTAAAAACTACATCAGCCGGAGATCTATCAAAAACCGGAAGTAGGCAATCGTTTAATCAGTTACCTGGACTCGGAAGAGATACATTTATATTCAAAAGAAATCTATTTGTCCAATTCTTCGATGTCCATACAGATTTTTGTCACAAATTTAATTAGGACAACGATCCAAGAATCATATGCATACACACTGAAAGCATTTCATATACAAACAAAGCTTCTGTTCCATACAAACGCGCTCGCCTATGAAACTACATCACCCAGAGATCCATAGAAACCGGAAGCAGAGAATGGCTCAAGTAGCCGCTTTGACCCGGAAGCAACCAAACGGCCAGTTGATCGATACCCGGCCCCGAGGAGACTCCGTGAATCTAACTGAAAGGTACGTTCTATCAAAGAGCCCAATTTCGCTGTTAGATGATTTCAACTAACTTTATTTGTACCATGCTCATAACCGGCCTCAAAGAACACGCAAATGGCCGCCCGCCATTAGACGACAGGAGTACTTTTGAAACACCCATATTAGACCCGCTGCTAAAATCACCCTCTCTGCTACACATACAGGCTTAGTAAAACAGAGAGAAATTCCATTGAGTGGCATTAAACCGCACATTGATACGATCGAGACATCGAACTAAACATCCTATATCATTTGTTTCAAGCAATGCAAAGTTGACTTCATGGAATACATAACAAGTTTAGAATATAGAAGAGTAGGTCAATGACCTATAATCATTTGATTACCGCCTGCACCCCTATTTTACGCATAAACGTTTCTTCGAAGGCTGAAACCTTCGTTTTGTGACATTTACAGATTCAAAAGAAGAATTTAAAACAACGTGGTAGCAAACTACCATATTGATCTGCCATGGAATACGTAACTACCAATTGTATCTTATAAAGAGTCATCGTACTCCGAAACAAAACTTCAAACCATGGATCAAAAACTTGAGTACTGGGCTTGTACTATCCAATTCGGATGTTATATATTGTGTTTTCCCTGAACAGGACTTATAGTCTTCCCCATTTGCCCCCACAGATTTCTCTTGGATACAAGACAACTCAAGTTAGACAGGTATTGAATGAGTGCGGCTTTGTCTGAATGTTAAGTTGAGGTTTGCTGAGTATAGACACTGATAGTAAGGCTCGCTCATTTTTGTCTTTTGCAGATTTAGTCCACGTGTGGTCCTGATGAAAATCCCGCCAGAACTCGGGATTTGAAACGCGTCAACCCTTTTTCTTTCTTAGGCTAATCACTTTGTAAATTGTCATAATTTCAAAAACGGTTAGATAGCCTAATAATTTGAATATTCGAAAGGTTTTATTGTAATAAGTGCCTCCGCCAAATTAGTACAAAAAAAGTGTAAGTACACTTATACACAGTCTTTTATGAATTCAATCACTCCCTCTTCTTTCCCTCATTATGTATGAACTCTGGATGATTTGAATGTATCACAGTATTACACTGATCACTGAGATTGATACCAGAAGTACGCTTGGTTTTTCTTTAAATTTTTGTTATATTTACTCCTTTCATCACACCTCCGTACATATCACTATATAGTTCCAGAATTAATAGTCTTCCTCCCCCACCCTTGAAAAAGTTTTAGGGTGCTGTCTGTCTTAGAGTAATTGTCAAACAGTGATTTTCTGTCAAAAAATAAATGCAAAAATACAAAAATTAATTGAATATAAAAAGAAACTAATAAAAAGCGTTGAAAATTAAAATCAGACTGAAATAGAGGTCCTTGCTGGTGAGTTGTTGTTTCCTTGTTCTGCAGAAATTAGTACAATATACATGTTCAGCATAGAATAATATAACCATAAGTAATGTGTACAAATATTAAGCAGACCTAAAGAAAATCTATATTTTTAAACTTAGCTATTAAACAAATTTATACAAAGAAAAACACACATTTAGTTACATGCACATAATCAAATTAAAAGCTTATAAACAAAGGAATATGCTGTACATTTGTGTTTAAGTATATTGGTTATGTAGGTAAGAGCCAACTCTTGAGTAGTCTGCTGGAGGTAGGAAGGTTATCTGTGGATCTTATAATTGGGGGAAATTAATTCCATAATTTGGCTGCTTGAACAGAAAAGGATGTGCCACCTTTTTCTTGTATGATGGGATTTTGAGACAATTAGCCAATCTGGAGCAGAGGCTCCCTTTTTGAGTGTATTTGGTGATTTTGTTACTGATGTAAGCAAGACTATATAGGTATTTAAAAATGTGTTATGCTGTTTATTAAATACAATGACAAACTAATGAAGATTATGTTCAACTCAAAAACTCTATTGTGTTTATATAATGATTAGAATTAGACTCCACCTACCTGCATTCCAGCATGAATTATGAATTGATTTCTGTTGAATCTAGAGATAATAGGATGCATTATGGGGTACCTTTAAGGTTGATAGAGTTGCAGGAATTACTATGCCCACTTTGAAAGAGGCAAGGATTTATGATATACATAAATTTAGCACTCATGTATATTTATTAAATATCCTGTTGTACACTAAAATGTGATTTTAGGAGCTTATCAAAAATATGATATGGGGTAGTGTTTAGAAAATACCCATTGCATTTGAGGCATTGCCATACCTTTTTCGGTCGAGCATTCAAGACCTCTTGTATATACTTTATTATGTACTTATTATATACTTATATGGGTATGTACTTTGTGGGCTCTGGAGATCAGCCCTAGGACTTGTCTGCTTCCTGTTAGGGACTTTTTTCTGTTCAACTGCCTCTATTTAACTGTCTTCATAGAAAACGACTAGCAGAGGTCAGTAAAATACCAGAATTGCTTTCTGCTGAGAAACTTTCCTTTTTTTATTTTTCTGGCAACTGCCTCTATTTAACTTTCTTGATAGAAAATGACAGGCAGAGGTCAGTAAAATACCAGAATCACTTTAGCATTCTCTAGATTCCAGTCCATAGAAATTGTCTTCCACGAGCACCCGTAGACAATAATATTTTTTTCAAATCTTGGATTTTCAGTGATATGAACACAAAAGGCCCTGATTTTATATTAAAAACAGAGCTTTGGACTATACCATTTCGCACTGAAAGGCAATATTTCTCTCAATGTGTTCCCATACCTGGCGTGTCACGCAGTTTGGTGCTTACTTTCCCTCCATGTTAAAGAATATAAGATGTTTCAGCACCCAGGCTAATGTGCTGCATAGCTAAATACAAATAAGGTCCCAAAGGCGAGAACGATTGCATTGCAAATGCTTGTTTGTTGTATAATGCATTCACAAAGTGGACAGCTTTAGTTGTTTTTTTTTAGGTGCTGCAGCACAGCTTGCTATGTTGGTGTCTTCCGAAAGACTCCCCAGGAAGAAGCCACATAAGGTGTTGTTTTATGTATGACTAATTATAGTCCTGAATGATCTCTCTATGTTGAAAACAAAATGTGCTTACTGGATATTTACTGTGACTTTAATGAGAAAGTGAAAATAAAAGATTGTTTTTTTAATCAAGTTTTTGTGGACTGTGTACTTTGGAATAGAGCCGATTGAATAAATAGTACATGAGAGAGACTGTTGCTGGGGCCAGAG
The DNA here is from genome assembly GCF_964263255.1 of Lissotriton vulgaris. Classification (NCBI taxonomy): domain Eukaryota; kingdom Metazoa; phylum Chordata; class Amphibia; order Caudata; family Salamandridae; genus Lissotriton; species Lissotriton vulgaris. The sequence goes on from NC_141689.1 coordinate 615,909,551, forward strand.
CTACAGAGTCCGTAATTCACTTTGCCCCTTAGCTTGAGGAGGAGGTTCTTAAGCGCCTATAGTATGCAAAGCAGATCCACAGAGTGAAATATGCCCATTTACTAATGGGCAATCTTCATTACTCCTGGTCCCGTTGTCCTCCTCCCATTCCTTACTAATTGATGATGACCATCTTCACGACAGAAAAAAAGAAAAAGGGAATGCTGGGCACCTAACCCCACCCCCTCCAACTAGAATTACATAAGCAGTACCCACCCAGCATTCCACCTGAACTACCAAGCAACCAACAGGAAGGTCGGCCGTCTGGGAGGTAGAGGCGTAAGGCTTGGGACGAGGACTGAAGGATCAGGAGTAATGAAGATTGCCAGTATGTAATAGGGCATTATCCCCCAGTTCCTCCAGTCCTCAACCCATTCCTTACTAATTGGAGGATTGAAAGATACTAAAGCCAGAAAATAGACCTTCCAAACCCTAAGGACACCAAGGACACCACGCCAACAAGCAGCATCCCAAGCAAAGCAAACAGGAGAACCACAGGAAAAAAACAACACAAGCAAGAGCACACAACCTCCAACCCCCCAACCAAACAACAGAGCTGAACCCCCAAAAACATGCAGGAGATGACCAAGAAGGACAAAACAAGAAGACAAACCACGGAGCTGCCACCCAAAGAGCAGGCAACCCAAACCGGCAACACACCAGAACAAACCACAGAGGAAGAGAACCAGACAAGAACGTACCAGAGACCGTCCCCACCAGAAGAACAGATGCAAAGCCACACAAAGAAGAAGACCGAAGGCAACCAGACACACCAGGAAGCCAGCAAAGGCCGAAAACAAGCCCAAAGTAAACCCCCAAAGAGACCGAAGCAAACAAACCCCCTTGGAACAACCAGCACAAAGTGGTCCAGAAGAAGCAGAAGCATGCACAAGGCACAAAAAACCCAGAAGGGCACCCAGGCAGCGAGAAAGCCACCTAGTCCAGTAACACCACGCAGAGCCGCAGACCCAGCAGCAGAAATGACAGAGAGTGACCCCCAGCAGACAAGAGAAAAATGCCCAAAACCCACAACAACCCCACCAGAAAGCCAAGGGGAAGCAAGGAAAGACCCTAACGCCACAATCCTTACTTTCTGCTTGTGGAGTTGTCCCGCAGGGATGACATGAACAAACTCCACCATCTCCCACCACTCCCTAGTGATAGAAATTATACTGACCAGGGTGAAGTTGGGGGCCGGGAGAAGGAATCGTAAATTCTGTAGGGTGTGTTCCTTTTTGTGTAGACCCGTTGGTGAATGATCTTTACCGGTGAGGGAACCCTCCCAGAAACAGTCACCTGTTAGGGACAAACCATAGCATTGGTCTGTCTTTTTACTCCTAGGTCCTACTCACACCTTAAATACAGAGTGAAAATAAACACCGGATGAATATCCGTATTCGTATCCGTGGTTCAAGCCGGTACTCAGGATATTCGTTCTCAGATGGGAAAGAGAAAATAAAGCTGAAAACGCTCCTGCGTGTATAAAGGTGAGCCGTCACACCCTGCTATTCATGTTGCTACCAAAGAAAAGGTAAGCGCACCTGCGCAAGTAGTGTTAGGGTGTTGGTTATTAGCTGCAAAAGAAATATACGCTCCTGCGTGTGGAATGACACCAGTAATGTGTTGATCGCTCCTGCGCCAACACAAAGGTGTGCTTGGTGCAACAACGCACTCCAGTGCGTGTTGCTGCCTGGAATAGTGTAAGGGCTCCTGCACCCACGACAGAGGTATGTTTAGCACAACAGCATGCTCCTGCTCATGTTGCTGCTCTGAAATGGTGTAAGCGCTCCTGCGCCAACACCGAAAGCGTGTTTGGTGCAACAACGTGCTGCTGTCCGTAATGGTGTAAGCACTCCTGCGCCCACACCCGAGCTATGTTTAGCACAACAACACACTCCTCCACGTGTTGTTACTCTGAAATGGTGTAAGCGTTCCTGCGCCAACACCAAAGAGGTGCTTGGGGCAACAATGCGCTCCTGCACGTGTTGCTGCCTAGAATGGTGTAAGCGCTCCTGCGCCCACACCCGAAATATGTGTAGCACAACATTGCGCTCCTCCGCGTGTTACTGCTCTTAAATGGTGTAAGCGCTCCTGCGCACACACCCGAAGTATGTTTAGCACAACAACATGCTCCTGCGTGCATTGTTGCTCTTAAATGGTGTAAGGGCACCTCCGCTAACACTTTTGGTTTGAGGACACACCACTTGGTTAGGCGCAAGTTTCTGGGACGTTGCAGCTTAGCGCTGGTCCGCGGAAATTCACAAGGTTCAGAGTGAACGCTCTGCTGGGAACGGGTGAGGAAAATTGTGGTGTGAATTCCTTAATCCAAAGCAATGCTGGGCTGGACACCACAGGTTTTATTGTGATTTCACCCAGAAGGTCAACCCACGCTGGCTTCCTGGATTACTTCTGGCAGGAGAAAAGTGGACTGCCAACCTCCGGTAGTGCGATGACCTGGAGCTCCGTAACGACTTCAAGGAAGCAGATCAAGCACTCCTCGCATCCACTTAGCCTGTCGGGCCCCCAAGTGAGCTCACAGACCCAGACCATGACACAGGCCCCACCCAAAGCAGGAGACAAAGCACAGAACTAACACCAACACACCAGGGAAGGCCCACAGCAGACCACCCCAGACAAAAGAGGATAGGGTCCGCCGAAAGAGCCAAGGCACCGACCCAGAGGACCAACCAAGGGCAGGCCCACACTGAGCAAACCAGGTAGGGAGGTAGCAGCAACCAAGAGCGAGCCCCCCAACCAGACAGACCTGTCTACCAGAGAGCCCAGAGAATACCAACACGGAAACCCCCAGAGGAGAACCAGGCACCAGGGCAGGAACGTCCAGCACCAACCACCAGCATAGATACTGTACAACAGCCCAAACCACCTAAACCCAGAGAAGGATTCGGAGCACAGGGACAGGCCAACAGTACCAGACCGAGGCAACCACCCCGTACTCAGAGGACACCGGGACACAAACCGGGACACAAACCTGTCACTCAGCCCAACAAAAGCAAGGGAGAGGCCAGAGGCACAACCACCCTACACTAAAGGGGGTCAGCAACAGAACCCTGCCCAAGGAAAAGCAAGGGGTGGACCAAAGCAGACCCCAAACCACACCAGGGCACAGCACCAAGAGCAGGGAGAGGCAAAATCCCCAAGGCCACTGGGACCAGGGGAACCCAAAGACCAAACAGAGCCAACAGGGAAGATGCTGCCCCAAACTACCCATGCCAAGGGTGACACCCACAACCACAAACTCGGGGGCTGACCACAGGCAAGAAACACAGGACAGGGGAAGACCAAGCCACTGGCCACTGAAGAAGAACCCAGAAGGGAGTAAACCCTCATCCAAACCAACAGCCACCCTACCAGCCTGGAAGACAAAGGACAAGACCAAGGAACCACCCCAAGCGAGTCTCAAGACCAGTCGCAAAAGTGCAAAACAGGAAAGACCAACAGGGCGGCCCACAGCCCAACCCCACAGATATCCCCACAGACACCTGAGAAGCCAGCAGACTGAACAGACACACCAGCAAGACACAAGGTCACCAACAGGACATCACCACTGGCCCAGAAGGAGTGGAACAGGGCCAACAGCTGTGCCACAGCTACACAAGGCACAGGACCGCTGACCACCAAGGGTCACACCCAAACAAGGTGCAAAGTGGCCAGAGAATGGGAAGCCAGACAGGAGGCACAGGCAGACACCCAAAGCGAACCCCGGGCACCAATGCCCCAATATCAAAGTAAGACACAACCAGGAGACAAGGGCAGAAAGGTGATCCTCCTGCACAGGCAAACAAGGGGCTAAACAAAGGGACAGTGAGGCCAAGCCAGACAGAGGCAAAGCCAAGGCCTCACCACCTGAAAGGAAGACACATGGCAACACCACAATCCAAGGAGGAACGAGCCCAGAGAACCCAAAGGCGCAAAACTCATCGAGTGGGCAGGGACGGGAAGAGGGACAGGGCCGAACCCAGACCCCAGCAGATCCAGCAACAGAAGACTCACCAAAAGACCCAGACAGACCAGGGACCAAAGACCCCACAGGCACAAAACCAGCCACCCAACTAGAGCGTACCAGCCAGAAAGAAATAGCAGGAAGGTGCGAGTCAACACTAAAGGACCAAGCCCAAATGGCAAGCCCCAAGTGGAAAGCGACTGGGCTTAGCCAACTCTGCAGGTAGCACACAAATTGGGATAACAGCAACCAGGCACACCAGGGATATCCCGAGCACAGCCCTCATGATGACACCATTCCAGGGCCATGGCAAAGCCAGGCTAGAGAAAAGCACAGCCTGGAGAAGGGGAACAACAGGGCTGTCAAGCAGGAGCGAGACTCAGAAAAGCTGCACAGACCCCTAGGGCAGGCAGACACCAGAAGACAATGGCTGGCACACCGGCAGATGCAAAAGACGACCCACAAAAGCCAGCCCCCACCAACGGCAAATTACCCAGCATCAAGGAGGCACAGGACCCTCCAAAAAACAGCCAAGGCACCAGGAAAAGAACGAAAGAAGAGAGAAGAAACTGCAAAATAGCACACACACCCAACCAGCCATCCCAAGCACACCCCACAACCCAGCGCCGGGCAAAAGGCAAACACCAACTCTGCAACCAGGCCTACCAGGGGCACCACCAGCACAGCCCATGAGCCATCAGCCACCTAAGGACAGCCGCGGGAGACCAGTGAGGGACAGCAGAGGCACAGCGCACCAGTGAACAAGCGAACCCCAGAACCAAGGGCCATGCCAGGCCAGAGAGAGGGCACAGCATGTAGCCGCCCCAGGCGAGAAGGGAACCCAAGAAGCAGGGAGGCCGGGGACCCTAAGGGCCTGATGCAGGTCACAAGAAATATGACAGACACATAGCAGAGCAAGGAAAAGATTAACAAAAACGACCCCTGTGACTCACCCCTACACAACACCATCAATCCCTACCAGCCAGTCCAGGCACAGTCCACCAATGCAGCGCCAGGCAACAGACATGATCAGGAAACCCCCCAAAAGAGTGAGCCACCATGAGCAGGGAGACAGTAAACATATACTAAGGATCAGGGAGGCTGGGAATTCTAAAGACTAAAGCCAGAGAACCAGAAAAGGAGAAAAACTGCTATACTGTGCTCACCACCGGGGCAGGCAGACACCATAACACACTGTCGGCGCCCATCAGCCAGCCCAGGAACCGAAAACCAACTCCGCGCCAGGCAGTAGACATTCAGAAACACCGTCTAAAAGAGAGAGACAACTGAGACCCAAACACACACCAAGCAGCAGGGAGGCCAGGGTCTTAAAAGGCCAGCTAGAGAACCATAATGGCTATGAAATACTCACCCTCGGGGCAGGCAGACACCATCACACACCACCTTACCCCACCAGCCAGCCCAGACGCCCTCCACAAGTCAAATGCTGGGCAACATGAGACAGCCATACCGGGCAACCAGGCACTTAAAACTGTTGTGATGCATAAAATGCAATGGTGCTGTTCATATTAAAGCAATGTTTCATTCTAAGCATAAGTTGGCAATGAATGCTAAGTGAATGAATATACATATATATACATTTATAAAATGGCTCGTAAATACAGAAGAAAAAGGGCCGATACCATTTTATTTCAGATTACATAATCATTTAGTTGTGGACAAGATCATATATTGTCTCTGGAAGTATTCAAAGAATTCTTGTTCTCTCTGAATAGTTCTTCTATAAGCGGATTACTTGTGCAAAAATATGACAAAATACATATTTGGAGAAAAAAAATTATTCATAGGAAAAGTTCCAAAGTTAGTCCCTTGTTTATAAAAAATTAAGGTCAAATTCAAAGTCTCTCAGAACACTGTGTGCCAAAATCAAAAGTCAGTGTTAGAGCTTGGAGAAAACATCAAATCTTCTATGACTGTAGACAAAAAGTAGTCTACCATTGTAGGTGAAAGTTGGATTAACTCGTTTAGAAGACTAACCACACATAGATGAAAAGCATCGCCTTCAGCATTGGTCGCATCAGCAATGTTCGTATCCGATGTTACCTGCGTGTCTGTTGTTTCCTCTCGTACCTCAGCAGTAGCAATTTGCGTCTGAGAGATCTCAATGAATGCTGTCATAAGAATTGGTAGCCGCTGGGGACTACACAGAGCATGGGCCGTTACTGGGTCCAGCTGAGTATCGATATCCGTAGGCATGACTGATGCACGCATTCTTCACAGCAAAGCAGGCAGCATAGAACAAGTAGGATGCAATCTTGCCAGATTGGTCTGAATGACAGAAACCATGTGGTATTTAATTCTCGTAGACGAGGTAAACCTAAAATTCGGACGAAGCGCTCAAAACACTTCATCTCCAATAGAGCTCTCTCTATGGTGCTTGGAGTGGCGCTGGTGATTTGGCTTGCCAACGCGTAGCAGTAGGAGCAAAAATAGGATCCCTGAAACGAGTCCAAAAAGTAGTGGCAGTCCGCCAAACACAGAGTGCACGAAGTTGGGAAATGTTCAGAGGAGTGCTTGAAAAGGTGCTAACAGTCCTGAACACACGATGCTAAATACATGTACAACACCGCTCGTATGAGCCATGTTTAAGATACGTTCCAACATTTCTGTGAAATGTAAAGGGCAATTTGTATTCAATAGGGCATGTATCTCGGCAGACGTCCTTGCGACTTGTAGATCATATGTTTCTTTGGCCGAGGTCAGTAGCTCAGTTTGCTTTAAAATAATGCCTTTCCTTCTGTCTAGAGTATCAATTCATATAGAAGAGATGTTCAGTGAAGGCCGTAAAGGCGACTCCCTGTCTGTCTTGGTTTGTAGAAACAATACTTGCATACAGCAAGTGACCCTGGATGAAACAGTCACTAGATATGGGATACCGGGCAACATGCCACAGCAGCTGTGATCATTCAACATGAGGTAACTTTCATTAGAAAGTAGTCAAAAAATTGGATTTATCACTGCAGCTCGGGAGCCTGGCAAGTGTCAGGATACGTTTATAGTGTAACCATGGCAGGCCCATGTAAATTAATACCCTGACAAAGGAGAGAACTGCTTAGTGTGTTTTCACAGGTAGAGCCACTAAGAAACACTTCACGCCCCCCATTCCAACATCTGTGTGTGTATGGTAAAGCCCAGGATGTCTTGATGTAACAGGCAGAGTCATTTTATCATGTATCATCCGCTCAGTAGCTGGTTTTTCTGCCACTGTGAATGGTAATTTTTCCAGTTTTTCAATGCTCGGCACCATGTAGTCAGCTCCACTTTGTGCCAGTTTGATCTGTTTATCAGTGAGATTGAATTCTGAAAACAGTGACATATTGTTGATTAAACGCCAAGGCACATAACCTGCACACAAGTTTTGTAGCGTCCAGCCTAATAGCATGATAAAACATAATTAAGACTGACCGTGTTGCAGCATGACCAAGTCTTGCTCCATGATGTCTATGGCTGAAGATACAATGCTGTCCAATATATATATATTCTAGATGACAGAGTCGTTAACCCACTGCCTACTGGTGAGAGTTTTCTCAGAATTAATAGATACATTTCTTGTATTCATTCTGCAGTCCCTGCTTGGGTAATCTCCCATATTTCATAATAAGCAGTATAGATACCAGCATATATGAAATGTTTTTGACGCAGTTTTCTTTGTCCTAGCAAAAATTCCCTACGGTCTGCGCCATCTTTAAGTAAAGATAAGTGTTGTTTTAAATCCTCAAGTGTAGATTTCTGTAGCCAATCAAGGCATAGTTTCCATACACTGTATGTTGTTACTACCCCAGGATACTGTCTTTAAACATATCTTGGGTCTGGCCTATTGATAGTGAAACCCTGTGCTTTACTCAGAAATCGATCTTGACAATTGTTTGTGTCTGTGGGCCAGAGCAACCATTTTTTACATTCTGGATCTGATCTGTTGTGATGCAAAATATTATGTACGTCGACCTCCCCCCCGTGTAGTGCTATTATTTATAGGTATAGGTATGGTCGGTGTGTTCATGTCTTTGATCTTGGCTAACCCAAGTCAAGACGTTTGTTGGACAGTGTCATTCAAAAACATAATTTGCTCAGGGTTGTTACAAGCTCTAAACAGAGCTTCTACCCCCTGCACTTACCAATATTTTGTACCCCAGACAGTTTTTGTCTCAATGTTGTCTTTCCAAAAGTCGAAACACTGTGTAGACAGTTGGGCAATAAAGGCTGCAGAATAAAACTGTTTTGTATTTGTGAACATATTTTTTGTTCCAGTCTTGTTCACATTTTGAAAATAAAATGATTCAGCATTGGATAAATTGAACCCTGAAAAACATGGACATTTCATTGCAAAAGTTTTTGAGCTACCCTTTGGAGGTGTAGGACAATTTACCCATTGGTTATATATATATATATATATACATATATATATATATATATACATTTCTAGGCATTGCAGATTTGTGCAAGAAATGATGACCATAACGGTTATAACAATACATTTGTTCATAGTCTGATGAACCCTCTAAATATTCATGATTTGTGAAAACTGCAGACATTTATAGATCAGAAATCATGCTATTAACAGTCTTGAAGTCACAATCATCAGAAAAGGTACTAGAGGTAATAACATCACTTAATTAAATCTTTAACCCCTTGCGTGCTCGTGATGGAACCGTTCCGTCACGAGCCTCGGGTGGGCTGTGCTGGTGACGGAACGGTTCCGTCACGGCCCGCTCGCCACGCCTGCGCGGCGTGAATTCCGCGCCTGTGCTGAGCGTTCTATTAGGCGGGCGGGGCTGTGACGGAACCGTTCTGTCACAAGCACAGCCCACCCGAGGCTCATGATGGAGCGTTGTCACGAGCACGGGAGCGCCGCACGGCCCCCCTCCCCCTTAGCACTGCGGCGGAATAGCCGCCGCAGCTAAGGGGTTAATAAGTGTAGAATCTTCAAAAGCTCTAATAGGCCAAAAATTTCATATTCAGTTCTGTCACAAACTATATCATCCAGTATAGGAACAGCTGTGATGTTCACTGCAGACAAGTCTCTTTGTTCACAATAGGATGATCTGTGCAGCTGGAAAAGTAAGTTCACTTTTATACTTGCTGTGTCCATTTGAATATATCTTCCATTTATCAGCATACCCAGAGTTATTACCAGAACTAACCAAAGTAGAAAGAAGAATATTCCCCAAACAATCCATAGTTCAATCCATGGTGAAACCAGATAAATCTTTTTCAGGTGATGAAAAAAGTCTGTTGCTTGTACTTTGAAAGTTGTATGTACTGGGGTAATTTCAGATTCGCTGGGATCCTTAGAAAATGTATCAAAGTTAATGAAATAGCCAGAGGCAGTTCTGTCAATGGTTGGAATTGCATCAGGATTCGTTGAAATCGCTGGAACCACTTGATCACTTGCTACTATGTTGTAGGCAGGTGTATCACGGCAAACTGTTATTTGGGTTTCAATAGGAATGAGTTCCATAGCTTTATTGCATAGTCCTTCTTTTCTCACTGTAGAATCTTCAAAGGTGATGAGTCTCTCAGTTTGAACCCCTTGGATTGTAGCTAGCGGAGTGCTTCTGCTACAGTGTAGCAGCTCACTTGGCCTAGTGCTTAGTATGGGTCACACAGTATGGTTTGATCAGGTCGATGGACCAAATCTTCTCTCCTTTTTACCAGCAAGGGGCGGCAGTAAAACTGTTCTTGATCCGTGGATTGCTAGGACAGGTACTGGTTGTCTGTAAGAAGGCCAAATTCCTTCTTGTCCGCAATCTTTTCTCTGACTATATCACCAAGCTTTGGGATCCAGACAGGCATTGCTGGGACGGTTGGTTTTTCCCCAGTGGTGGTTGGCTTCAGAAACACGTTGCTTTGTTTATTTAAGTCCTGTAAAACAGCCAAACGATCTTTGGTATCAAATTTCTTATTTTCCACCATTGTTCCATGACAATCAAAATCCAGAACCAACATTCTTGTCCAAAATAGGACCTCATATGGAGTGACACCCCCTAGTGAAACTCTCTGCAAATTGTTTAGACTACGTTTGACCCACCCATCCCCCGAACCTAATACCCTAGCTGTTATAGACTACTTTATGTCCCGTTTTTTTCTTTCCACAACAGAATTTTCTTCAGGGTGGAATGGAGAAAGAGTACCGCAATTCAACACCCAAACTGGCCATGGCTTCTTTGTAAGATAGAGAGCTAAACGCAGGGCCCTGGTCAGAATGTAGTGTGCCTATTGCGTATGTGCCGATAAATACTTGCAAATCTTTTTTAACAGTTTGAGCGTAAGCAGAGCGCTGAGGCCACATCAAAATGAACCTTGATTTAGTGTTTGTGGGACTGCATTCGTCCATAAGGACGCCTACATGTAGATAGTCTGATGCTGTCTAATAATGATGTCTGTAGTAGACTGGCTAGGCTGTAGTCAGGTATCTGGTGGCGTTCCGTACTGCGATCTCTATTGCAGTTAATGATGAAGATGTGAATATGTGCATCGTTCCCTGGGCACCAGTACATTTCTTTTAATGCTAATAATATTTTAGAGATCCCTGATGTATCAGACCCTCTCCCAGGTGCGCTTCATAAACCAAAGCTGTCCTACATTCCATGTTTGGAATTACCTTATCCTCCACTCCAGGGATTCAAGCAAACGGCACGCTGTTCGCATCAATTATTTATGAGTATTTGAGTGTAAACTTTTTTAGGTAATGCTGCAGCGCTGCCTTTGCTTGAAGCATTGACAGCCAGTATTATTTCACTGTCTTTTTTAAACAAGTGATTGCAGCTACGGAAGCCCTTTGCACAGCCCCCTTCGCAGCTTCATCAGGCAATGAATTCCCTACAATGTGAACGCCATCACGTTGATGACTCAGCGTGTGTATCACATGAGGGTTTTGTAATCTGTTTGGCAACTGAACTACTTGTTCCCAAAGCGTTTTGTGCTTGATTGAGACACCTTTTGTATCTTTGAAACCATTTTGAAGCCAATTCTGCAAATATTCATTGTAAGATTGAACACAGTAAAAAGAATCGCACACTATGAGTGTGGGTAATTCGCGATCCATATTTTCAAGTGCCATTTTGAATGCTTTTAGTTCAGCTCGCTGAGATGTACAATTTCCTAGAGATTGCGTTTTTGGTACCATAGGTCTAAATTTGCCATCGCACATACAACCTTTACCGATCGCGCATACAGCACTATAAGCTTGTTTACCCCCCGTAGCGGGTTGTGCTGATGCGTCAGTATAAATTATACATTCATACTGGTCTAAAGGTAGAAATTCAGTAGGCAGAGGACATTCGTGTACATATTCCGGGAATGCTTGTGTTTTCAAATAACGATCAAAAACATATTCAACATCTTTGCAGCAAGAGAATTAACCTATTGTATCCATCTTGGATGTAAAGTTTTTGCATTCTGAATGCTAGCTTTTGTAACTACCTCTAAGGCTGGTACAAGTTATGACCATAATGCGTTTCCCCTGTGCTAGAGCTCTTTCTTTTGCTACAGCGGTTTGAACTGCTGTCAGAATTTTTTCTGTCGATGTAAATTTAATTTCTACTTGTGTATACAAATGTGATTTGTATGCAATTGGTACTTTCTCACCTTCATTAAAAGTTAAGTAAGTAAATCCGCACTGACCCGGAATGATTCGGATCACTAAGTTGCTTATGTTTACGCGTGTTTGTAAATGTTTTGTTGCTAACATGTCTGTTTGTAGCGAACGCAAAATTTCTGTGTGTTCTTTTGTCTAATGTGGGATTTTAAAATCAGGTTTGATTAATTCATAGAGAGGTTTAACCCTTTCTGCGTAATTTAGGATGTAAGTTCTCCCAAAATTTAGGAAACCTAGAATCGACTGTAAGTTTTTTCACATTTTTGGAGGTTGGAGCAGCACACACTTTTCTAAAAAGTGGCTGCCAGGCTTTTGCCTTCACTTGATAGTTCATATCCTAGAAAAAGGACGTTGAGATGGGCAATTCTTCACTATTTTAAAGTGAATTTAAAACCCTCAGAGGTCAAGCCCAGTATAATGGTGTTCACCCTGTTCAAGTGCCTGTTCAGGTCATCGTCTGTGAGATAGATATCATCGACATATGATAATGCCTCGTCATCATATGTTTGCAGTGTCTCTTTTACTCTCGCCGAGAATAACCCAGGACTATTCTTGAATCCATGAGGGAGACAACTCATTTGACTCTGGGTCCCCGTTATTGAGAAAGCGGTCAAATACCTACTTTCAGGAGCAATAGTTTGACAAAAGAAACTATTTGAAATATTCTAATGTGGTTTTATATTTTTTACGCACAATGTTATTAATTAATGCTGTACTGTGTGCATTTTGCACTGCAAATGTTTCACAACAAGAGTTTAGGTGTCTGTAATCCAAAACTAGGTCATATGTATTGTCTGGTTTGGAAACAGGAAACAAAGGATTGCTCATTGATGAGGCGCATGTTTCAATCACCCCTTGGTTTTCAAATTGATCTAAGATCTCCCTGACCTGTTATTTAGCTTCTTGCTTAATTGTATACTGCCTTTATGCAGTTGGTTGATTGTTTAAGTGGATTGTGTGGCGAGGAGAGTCCTCATCCCATCTACACGATGCTTGTATAATGCTGGGGCAACTGCCCATTTCCTGACATAAGTGTATTTTAAATGTACTGGAACATGGTTGTAGAAGACTGGCATAATGATGTCTCCGCCATGTGGGCACTCCCTGACAAATTCTGGTGGCCAGTACCGTTCTGCTTGTTAGAAGTATATCAAAACCCTTTGAAAGTCGCTCCCAAAAGAGTGGTTTCACTTTTCTTGGTATGTCTCACTCCATCCGGAGTGTTATTTCATAGAACCTTTGTGTAAAACTAACCCTGGTGTCTGTAGTCTCAACTTGAATGTCTTCATTTAGGTCCACTGTCTCCTTCAGGTTCTGGCAAGCTATTGATACTTCTGCGCTGTCCATTATTGTCTGAGCCCATTCTCTGTTCTTGAGCTGTGTTCTCAGAATCCTCGGCATGTCTGATCTTTAGACCTGCTACTTTCTTCTTGGAGAATTGAGATTTTGTTTTGTTTTTCTGAACATGTTGATTGTCTTTGGACTTCACTCGTTTTTCTTTTTGATCCGACAGTCCTCTTCTTTCGGATGTTTGTGATAATATCTGAAAGGTATGAGAGGAACGTGTATCAGTATCTTGATACCTGTCAGGCTTTCTCAAATTATCCCTATTTTTGAGGTTTCAGAGGGCTCCTTTTGAGGAGACCTACCTCGGGGTTGAGAGTCTTTCTCTTTTGTATGTTTGTTATTTTCCTACTTCTTTCTAGAAGAGGTAGGAGCGTTTTTAGTAAAGGCCTTTTCAGGACTTTCTGACAGTTGCGGTTTAACTGTATCATTCTATTAATCTTTGGATATTACTAAGCAATTCATCGTCTGACATTGCTTTAATGTCAGGGTTAGGTGTATAGCAGACTAAAACCGCCCATGTTGCTCCTGGTCTACCTAGTGGACCGAACCTGGTATTGTGATTTAAATGTTTAAGGGCGACTTTAAACCAGAGCTGATGCTCCTGGTATGTGAGTGGAATTTCAATATCCTTGAAAGGAATATTTTCCTCTGGTGCTTCATCTTCTTTGTAGAAGTGAAACATTTTAGTTACTGGATTTGATTCAGGGAATACTATCCATGAGTATATTTGGTTTGGTGAGTTCATGTGCCTCTATCATAAAAACTGCTCTACCACCTCTTGGTGTTAGGCCAACTTTTATAAGTTTTAAAGTGAATGCTCTCCTTACATTTGGAGGAATGATTATATCATTCTCATCTGTTTCATTAAAACCTGTATATTCAAAAGCTACCCCAACATCGTCGGGTACAGCTTCGTTGTTAACGGCTTCGCCGGCCATTGTTAATGAAAGTTGCAGAGCAAGTCTCAAGGGAACAAAGATAAGGTGCACAATACTTTGGAACACTGTATCCTTCAATGTTGAACAAACCAAAAGGCTGATACATGGGATTTTTGTCCTACTCTGCTATGGCGGATATTATCCCTACCCACTCCATACGTCTTATGGAGTTTTATGAGTAGGGTCTCTGAGAAAATCATGACTGAGTTACTTCAGTATCTCACGTTAAATTAGTGCCTTACCAAACTGTTGGGCACCATGTAGTGTAGTTCCTATATCCCCGATAGGCTCTGCGCACTGGAATAATATACACTATAGTTTTGACGTAGGCCTGAGGTCAGTATATCTCTATCGAGTACATTAAACTTAATTACTTGTGAGTGCCAGCTAACTCAGAGGTCACTAGAAACGTCTCGAATGAACAAGAAGGGATTCGTGTCTGACAACCGCATAAACATGACAACTTTGTTTCCCTTAGAGTCGGAACAATCTCAGAATCAAGGCAACAATAGATAACCGTTTCACTCAATCAACCATGCTTCATTTCTACAGAGTTGCACAAAAATAGATAGACGGGTGTTTCAATAAAAAGGGTTTATTAAACAGTCTTGTTTCTCAAGCAAGAGATATGAACTGCTACAATCATAAGACAGAATGCGAAGTATAATACGTACAGTGTTAGCAGTAGGATTAAATAATACTGCAATAGCATGATCTATAGCTATGACATATATTCATAAAAATACATACATAAATAACACAGGCTAAAATACTCATTTGGTGTTTCTAAAATAATCCTACCCCAGTGTACCTAACCTAAGTGTAGCACAAGGGAAGAAGTAGGTGCTGTTCAGCTATTGTTTAGTTTAGCTACAGTTTAGTTTAGCTATAGTTTAGTTTAACTATAGTTGCCAAGAGTCCCTCTAGGTTCTAGTCTGCTCCGTACCTTAGAATGAGAGAGGTTGGAATCTCTTTCCTGGGTCTTGATCTCTAACACCCTGCAAGGGGAGTCAGAAACACTGGAGCTGGATACTCAGCAAGGAGGATGGCAGCGTCTTGTCAGTGTGTCAGTTGAGGACTTGACTTCCTTCCGAACTTTGCCATGGCGAGCCGCGTCATGCAAGTAGACAGTCGAACCGTGGACCAAACCGTGTTGCCATGGCAAGTGAAGGCATATTTAGACCTTGGAGGTGTTTAGGAATGCCAGTATTGACGTAAAAGTCGGGCATAAGAAGGACATGAATGAACCCCTAAGGAATAGATGTTCATGCATAAGAAATTCGTTCTTGGAGAAATCAATATCCAAGCAAGGGAAATCCTAAAGGCTTAAGAGTCTGGTTTTCCAAGAACTGGTTGTGACGTAGATGAACGGATGTAGGTGGCCATGCCTGTATTTGGTTAGCATGAGCAATGCCTAAATAAGGGCTGAATTTCTATGCCTAAATAAGGGCAATGTGAATTGTACCTATATATGGGCATAAATCAGGAAATGCATACAGAATCTAAATCGACACACAACACTGCTTATGTACTCCAAGCGGGAATGGGTGGGGTTAAGTGTCCCAGCTTTCCCCTGTTCTTTTTTTCTGCCGTGGAGATAGTCATCTCCAATGAGTAAGGAATGGAACAAAGACTGGAGGGACTGGAGGGTAATGCCCAGGCAGTGCCTGGGACAAGACCGGCACATTCTGTGCCAGTCAGAGGCCAGGGACAGTCTGTGCTAGTCAAAGGCCGGATAAGGCTATACTGAGACACTCCTCTATAAAGCTTTCTATCAGGTTGGGTAAATGCAAAAAAACTGGTAACATTGCAACACGTGTTTTATTTTAAGTCTAAGAGCTCTACCATTGATTGTTATGTAGTGTGTTTTGTGGATGCTCTGTCAAAGGAGATCAAGCTTGTTTAATGCTGTCTCTCTATCAATGCAGGCGCCTATACAGACAGTATTGATTGGCTGCCCCGGCCATTCTGCGAGATGCTAGTTAAGACCAAGTCTCTGCTCTGCTAAATATTTCTATGAATATCAGCCCAGTTGCCCAAAGTGAACCAGCGGCTGAACACAAAAGGAAAGTTGCATATACTATGAAAAAAACAAATGGGTTAATACTTCCATGGAAATGACTCCTGAAATCATCTCACTACAGAATATTCCCAATGAGTTGTGTGTCGAATTTGGTGCTGTTATAGAACAATTGTTGCAGCCCCTTTTTGAGCTGGTCGAGCTAACAGAATTATGCTTGGAGAAAGCACTGAATTTTACTTTGCCCCAGTCTGCATTGCCCAAGAATATTAGCCTCAACAGCTGTCTTCCTCACCTACTTAGGTTAATACATTGCTTTCCAGATCACAGAACAAAACCAACATTGAATTTACCTTCTGATGGGATTTTTTTTTACCTGACTGGCCCCAGGATGAACTCTGATAACACCCACTCAGGTGGTCCGCCATCTGCGAATTGAACCAAAGTTCCACACAGACTCCATTCCACTCTGTTAATTAATTCTTGGGCACCCCTTGAGACTGCGCTTGGTTTGCATGTGGCTTTTAGCCTGCCAGATGCAGCCTGTCTCTAAGTAGGGGTTCTTGTCAAAGTCCCGGTTTTAAACCCCCAGTTGCATCAAGATACTAATCATCTTCAAAATAAAGTGGTGCACTGGTTGTTGAGGCAGTGTAATTTTAATGTCATGCATTTTGATCAAATTGTGTTTGTTAAAAGAGTTGCATGGCTTGTAGCCTCTCATAAAGCCATATCTTTCAGAAAGCTGTTTTATACTATAAATCTCGACCCCATCTTCACCTCCAGCAATCATGTCTCCTTCAGCCACACTACGGATCTCCTCTGGACTGACCACAGCTGCGTTCACTTCACCTACAACAAGCCGAAACCCATCAGCCACCTCCAACCAACTCTGCAAAGAAACTGGAACAAAATCACCACGGACCAGATCTCCGCATCGCTCCTTCTAAACACCCCAGCCCACTCTGCTAACGCAAACGAAGCCGCCGCCAACCTCACCCTATGGCTATCCAACACCGCCGACACTTTAGCACCACTGAAAAAACGTCAAAGCAAACCTGGCAGCAAAAAGGCCTCATGGTTCAACGATGATCTTAAGAAGTCCAAGAAACTCTGCCGCTCCCTTGAAAAAGCCTGGAAAAAAGACCCAACCACTAGCACCAAGGACGCCTTCAAAAACGCCACCCGCACTCGCCACCAACTAATCCGAAAGGCCAAGAAAACAGCATTCAAGGATCGACTTGACAACAACGCCCACAACAGCAAGGAACTCTTCAACATCGTCAAGGAATTTACCAATCCCTCAGCCAACTCCAACGACATCACCCCCTCTCAAGCCCTCTGCGACTCTCTAGCCTCATTCTTCCACAACAAGATTGCAGACATCCACAACAGCTTCGATAACCAACCCGGAGTCCAACCCACCCGACCATTTGCTGAACATTCTCCCCCCGTGAACACCCTTGACAACTGGAACCCAATCTCCACTGAGGACACACTCCGCCTGATGAATTCCATCCACTCAGGATCCCCCACAGACCCATGTCCTCACCACATCTTCAACAAAGCAGACTCCATCATAGCACCGCACCTCCGAGACGTCATCAACTGCTCCTTCAACTCCGCCACCTTCCCGGAAGACTGGAAACACGCTGAACTCACCGCCCTTCTGAAAAAACCCACAGCGGACCCCACCGAACTCAAAAATTACCGCCCCATCTCGCTCCTTCCATTCCCGGCCAAAGTCATCGAGAAAGCTGTCAACAACCAGCTCGCTGTCTTCCTCGAAGCCAACAAATCCCTCGACTCCTCACAATCTGGCTTCCGAGCAAAACACAGCACTGAGACCGCCCTCATCGCAGCAACAGACAACATTCGAACTCTACTGGACAATGGAGACACAGTCGCCCTCATCCTCCTCGACCTCTCTGCAGCATTCGACACAGTCTGCCACAGCACCCTTTTACAACACCTCAATAACATCGGAATCCAAGGAAAAGCACTTGAATGGATCACCTCGTTCCTCACCGGAAGAACCCAGCGAGTCCGCCTACCACCATTCAAGTCCGAGGCCACTGAAGTCATCTGTGGCGTACCACAAGGATCCTCACTCAGCCCCACCCTCTTCAACGTATACATGAGCCCCCTCGCGGCCATCGCCCGCCAACACAACCTCAACATCATCTCTTACGCGGATGACACTCAGCTGATCCTTTCTCTCACCAATGACCCCAGCACCGCCAAGGCTAACCTACACGAAGGAATGAAAGAAGTTGCCGAATGGATGAAACAAAGCCGTCTGAAACTGAACTCAGACAAAACAGAAGTCCTCATCTTAGGGACATCCCCCTCTGCATGGGACGACTCCTGGTGGCCGGAAGCCCTAGGAAAAGCACCCATCCCGACAGACCACGCACGGAACCTAGGCTTCATCCTGGATTCCTCACTCTCAATGAACAGACAAGTCAGCGCTGTATCCTCTTCCTGTTTCAACATTCTTCGCATGCTCAGAAAAACATTTCACTGGATCCCCACCGAAACAAGGAAAACAGTCACCCATGCTCTGGTCACGAGCCGACTGGACTACGGAAACACCCTCTACGCAGGCACTACCGCCAAACTCCAGAAGAAACTACAACGAATCCAAAACGCCTCAGCCAGGATCATATTAGACATCCCACGCAACGAACACATCTCTGGTCACCTTAAAGACCTCCACTGGCTACCCGTCAATAAGAGGATCACTTTCCGACTACTAACCCACGCACACAAATCACTCTACGACATCGGACCAGAATGCCTCAACTCACGCCTGTCCTTCTACACCCCCTCCCGCCAACTACGTTCTTCCAGCCAAGCCCTCGCCACTGTACCTCGCATCAACAAGACCACCATGGGAGGCAGATCCTTCTCATACCTGGCTGCTAAAACATGGAACTCACTCCCCGCTTACCTTCGCCTTACCCAGAACCACCTAGCATTCAGAAAGCAACTTAAAACGTGGATATTTGACAAGTAACCCTCCTCCCCTGTCTAAGCGCCTTGAGACCCTCCGGGTATGTAGTGCGCTATACAAATTCTTTGACTTGACTTGACTTGACTACTATGAAATTATTGCTTCAATGAGAACTAGGCTAGTAGGCATACCTTGAAAAGGGTCTACCTTTGTTTTATTTTTATTGACCCCAGTTTTGTTTAATCTGTCTAACCAAGCTAATACCCCCCTAGTTGCTGGGTATAACTTGCTGCTGTACTATATATATCATTATGTAACAAAAAGAACCTGACCTGTTCTTAATAACCTGCTCTTTCAACTAGTAAACAGACTAAGACCTGTATCAGTTTCTAATAGTTTCAGTAATTTAATTACTACATTGATGCAACCAATTAACACCCGGTCGGCAGTAAAACACTACCTCAACCTGTTCACTCTCCTGGACACGCAGAAACCTGACCTACTGTTCCTCACGGAAACCTGGTTCTGCCAGGACTCCCTGCCCAACCTGCTCGCTGCCCTGCCCTCTTCTTTCTATGCCCTCCGGGCCGATCGACCCCACTGTAAAGCAGGAGGGGGAGTTGCGTTGATCATTCGCTCAGACCTACAGTTCCAATTACTACCCCATTCCCCTATCCCAGAAGTGGACTATTTAGTCGCTTGCTCTAACTCCTTCCAGACACCTATCACATGTGTCCTGATGACCTCCCAAAAACATGCCGCACTTCCTCTCAGCCTTCCTGGACCTACTAGCCACATTAGCCGTCAATAACTCGGCAGTCCTGGTACTTGGCGATTTTAATTTCTGGCCATCTGATCCGGCAGAAGACGCCCCTTCCAAAGACTTCACAGAATCACTTCTAAGTTTGAATTTTATATCCCATATCCACACCCCTACCCACACCCAGGACCATATATTAGACCAATTTGGTCCCTCAACACCCCCATTCATACCCCCACTGTTACCCCTTGCCTGTGGTCTGACCATCACTTAATCACCTTTTTTTTAAACTCTAGTCTGACCATCAAACCCCCCCTGCCCAAGAACACCTGGGCCCGCAACTGGGGCAAAGTCGATATCCCACTACTCTGCTCCTCCCTATTAGCCTCTAGCCCATCCATAGAGAACCAGGCCATACTGCTTCAGGCAGAAACCCTTTATAAATGTCTATCTAACGCCTGTGATCAGGTGGCACCCCTAATTAGAGTAAGACGCGCTCACGACGTCAACAAATGGTTCACCCCAGAACTCAAGGAGAAAAAACTGGCCACCCGACACGCAGAACGGGCACTGAGACGCACGTACTGCACTGCTACCAAATCACTGTACTCTTCTATCCAGGCTGAGTACAAGAAAGCCATTCTTGATGCCAAAACCTGTTATTTCTCAAACAAAATCCTCCGGGCAGAGAACTAACCCAGAGAAATCTTTGCCACAGTTTTTGATCTGTCCTCCTCAGACCAAACCACACCCAAGCCAGTACCCTCCCAACCTCTGTGCGACTCTCTGAATAACTTTTTCATTAACAAAATCATAGACATCAAGGCCAACATTCCTCCTCCCTCCCCAGCCTTCCAAAACCCTGATCCTCCTTCAAACACCTCCCACCTTGACCTTATAACCGCGCTGTCTAAAGACATCTTCCTTTCCTTACTCCCATGCGTCAAATCTGTATCCCCTTCCGACATCTGTCCGGCCTACATCTTACGAGACATCTTCCTCACCTGCCCCCTATCCCCCCTCACTTTTCTTAACGAGACCCTCAAGTCAGGTACTGTTCCTCTCAGCCACAAATGAGCCACTATCATTCCAATCTTGAAAAAACCAGGCACAGATCCAACAGCGCTGGTAAATTATCGGCCGATTTCTCTCCTCCCCTACCTCGCCAAACTCCTCGAATGACATGTTACCAAAATCCTAAGTTCTTTCATCGAGGACAGCAGCTACCTCTCTCCACGCCAAGCAGGGTTTCACCCCTCCACTCCACCGAGAAAGTGGTGGTCTCTGTCTTAGACACACTCAGAGAGGGACAAGATCTCAACCGCCCACAGGCACTGGTTCTTCTTGACCTATCGGCCGCCTTCGACACGGTGGACCACACCATCCTTCTTTCCCGTGTCGAGGCGGCTGGCATTGGAGGTCCTGCCTTGCCTGGATCAGCTCATTTTTGAGCGATCGGTCACAGGCAGTCATTCTGGCGAACTTCTCCGAGGCCCACAAAGTGCGATGCGGCGTCCCTCAGGGATCTTCTCATTCCCTCCTTCTTTTTAATTTATATATTTTTCCTCTTATCTTTGCCCTACAAAGGATGGAGGTCACGGTGTTTAACTACGCCGATGACCTCCAGCTCATTTTCAACCTCTCCGACTCCCCTGACTCTATTAACAACTTCCAGTCGGTGATGGTCTTTGTCAGGGATTGGATTAGCTTCAACCATCTTAAACTCAACCCTGACAAGACGGAGCTCCTCCTCACTGGCAGTAAACTTAACCCTTGGTCCCCCAGTTTCTGGCCCCCCTCATTTGGCTCCCCTCCCTCTCCCTTTTCCTCTGTTAAGATATTGGGGATCACCCTTAATCAACAACTCACCCTACACTCCCAAATCAGCACGGTGGTTTCCTCTTGTTTCTTCACCTTACGCACCATTCAAAAAATTTCACGTTTTTTTTCTTTCTCACCCCTTAAACTGATCCTGATGGCCATGGTCCTCTCCAGGCTAGATTACGGGAATGTCCTGTACACTGGGGCCCCAGCATACACAATTCGGCGGCTCCAATTGGTGCAGAACCTAGTTGCCCGCCTGGTCTATGGTCTACCCAAATCTCACCACTGCTCTCCCCTTCTTAGATCCCTCCATTGGCTCCCCATCAGAGAAAGGGCCCTCATTAATATGGGTTGCATTACATTCCAGGCCCTTGCGGGAACAGCCCCATCTTTCATCACCTCCAAAATCAGACCCTATACTCCCAGCAGACAACTGAGGTCTTCCTCTCAATCCCTCCTGGTGGTGCCCAGGTTCAAGAAGAGCAGAACGGGAGGCACGACGTTCTCCGTCCTTGCTCCACAATTTTTGAATTCTCCATCTTTCCAATTGAGATCAACATTATCCTACCTGGAGTTCCGCAGCACACTGAAAATCTATTTGTTCGCACAGGCACTCAAAATCTAAAACTACACCCTTCCTTTCAGGACTCACTCTCCTCAATAGCGCCATGAAACCGTCTGGTGTACGAGCGCTCCATAAATACTTTTAAATTCAAAATCAATTCAAAAGTTTTAGCCCTTTATAAACAATGTCTGTCTGAAAAACACACAACAAACCAAAATCAACGCATCTCAAAAATTACACAGAAATGAGAAAGAAATTATAGTGCAGTACATGCAGTCATACATAAATTACATAGAAAAAAGCAATATTTATATAAGCCAGTCAAATAATTGGACCAAACAACAGCAACCGCATTAACAATTTGGAGTCACTCTGGATTCTGCGTTCCAGAGATGTAGGTACAGTCCTTATCACCCAGGCAAAAGGGCAGCTAGCAGCATGTCAGCACAGCAGGGTAGCAGTCCTGCAGAGCAGCAGTCTAGCAAAATGGCAGTTCTTTCAGCAGCACAGTAGTCCTTCTTCCTGGAAGAGTATTGTTAGGTCCAGAAGTGTATTGAAGAGTCAGTGTCAGAGTTCCTGTATTTATACCCAGTTGTGCTTTGAAGTGGGGAGAAGATTCTAAGGTGCTCTGCCTTCCTTGCTCCAGACTAAATACAGGTGGTATGCAGCACTTTGTGTAGAGACAGGACTCAGACTATTCAAATTTAAGTGGGGTTGGGCCAAGCTTCTCCCTCCCAACATCCCAGTGATGGCCCATACAGTCACACCTAAGCTCTCCATTGTGTGTGTGTGGCAGTCTAGGAGGCATACACAGAGGCCAACTGTCATGTGACTCAGAGACAGGCTGCAGGCACCAATTGGCTAAGGCAAGAAAATTCCACCTTTCTAAAAGGTAGATTTTCAAAATTGTAACTTAAAATACGACTTCACCATAAGTTAGTATTGTAAATTAAAGACACCAAACATGAATGCATCACCAGTTCCTATTTGAAAACTACCCTTATAAAATGTAATAAGGTAAATCCAATGATATCCTATGGAAGAGGTAGACCATGAAGGAATGAAAAACTAATTTTAGAGTTTTTCACTACCAGGACATGTACAACTTAAATGTAATTGTGCAGCTTTTTAAATACATTGCACTATCCCTTGTGGGCTGTACAGGGCTCACCCTAGGGGTGACTTATATGTAGTAAAAAGGAAGGTTTGGGCCTGGCAAAAGGTACACTTTGCCTGGTTGAAATGGTAGTTTCAAACGGGCAATACACAGGCTGCAGTGGCAGGCCTGAGACATGTAAAGTGCTACTTAAGTGAGTGGCACAATCTGTGTAGCAGGCACAGGTAGTGTCATTTTACTATAAACTACAAGTAAATTAAATTTGCCAATTGGGTATGAGCCAACAGTTTTTAAGAATACCGCACATGCACTTTAGTGCTGGTTAGCCGTGTTAAAGTGTGCAGAGTCCTAAGGCCAGTAAAAATGAAGTGAGCAAAAACAGTAGGTCTGAAGGCAAAATGTTAGGCAGAGATCACACCAAAGATGCCAGGTCAAACACTATGCGGCAGTAAATTACTCAATTCCCACCCCAACTGTTAATCACATTGGCATTCAAGCATCTTTTACTTATATTTGGCTTTTATTGTTATTTAATTTACTTTTATAATGATGTTCTGCAGAGCTGCTGCAATGTCAAGTGATTCCGTTATTATGTGTGCAGAGCTTTGAATGTTTTTCTATGAAGAGAGTTGGGAGTTAGGGAGAGCCAGAGACTTGATCCTGGAAGTGGCTTCGTATATCAAGTAAACTTCTGGATACCCCATGAATGCTGTTGAGTAATCCTAACACTAGCGACGAGCTGTTTCTGCACAGTGGGCAGATATTACACCACCTACATCCCTGGATAAATGTAGTAGCCTACCATCTGCATTCTCTCACATGAGTAACCTAAACCAAGATGGCTGTTTCATACTAAAGCGGTGCTGCATGGAAGATTGTGTCTCTGTAAACATAGTGGCATTGTATTAAGGATTTCAAACTCCTAACAACATTAACACTGCACATACATCATAAGCTGCATACATTTGAGTGCATGATGACAGCCAAGAACGCCGCTAACTGTAATCACTAACTCTGCTACTTGTTATAACATTGAGTACGCATGAAGACGTGAGTGCACGCGAAGAATGGCAGCCTTAACGCAGTGTTTTAACATGTGCGCTTTACCGTTTTGACAAACACTGCATTCCACAAGGCATTTGTGGCTAACGAAAACACAGCGCATGAGTGTCCATGTTAATGAATGTTTTAACATTGTGATGGACATTGTGTCTCTACAATGCAGGGATTGCTGTGATTTGTCACTTTCAGCATTACAACATCGCGCTGATTATTTCAAAAGCAAACATTCTGCTTACAGCAAGAAACAAAAAAATTCAGAACCTTCCTTGCCATGCCTTCGAGAGTAGCCTCATCATGCACAATGCAGCCTCTATGATCTCTTAAGAGTACTCCATTAGAAGAAAGCTCTTAGCAACTGCAAATTCTATATTCTGAAAGGGAACCATACCGTTTTTAAACAGAACAATCAGGAATAGGGAAACATTAACTTTAAACCTCTTTTTTCGATGGTGTATTCAAGCAGCAGATTTTACCAACTCCAGAAATAAGAAACTTTCTTCCTTTGTGTTTTTTATGGTAGTTTGTTATGGTAATTGTTATGGTAGTTATTCATTTGAATTATTTGTGTTAACTTTTTATGTTAACTAACAATTTTGCGTTCTAGGTTAAACCATAAATAATTGCACATTACCATGGCTAACCAAGGTGTTGCTCCACCACCCAGGTTTTTAACTACTCCTGGGAACCACTGACAACATGGAAGCAATGCAAAAAATTGTTTATCCCCTACATATTAGCCATTAGTGCTGATTAGTGCAGCCCTGTAAAGAAACAAGAAATTTTACTCCACCATCTTAATGTTGAAGGGCAAAGGTTAGATGAGGATCTTCCAGGGGTCTTTCTTGGTGTGGGTGATGGACAGCCTAGTAATACCTATAATATGTCCTTACAAATGTTGGAAGCGCATTTTTACAAAGTTGAATACAGTTTTAGACACACATTTTTGTCTAAGGTACAAAAGCCAGATGAAGATATTGCATCCCATGTGGCAGCGTTGAGGGGGTTATCTTTAACACGTCAATTTGAAAATCTAGCTGATTGTCTTATACAAGACCCAATAGTTAGGTGTACAAGTGATAAAAGTATTACCAAGATTTTTTTTTATAAAGAATCCAACGTTGAAAGAGGCAATAGATATTGCTAATGGTTTGGAACATACTCACCGATGGATAAAATAGATGGAAAAAGGAAGTGGAGATAGAAGCTTTGTTTTGATATGACAAAGGAACAAAACATCTAGTGTATCGAACGTGTATGGACCAATAAACGAAGTCAAGAAGACAAAACCAGTAGATAAATATTATTTTCAAGGTGAACCTAATGATAAGAAACAATCCTTACAGGCACATAAAGCTAATTCCAAAACCATCAGATGTTCTTGTTGTGGGGCACTAGGGCATATAGGGTCAAGTACAACATGTATAGCAAGAAATGCCTCGTATTGCAACTGTGGGAGAAGAGGTCAGTTCACCAAAGTTTGTAGGTCATGGAATCGTGCAATCAAAGTGAAAGAAGTAAATAGCGTCTGTGAAAACATACAAGAACAGGGGCTTGTTGTGGATGACATATGTGAAAGTAAGCAGGAAACCTCACAATTTGTAGAAGTAAATAGAGAAAGTATGGGCAATTTGGAGAAGCCTCATTGCAATTTGTACATTGACAACCAAGAACTGAGGATGTTGGACATTCAGGGAGCCTGTATACTTTGTTATCTCAAGGTACATTTCAAAAGTATTGGGAGGAAAATGAACAATTGAATGAGTCTGACGTAAAGGCAGTGGACTATGGAAAGACCATTGACATCATAGGGATGAAATGGATGATGACAAATTTTGAAGGAGAACTGGTGCATGGCCGAGTGTATGTAAGAAAAGCAAGGATCAGACCTGTTAGGTGGCAGCATCAAAGAGACCTGAACATAATCCTCAATCCTAATGCTGAGAAGCAAGTTAAAGTGAGTGGTGTGCACTGTGTGGATAAAGGCAATAAATGTCAAGAGGTGTATGGGAAAAAAGTGATGGAAAGATACCCAGAGTCATTTAGCGATGACTTAGGAAAACTCTAGGAGTTTTCACATAAGATTGTGTTAAAGACAAATGCTGTCTCATTGGTGCACAAAGTGAGAAGTATTCTTTATCTAATGAGAGAACCACTGCAGACAGAACTGGACAGGTTGTTGGAAGAGGGGATAATTGAGCCAATGGAATCCTCCGAATGGCCAGCACCAAAAGTAGTAGGCCCAAGGAAGGAGGGAAATTTCGGATGTGCATAGATCTATGAGACCTAAAAAAACATGATGGCTGGACAGAAAGCCCCTTCCCATCATTTCAGAGATGTTGACTGCAATGGGGGTGGTAATATGTTCAGTGTAATAGATATGTCAGATGCGTACCACCAAATGATCCTCCATTAAGACTCTAAGCATCTAACACCTTTTGCGACACAGCTAGGAGCGTACCGCTATTGGAGGATGTCTTTTGCACTTGCACAGGCCTCTGTAGTGTTTCAAAGGATCATGCAGTGGATTCGGGGGCATCGTAAACAAATCCTATGTTTCCAGGATAAAAAATGAGTCGGATCATGATCATTTAATGAAGGAACAGTTATCGCGACTGAAGGATTGTGGGTTGACTATCAAAAGAAAAAAAATTCAATTGAGAAGAACTAATGTTACATACCTAGGGCACAACATTTCTGGAAATGGAATTAAACCTAAGAAGAGCATTGTCAGGGCAGTAAAAGAAGCAGCCAAAACAATGAAGAAAGAACAGCTGAAGTCTTTCTTAGGACTGGCAGAATATTGCTTCAAATTTGTGCCAAAGTTTGATGAGATTATGGAACCTTTGAGGGTGTTAAGGAAAAAAGTTGTTACCTTTGCATGGAGCTGAGAATGTTGCACCAACTTTGGGTCATTTTGATACCACTGCCAAGACGTACATAATGACTAATACCAGCAATGTAGGAATTGGTGCTGTCCTGATGTAAGTGAAGGATGGCCAAGATAGAATATTTGGGTTCCCATCTAGATGCCTCCAAAAGGCCTAATTCAATTATTCTGCCATTGAAAGTGAGGCCCTAGTGTGCCGTTGGGAAATCAAGCATTTTAGATACTTTTGCCCACATGCATCAAAGTCAATTGCATTCGCAAACAGTGCGAATCGCAATTTTCGGCCGTTTGCGAATGCAATTGACTAATTTGGAATGCATCAGGCATTTCGCAATTTTAGGAATCGCAAAAATGTTGCGATTTCTAAAATTGCAATTGCATTTAAGAAATTGCATTTTCAGATTTCTTAAATGCAATGCATGATCATTTTTGAATTGCGAATTCGCAATTTGGAAGTGGTAAATTTGCATGAAGTTGAACTTCATGCTAATTTACCGAAAACGTTCAAATATGCACAAATTGCATTTTTGAAAGTTTTAATTTACACACACACATGCCCTTGGGGCGTGTGTGTGTAAATTGCATTTAAAGTTACATTTCAGGTGGGCAGGGTGGGGTTCTTTGGACCCCCCCTGCACCCTTGAAATTGCATTCACATTTTGCGAATCGCAATTTGAAATTCGCAAAATGTGAATGCCTTCCCATTCATTCCTATTGGCCTTTTGGCCCATAGGAATCAATAGGAAGGGTTTTCCTTAATTGAGATTCGCAAATTGTGAATCGCAATTAAGGAAAAATACCGAATCGCAAAAATTAATGCGAATTGTTCATGCATTGAAGTTTGTGATTTCTAAATTGTGATTCCTTAATTTTCACAATTTAGGAATCGCAAACGGGTGCAATGATGCATGTGGCCGTTTGTGTGGGGCCTACCATTTAAAGTGAAAACTGATCACAAGCCTTTGATTCACTTTTTCAAGGGGGGTAAAGGGATTTAAGCAAATGCTACCCCAAGAATATTAAGGTGGATGCTATCTGTCTTGGATTACAATTTTACGGTACAGTATGTCAAGGGTTTAAAAAAGCTGTGGTGGCTAACTGTCTATCTAGATTGACTATGGATATATAGGATAAAGATGATTATATGGGCGTAATAATATAAGGGGTTGAAGAGTAAGCCATCAACAGAGAAGAATGGGAAATGGCAATGAATGACAATGCTACTTAACAGGAATTGAAAAAATATGTGACTGAAGGTTGGAACTCTGAAGGAGTGTCGAATGATCTGTTCAAGATGTATTACCACGTGAGGGATGAATTGAGTGTGAATGGAGGAAAATCTATGAGGAATAACATGATCATTCCACTAGAAAAACTCAGGAGAAATGTAATTTGGATTGCACATGAGGGGCAACTGGGTCGCAACATGATGAAGAGGTTGGTCCACCAGTCTTTTTGGTGGCCCGGGATGGATAGTGCCATTGAGAATGTAGTTAGACAGTGTTATACCTGTGCCAATATTGAAAGGTCCAGAACTGTCAGACAAGCTCCTTTGAGTAGTGTGGAACAACCCAACAGACCATGGGTGAGGGTGGCTATTAATTTCTTGGGTCCTATAGACAGGTTAGGAAAACAGATACATAATCCTTATCATTGATTACCATACCAAATGGTTTGTCACAGAAATGACCAACTCCATAAACACTTAAAGTGTAATAGAATTTCTTGACAGATTATAAAATGATGAGGGAATACCCAGAATTTCAGTGTCTGAAAATGGAGTTCAGTTTACGACCAATTGTGTGAGAGAGTTTGAGAGCAGAATGAGGGTTAAACACCAAAGGGTGTCCTTATTTAGAGTCCAAACCAATGGATTGGTTGAATGGATCAATGGATTGGCTGACTGGATCAATCGCTTCATCATGGCGAATGGTTTATTTTAGAGGAAGGAGCTGAATATGGTGACTTGGGGGTACCCGTTAAGTCTCCATTCAGTGACCAGGTGCTTAACATTTCATTTCTCTAAAGAGCAGGGAACCAGGAATGAAAGAGGTCCTGGATAATTAAAGAGCAAGGAACGTGTGTGGGTGGATCGAGATGCAGTAAGTAAGGAGAAGTGTGGTTGAGAAACAAATCAAAGCCAAGAGTTACTATAATATTAAGAAAGGTATGAATTAGACTGGGTAGTGGTAAAGAAGAGTGTTTTTTTTAGAAAGGGGGAAAGAAAACCGGTCATGGTGAGGGAAGCAAAAAAGAGTGTTGTAGCTTTGCAAAATGAATCTTTGTGGAGTCAGGGAAGTATGAGAACATGTTCATGTGGATGTATATTGAAGGGTGAGTGAATAACCAGCAACAGAAGCAGGAGTCTTGAAGACATTTTAGTCCCTTCTAAATGTGTTTAATGGTTACATCTATACTTATACCTATAGTTTATGTTACTGCTATATATTATAATTTGTAATGTGCAACTGTCTTAATTGTTATATTTCCGATATTATACATTTCTTCTTTTGCTGTTTGATATGTAAAGAAGGGAGGTGTGTAAACTTGCTGCAATGTTAAGAAAGACTATTAATATATAAGGCAAGAGAGTTTGGAGATGGAGAGAGCCAGAGAGTTGATGCTGGAGGTGGCTACATGAATCAGATAAACGTCTGGATACTCCGTGAATGCTGTTGAGTAATCCTTACATGTTCTTTCACAATCATAAAATCTCAATTATAAATAGTTGTTTACTTTTCTGGAGGATTTATGTAGTTTGGTTAAGCTCTGTCCAATATTACTAATTTGATTCTGTGTGGGCTTTTGAATTTAAAATTTTGCCCTAGCACGTTATTCTTTGCCAATCTCAGCTCCTGTAATATTTTGGATCGTGAAGTCCGACCATCTAACTCTCAAGGGAGGATACTTTCTGTTAATATTGTGGAGTGGGATTTAGTTAGTACATTAGAAACCAATATCTGTCCTTATGTGATAATCTTTACATTTTATGGGCAAGTTTGCAATTCTGCTATAGATTAAAAATGTGTATCATGGAATGTGGTTAAATATCTAATTGCTACAGAGGTGATGAATAAGGAGCATGACGATCATAACCCCTCAACAGCCTCCGTTGCAATGCCAATATCTTATGTGTATTTTTCTCCAAATGATAACCAACGCTTTCAAGTTAAGGTAAATGGCACGCCTGGATCCTCCCCAAACCAAGCCTTTTTCTCACTAATTTACTAAGAGGCCATTTAAACTCTTTTTTAGTTTGTGTCGCCTATGGCCCCAATAAAACACAGGAGCCAAGAGTAAGTATCAGGCACTTCTTTATTCTACCATGCCGTACTCCTAACTGACTTGTACCCTTTCCTTCCGCCCTCTGCCCACGCCCCTTCCTGCCTTGCCTGCCCTGTCCCTAGACAGAGGTCAGGCAACGACGATACGACACCTCCCCCTTTTGTACAAAGTCTTACTGTCTCTCAGATTTCTTCAATGAGGCGTGCTGGTCGTCTGGCCTGTCGTCTGGGGCGACTGAGTTGTTCCTGTGTCCTGGTTCAGTGGCTCGTGAAGTCTTCATGTCTTGCTGGGCTAAGATGATCTCTGTCACTGTTTTCACTTTGACTCACTGAGTCAGTGGAAAGCTCACATGGCTGGCTTTCATCATGGTTGTTGGAGTTACATTTCTTGAAATGTGAGATATTATGAGTTATCCGTTTGTGATCAGCCTCTGCTGTGATCATAGGCCCTTTCCGACTACTAACTTTCAGAGGATGAGCGAGATAGCGACTGTCCGCTTTCGTTCTTCGGTCACGCAGAACCATCACCCAATCTCCTTCTTGGATGTCGGTGTGTTTCGCACGTCTGCGCCGGTCGGCATAGGTCTTCATCTGTAGTTTCTTGTCATAGTCTATTTTGACTAGTGTGTCGTGGTCGACGTTCACAGTTTGAGGTTGGAGAGCACTGTCCAGTGTGGGCAGTCGAGCGCGAGGGATTCTTCCTAGCATCAAAGTGGCTGTGCACTGGTTGGTAGTGTTGTGGGGCGTGGTGCGATATTGGCAATAAGATTAGGAACCCAGGGTCCAAAGGCACTATGAACAAAAAAAGACAGTCTGCCCCGTGGTTTTCCGATAAACTCAAAGAGCATCTAGTCGGCGTTAGACACATGGAACGTAAATGGCGCCGGACGTATGAGAACGATGCGAAACAGGACTATAAAAATGCCAGGAGACTCTATCATTCAATGATTAAAAACGCAAAGAAAACCTACTTTACCTCCTGCATAGAAGCATCCAAAAATAAACATAAGGACATCTTTAAAATAGTCAACAGTTTCAACAAACCTAAAGCTCTATCACGAGAAATTCCACCGTCCCAGACCCTGTGCAATGACATCGCAAACTAATTTGCCCAAAAAATCGACACTCTGACGAAAGATTTCCCTCAACCAGTCCTAAAAGACTCTGAGGCAAATCCTGGCACCAATCCAGCCCATCCAAGGTGGACAAAGTTCAGCCATATTAGTCTGGAAGAATCCCACCAAAGGATATTGGCCACTAAATCGGGTTCCCCGTTTGACCCCTGTCCCCCAACGCTTCTGAGAACTATAATACACAAGGTCAACCCCTGTAATAATTCTATAATTAATGCGTCCCTGCAAACAGGGGATATTCCTTCGCAATGGAAACTGGCCGCCGTCAGACCACTACAGAAAAAAGTAATACCTGACCCCACGACACTGGCTAACCTGCGCCCCATTTCCCTCCTCCCCGCAGTATGCAAAATCACTGAATCCCTTGTCAATAAACAACTGATGGCCCACATAGAAAACAACAATATATTACATCCGTGCCAAGCCGGTTTCAGAGCTCACCATTCCACCGAGTCAGCGCTACTATCCTCAGCTGAAACCATTCATGCAGCCTTAGATCAGGGAAAAATGGCTGCCCTGATCCTATTAGACCTCTCTGCGGCTTTCGACACGGTGTCCCATGCTATCCTTTTACACCGCCTGACTAAAGCTGGCATAGCAGGTACCGTGTTCGAATGGCTTAAGAACTATCTGGAGCAGAGACGGCAGGTTGTCATGCTAGGCAACTTCCTTTCTGAGGAGAAGCTCTTGACATCTGGGGTGCCACAGGGCTCAAGCCTGAGCCCAACCCTTTTTAACCTTTATATGGTACCCCTGCTGGAACTTATCTCCACCTTTAACATCAGTACTATTGCCTACGCCGATGACACCCAACTTGTGCTGACCCTTGACAAGAATCAAACTGATGCTGAACAAACTCTGAAAGAGTGCTTATCAGCAACCTTTGAGTGGATGACCTAAAATCATCTAAAATGTAACTCAGCAAAAACTGAGATTGTCCCTTTTGGCCTTAATAATTGTTTCTCTCCAAAGGACTGGTGGCCGGAAATGGTGGAAGCCCCCCCCACGACAACTAATTCTGTTCGTAACTTGGGCATCAAGTTCGACAACACCCTGTCTTTCAGTCTACAAGCCAAAGAAGTAGCTGGGGCCTGTTTCAGAACCATTAAAAGCCTTAGGAAATTCTTTGATTTTCTTCCCCTGAGTGCCAGGCGGACAGTGGCTGTAGCACTCATTACGTCCAGACTGGACTATTGTAACAGTCTGTATGCAGGGCTGAATAAATCGGCCCTGCACAGACTGCAAATGGTCCAACACGCAGCAGCCAGGCTTGTACTGAAACTGCCCAGAAGGTCCTCAGCATCGGCAGCACTGGATGCATTGCACTGGCTTCCAGTGCATAAACGCATCCTCTTTAAAGTACTTACCATCACCTACAGAGCCTACCACAATCTAGGCCCTCTGTACTTGCGGAAGTACTTTCAAGCATATCAGCCGAAACGAACCCTCAGGTCATCTACCACTAATCTACTTCAGGTCCCTAGATTCAGGTTAACGACCAAGGGAGGAAAATCCCTTGCAGTCATCGGAGCAAAGGCTTGGAACAACCTCCCTCTGTCTCTACGCCAAAATACAACGGAACTCAGTTTTAGGAAAACCCTAAAAACTTGGATCTACTCTTTGTCAGAATCAGATTACAAAGCACTGCTATGATCCTCTTCTTGTACGATCACCTAACATCATCACCTCTCATCATTATCAAACAACTTGGAGTCGAAGCGCCAAGATACTCCTTGGAGTGGTAGTGCGCTATATAAGAACCTAATCACTAATCACTCACATGCCCGCAGCACTTCATTCAGAGCTTGTTGGATATCTCGACGAGCCAGTTCCGCTTGTTGAACCACTTTTTTCAGAGTTCCCATAAAGCGCTCCAGCTCCACCATGCCGTTAACTTGAGACCATAGGGGTGTGATCTTCTGGTGCTTAAAGTTAAGGTGTTTTGCGAACTCTGCAAATTGGTGGCCATTGAACGGCGGCCCATTGTCAGACTTGACTCGCAGCGGAATGCCCCACACCGCAAAGGTTCAGTCGAGAACTGGGATCACTGTGGTCGACTTGGTGGAAGACAATAGGTGCGCAAATGGAAATCGGGAGTATTCGTCCATGATGACGACAATGCATTGGCCTGATTTTAGAGGGCCGAAGAAATCGATGGCGACCTGTTGCCATACCCCTTCTGGTAGCTCTGACATTTGTAGAGGGGCTGGTGGTTCGTCACGGCTCACTAATTGGCACGAGACACAGTCCTTGCGAGTGGCCTCCACCATCTGATCAAGTGTCGGGAACCAGACACGCTCCCGTAGGGCCTTTTTGTGGCACTTATCCCTCTGTGACCTTCATGAGCAAGGTTGATCACTCCTTGCCGTAGTCCTTGTGGAATCACAATCCTTCCCCCTCTCAGGAGCAAACCATCTTCACTGATAGACAGCTCTTCTTGGATGTGCTTGAACGCTACCAGTTCTTGGACACTCTGACCAGAGTTCTGGGGGTTGTCTTTCACATGTCGCCATGAGTTGCTGCGTATACGACCTATGACATCTTGTAGGACAGGGTCTTGGATAGACGCTTCCTGGATCGCCTCTAGGGGAACTGTAGGTGGTCAGGCAGTGTCGATGACAAAATGAATATACTCTTCTGCCAGCGAGCACTTTTCGCTGGTGAGTGTCTGAGGGTGTCAGGAAATGTAGTCTGCCGGATTTCTGACTTCCCCGGTTTATGGATGATGGTGTAAATAAAGTCCTGGAGACATAGTCCCCATCGTTCAATGCGTGGAGGCATCTTGGCTTTGGGATTACCAAAGATGGTGACAAGGGCTTGGTGGTCCGTAATGATGGTAAAGTGTTTGCCATACAAGAAGAAATGGAAGTGCTCGCAGGCCCACACCACCGCCAGACTCTCTTTTTCTGGTTGGGAGTACGCCTTCTTGGTGTCGGTGAGACTGCGACTGGCATAGGCGATGATGTGGCGTTGTTCTGAGTCCTCCTGATACTTTGCCAGAATGTAGTCCAGGCCCACCGGGCTGGCCTCAACAGTAATTTACGTTCTTTTCCTAGAGTCGAAGTATGCTAGGTTGATGGCAGAGCTGACAGCGTGTTTGATTTTGTTGAAGGAGTGTTCACAGGCAGCTGTCCATGCAAATGGCTGGCCTTGTCGGGTGAGCTCCCTGAGGGGATAGCTGACAGTAGCGTAGTCCCGAATGTAGCGTGCATAATAGCTTGCCATTCCAAGAAATGAACGGAGGCCACTGATGTTTCGTGGTGTTGGAGTGTCTGCAAGGGCAGACACTTTCTCTGGGTCTGGTTTAATACCATCTCTGGAAAAGATGTGACCATAAAATTTCAGGGTCGTCCTGTGGAATTCACATTTATCTGCGTTCAGGGTTAAGTTGGCGTTCAGTAGTGCGTGGCATACTCTGTCTAGAGCGGTGTCAGGCTCGGTCTGGTCTTTTCCGAACACTAGGAGATCATCGCTTTAATTGAAAGCATTGGGGATCCCTTGGATTACTCGCCGAATAGCTTCTTGGAAAATCTCGGCGGCCGAAGAGATGAAGTTCAATCGCTTGTAACGAAAAAGTCATTGGTGGGTTGTGAAGGTCGTGATGTAACGTGACTTGTCATGTAGTTCCAGTTGGTGGTAACCCTTATTGAGATCGAGTTTCGAGAATACAGTGGCTCCATTAAGACGAGCGATCATATTGCTAATGTGTGGTCCTGGGTGGCGTTCTCGCTCGATAGCCGTGTTAGGCACGCGCATGTCCACACACAGACGCACTTTGTTGTCTTGCCCTTTCTTGGGTACTACCACTACAGGTGATACCCACGGGGTTGGCCCCGATGTACACTCAATGATGTCTGTCTTTAGTAGATCTTGGAGTTCATCGTCTACAGCTTGCTGTAGGTGGAAAGGCACCTTCCTGTTGTGTTGCGCCACTGGAGTCACACGCTTATCGATGTGTAGTTTTACCTTGAATTGGTTGAGCTTTCCAAGCCCTTTGAAGAGGTACGGAAATTTAGCGACAATGTCTGGGGCATCTTCTGTCATGTAAAGGAGTTCCACTGATGAGTACAGGCCTCAGCATGGCCTGCAAGTGTGAAAAGGGTTCTCCCTTCTGTAAGCAAAGTCCTCAGACTACATAAGAAATTGACACGGAAACTGGAAATATAAAAACATAGTTTAATAAACCTTTAAAGGTGGTACTGCAGCCCTCACAACACTCTACAGTATTGTACAAGGTAGCACAAAGAACTCTGACATGCGGTCCCCTTTTATACACAAAGAAGAGGCTCATAAGTGGGCGGTTACAGCATGATTTACGACCTTATATGGACATTTCTCAAACATGATCGATACATGGGTGGAGTTAGCGGTTCATGGAACCCCTCGAATGCACATTCCAATCCCCTCTAAGCAGAAACAGATGTTACACACACTGGGCATGCGCTAAACAACCTGGAACTATTTATAGCCTGTTGCTGGGCAAACTCCAGGGGTGACAGTCAGTGTGGTAGGACTTGCCTTGTGGCGAGCACACGGCAGAGTGTAACCTACAAGATGGATGCCGGAAAACAAGATGGAGTCCGGCCGTACATTCAAGTATGAGCGGGAAAACTACAATGAAGACACAATAGCATGAGTTCAGCGAATGCTTAACATTATCGCTGTTTTATTTACAACAGACGACCCTTTCAGCATTTGCTGAAGCGTTCGGTTTTCTAGGATAATCTAAATACTCATCATTTATATCGATGCTCATCATATCCGCTATCTCTCTAGTTATAGTTTTCTTATGGGCAGCATCCGCAACAGCTTGTTTATTAGGTACACAAAGTGAGACACATAACGAGCATATCATAGGGCTACATTGAATGCATACACAGCAGGTGAATAATATGACAACAATTATGCATAGCCCAGTAAGAACCTTCCAACCCCATGTGGAAATTAGGGTCCAGAACCACCCAGAGAAAGTCCAAGATCCATTTTCTTGATGTATATCAGCTGCAATTTTGTGTAATTTGTTAATAGCTTTATACACAGAAGGAGTGTGGTCAGGTATGAACACACAACAGCTACTTCCAATAATTCTACAAGCTCCACCTCTATCTGCTAATATAGCGTCGAGAACCATTCGGTTCTGCAACGCAACAATCCTAGTAATTTGTAGCTCTTCAGTAAGGTTCCCAAGAGCTGCAGCAGTTTGATTAGTAACAGCTTCCACTACTCTTGTTAATCGCCGTATCTTCCTGCTATTCAGAGCAGCTCCCACAAAGAAAAACAATCCTAAATTGAAATCTATGTACTGCTGCAGACTGGTGTCCGTCTGATCAACATCATCTATGGATAAAGTCCGTTTTAATCTGTTCACAGTTACATTATTTAACAACTTCAAGTCTTTATGATATGAGGCAGGTGCCAAAAATACAGGTGGCAATAAAAACGATACATAACATACTCCAGACCATCCGGCTGGTAATCGATAATAGTCCTTATTCCCACATACAAAATAGGTGCTATGTGAAGCAAGGAAAGTACCGTTATTCAGGCCATCAATGTTCAATACAACAATACAGTCACTAACACCTACAGGAATGTGGCCTACACTTTGTACACATAAATCAGCTTGTGCTTGGGCCACTGAAATCACGAACTTCTCTTGTCCAACAGTGTCTCTAGTGTTCATGAAGATATAAGGGGTCGATTCATTGTCCGGTCGATATTCTTCCCACTCCCATATAGTTCCGTTGGCTTGTGGATAGCCATCTTTATCTTGATGACATTCCTTGTTCAGTTTGAAAATCAATCGTCCTACTGTAGGCTTCCTTGTAGAAAAAAGCAAAGTGTACCATGCTCTACAAGAGCCATTGTGCAAAAAGGGAAGTGGTATGAACGGTGTTCATCCTTTCTTTTGATGCGCTGGCATCATCCCACATATCCCGCAATCTGTGGCATTTGTAGCAACATGGGTATGATGCAACATCTGAATGAAAGTGTTGTTCAGATATGACTGTCGATGTTTCAACTCTTGATAAGGGAGTGTATAGAAAAAGTGCTCATCAGGGACTGGAGTAGAAACAACATACAGTTCACGGGCAGGAGCTTTCTCCTCAACAAACCACATGACTGTAGCAATGACTGCTATAACGAAAATGAACCCTACAGAACAAAAAATCCTTCTTTTATCCATCTCGAGCAAAATGCACACAGTATTTTCCTGAAACTAAAGTGTTGTCAGAACTCTTACCCCGTAGGTAGCCATTGTTTTATTCACCATCGGGCCAAGACGGGTGTCACTACTCTAATGCATGGCTGATCCCCCCCCCCTTGCCTCATTGGCTCTCCGTTTCACAAACCTAGGGACCGTTCTGACAACTTCTCATTTAATTGCAGATTCTTTCCTTGGACGCAGATTGTATCTTCTCGATGCAGGCGTTGTTTGGTCCGGGAAGAACTCCTCAGAATCGTCAGGTACCACAGCACGGCCTCTCTCCGTAGTCAGGATATCTCGATGATCAGTCAGCACAGCAGGTTCCACCAGATCAGGTTGCACTTTCAGGCAGTGGATAGAATGGATCCAGTTCCTGCGATTCGTCACTCGTACTGCTGTTCTTGTGGCTAGGAGGACCTGTTCAGGGCCACCCCATCTCTGCTCCAGACTACTCGACCTCTCAAAGGACTTTACAAGGACGAAATCACCAGGCCAGAGATTGTGACCTTCTCCTATGGATCGATCAGGGAGTGCTTCTCGAACCTGTTGATGAATGGAAACCAAGCTATCAGTTAATTGTGCTAAATAGTCATTCATTAAAACACAAGGTACATCATGCACTGCACTCGGTTTGGGCACCCCCCATATATTCATGGGGCGCCCGAAAACTATCTCATAAGGCGTTAGGCCCGTCCGAGAGTGTGGTACCGATCTGATAGACAACAACGCCAAAGGCAGAGCATCTGGCCAAGTCAGAGAAGTAGAAGCCTGTATTTTCGCGATCTTCAATTTAAGCATGCCATTGTATTTTTCCACCAATCCTGCTGATTGTGGGTGGAATACTGCGTGGAACTTCTGCACGATGCCTAATCCCTTCAGGACATACTTAATACCGTCCGCCACAAAATGGGGCCCGTTATCACTCTACAACAATCTACAAACACCAAAACGAGGAAAGAATTCCTTCAGAAGCACCTTAGCAGTAGTCATTGCAGTATTGTCCTTAGTAGGGTATGCCTCAATCCATTTGCTGAATGCACAAACCACAACCAGGAAATACTTCAGATTATTACAGCGTTCCAGCTGAATATAATCCATTTGCAATACTTCAAAAGGTGCAGTGGGAGATCCTCCTGCTGGAGTTCGTGTCCCTTTTCCTGGATTATATTTAAGGCAAATCATGCAGGTCTGTACCACTCTTTTAGCTGTGCTAGCAATTTCTGGATGCTCCCAAACTTGGGTAAGCAATTTCACAATTGCCGAAGCTCCAACATGTGCTATTCCATGTGCCATCTGAACCATAGGTTGTACGAAGGCTGTGGGTAACTTCCACTTATCCATCTGCTTATTCCTCCAACAACCCTCATCATCCAACTCTCAATCTTTGGACCATTGGTCTCGTTCTTTCTCAGTAGCAGTCTTTTGCATCTCTTGTACTTTTTCCCTAGCATCGTGCCACCGTTCAGCTTGTAACTTCACAACATACATCGACGTGGAGCCAGGCTGCATCGCAGTTTCACGTGCTACTCGGTTTACAAACGCATTTCCTTGTCCCACTTTGTCTGTCACTTTCTTGTGTGCACTATATTTCACTATAGCTATCTTCTTAGGGAGCGTTAATGCAGTCACGAGATTTTGTACTAATTCTCCATACATTATCTGAGTTCCATGTGATGTCAAAAAGCCGCTTTCCTTCCAGAGCAGGCCAAAATCGTGCGCTACTCCGAAAGCATAGCGGAAGTCTGTGTAAACATTCACACATAATCCTGCACTAAGCTCACAAGCTCGTATCAACGCTATCAGTTCTGCTGCCTGAGCTGATTTCTGTGGTATGCGTGCTGTCTCCACTATCGTGTGTAATGTGGTAATTGCATATGCTGCGGAAGTGGTTCCGTCTGGTAACTTAAAACTGGACCCATTCACCCACAGCTCTCCATCCACATCTGAAAAGGGCGTATCTTGTAAATCAATACGACCCTTTGTCTGTTCCTCGGTCACAAAGACACAGTCATGCGTCTCTTGCGCCTCAGGCTGAGTCGCTGGGAAGGGCAACAACGTAGCTGGATTCAACGTTGCACATCTCTTCAAAGTTATATGAGGAGCCAACAATGTCAGCTCGTATCCTGTCAGACGAGCACTAGTTAAATGCTGCGTCTTTGTCTGATTCAAAAGGGCATCAACAGCATGGGGGACCAACACCAACAGCTTATGAGATAAGACTATCCCTTCACTCTGGCGTATTGACACAGCTGTCGCCGCAACTGAGCAAAAACACCCAGGCAACGCTCGAGCAACAGGATCAAGTACTGCCGAGAAGTATGCACAAGGGCGCAGCTTATCGCCGTGCATCTGCACTAACACTGATAACGCGCATCCATCTCTCTCATGCACATACAATGTAAAGGGCTTTGTGTAATCAGGAGTGCCTAATACTGGTGCTGAAAAAAGGGTCTGATGTAATTGGTGAAAAGCATTCTCACATTCATCCGTCCATGGAAGGAGGGCTGGGGTTTCCTTTGTCAACAGGCCAAACAGTGGTTTAACTATGTATGAAAACCCTAATATCCACTGTCTACAAAAGGAGGTAAGACCCAAAAAGGCTCAAACTTCTTTCTGCGTGGAGGGTACTGGTGTGTCTAAGATGGCTTGAATACGATCTGGTGTAAGTGCACGTCCATCCTTAGACAAAAGGTGACCTAAGTAGGTTACCTTTGGTCTACAATATTGCAGTTTCTTTTTCGATACTTTGTGATTGTGGGATTCCAAAAAGGTAAGTAAGGACAAAGTGCACTCTTCACATTGCTCAGGGGTGTCGGCAGCCAACAAGATGTCATCGACATATTGTATAAGCGCCACACCGTCGGGTAAAACAAAATAATCCAATTGTCTTTTCAATGCCTGACTGTAAATGCTAGGGCTCTCAGTATAGCCTTGAGGAACTCTACAGAATCTGTACGACATATTATTCAACGTGAAGCCGAAAAGATATCGGCTGTCAGGATGAATAGGGATCGAAAAGAAAGCATTCTTCAAGTCTATAACGGAGAACGTTGTTGCTGTTGGCGGGACCAAAGTAAGGAGTCTCGTGATATCAGAAACCACTGGGTATTGAGGTATCACTATCTTATTAACCTCCCTCAAATCGATAATAAATCGATAGATCCTGGTGTCAGTGTCTTTCTTCAAAATCGGTAGTATAGGACTGTTACACACATTATATGGAACTTCTTCAACCACCCCTACTTTAATCAATCCTGCACTGTCTGTATAAGCGCCTCCTCCCCCTCCTGTGAAATCCGATACTGAGGCAGGCGTGGCAGCACAGCTCCCTCCTTGACACTGATGTGCACCGGAGGGATGATCATCTGTCCCACGTCGGTATCGGACGTGGCCCACAAAGACTCAGGCAAAGAGGCCAGTGCAGCCTCTACTGTTATCATGTACACCCTCTCCATTGGTGGATAATTATCATTCAGAATAACACGTACCCCCTCAAGGGAGCACCGTATTGTGGCCCGAAAATATTTGAGCATGTCCAGGCCCACGATATTATCAGGCGTTTTTGGGGAGAGTAGGAATGGACATGGTGCAGCAAACTGATCTACATAAAGTGCAAGAGGTTGTGATAGTGGGCTAACAGAAGGCGTTCCAGCGAACGCTATTGACGTAATTATTGAGCCAGACAGGGGAGCCCTCTGAAGCAATTTTTTGGACAAAGCACTACGAGTAGCTCCTGTATCAACCAGGAGCCGATCAGTAGAGCCCAAAACATGTGCTGTAACATAAGGACCCCTCTGCTGTACTGGCACTTCAACTGATTCCTTACCCCATCCTACGCAATCCTATGCATCCTGTGAATCATGCTGTTCGGGAAGTGCATAGTCAGACATTTGGTACTGATTCCGTCGATCAAAAACATTGGACCCATCTCGGGGTCGCATATTAGAATCAAATCTTGCTCGGTCATTCGTGTTGTTTCTAGGGCCTGAAAAATTTCCTCTACCCCTCATAGACCCCTGCCCCCGCTCCTGGCGCTGTGCACATAACACCGGGCACTCGTTCGCCCAATGGCCTTTCTGCCTACAATATGCACATTGATGCCGGGCCAAATCAGTACTGCCCGAAGGAGAGTTAGAAAAATTCCTGCCACCCGATCATTACCTTTACGGGGCGGCCCATATACCTGCGCTAACATAACCTTCATTTTTAGATCTTTAGATTTCTTTTCCTCACTACCCTTTGCTTCTAATTCCTGATGCTCGTAATACTAAGCCATCGTCAGGAGGGATGCTGGTGTCAAAGTCGTCCAAGAACTTTCACTCGCTTTTAATCGAGCTGCTATACTTGGTAATAAATTTGAAACATATTTATCAACAAAAAGGTGTCGACCCGTGTCGTCCGTAAGTGATTGACCACTAAAATCATGAAATGTTTCTACAAAGCGTGAGAAGAAATCTGAAACGGATTCATCTACTTTCTGTTTACATGACGCTAACATAGTCCAATCAATCTTTTTAGGGGGAATAAGCGTTTTTAATTTAGCTAAAATTGCAGCGGGAAGATCTAAAATGGCCTGGGGCTGCTTCTGTGCTGGTTTCCTCTCCCTGTCCTCATCCTCAAGGTCCGCCAATCGAGCTTTAAATGCCTGAAGGTCATCAACCTTTCGTATTGACCTCCACATATCTGGGGTAATATAAGCCCAAAGAATAAGTCAATATCTGCCAGAGTCATGGTACAAGAATTCAAAGCCCCCTCAACTTCCTCATAAAAGGCTGCGGGATTCTTTCGAGGATCAGGTAATGCTGCCTTCAATGCCATAACGTCTGCCCTATTCCAAGGAGTATAAACCCAATTATAGATAAAATACCCTTGAGCATCCGCTGACCCTCTATCTGAACTAGTACCCGCTCCTTTAGGAGGAACATACAAAGGCACCGCCTCCCGCATTGGTTTAACATGCACTGCATCGATCTTATCTGAATAAAAGATGGATGACTGCTTCCCGCCGCCAGTCGGATTCAATTGGTCCTCGCCGGCTTTCCGTTTCCGTGCGTCGTCCCGTAGCTGAAACGTGTCATCCCATAACGTAAATAACCGTTGAATCGCAGCAGGAACCTGAGAAGGAGAAAAAAGACCTTTACGCAATCCTTTTGCATCAGCTATCACATCATCTGGTTCAAGAACATCGGAGTATTTTCAAAAAGCTGACATTACTTCATTAGAAAGATAATCAGTAAAATATAACTTCTCCCTATCTTCCCATGACTCTAGTTCTGTCAACAAGTCAGCGAGAGTAATAGAATCTTTGTTAACCCGATGAGCAATCTTACGAAGCTCAGTCATACGGTCGGTCGACAACATAGACCGCGTATCCACTTTCTGTCCGGGCGGTTTGGAATCTTGATCTCCTCCACTCGGGGCGGACGGACCAGCGTACGGCGGTGGTGAACGATCTAATAACGAAAAATCATCATCCGATTTATTAAGGACAGGATAGAGAGGCTGACGAACAGGGTACTGGCCAGATATTTGCAACCGACGTTCATTCTCCGGCTTCTCTTCTAATTCCTTTGCTTCGCGCTTTTTCACCTCATGCGCCTTCTCACGCTCACTCTTTCGCTGCTCTTTCTCGATCAGTGCTTGCTCACGCTTCTCACGCTCTCGCACCTCTTTCACCCACATTTGTATACATTCAAACATATCTTGCCTCACTCGCCTCTTACACATACACTGCTCCACATACTCAACTTCAAATCAACCGATCCATACATAGGCCATCGCAACTCAGGATCCTTCTTTGTATATTTCCTCCACAACGTGCTTACATTATGGGGGAAAGACCAAATTTGACGTACATGTCTCTATTCGGCGTCCCCTCTTGGGGAGCCGGCTGTGATTCTTTAAGTACCAACCGGTCATTTCCAAAACAGCATTACCACTTACGGAGTGCGCTAAAAACAGGCATGTCTAAAAAAAAATAGTGCAGAGTATGCAATATTATAATTAAATGGCACTTAAAATGTTGCGCCGCTCAAATTCACAGATCAGGAGAAATATCCCCACATTGCCTGCCTATATGGGTTGCAACTCATATATACATTCACAGAATCAATAATATGACAAGTCACTACCAAACAATCAATCAAATTAGTTGGGGCAAGCGTATAAAACTGCCTTGCCAAACAAGACTATCAAAGGCTCGGAGCAAGGATCGTACAACGATTCTTACCAATCAAGAGCATACAGATTCCAACTGCCAAGATCCGAATTCGCCTAACGGCCACTACGCGGCAAACCGACAGACGAGATCTCAGTCGATGACCGGCGCCACTCAGATGGTCAGATCGGAAAGGAAGGAAGAATACCTCGGGATGCCAGGACTAAAAGCGCCGCTGGCAGTGATCACATCCCAGGTAAGGTTCCAATCCTTCATCACGACCAGTCCTTCAAGCATCCGAGTCGCCGATGAGCCCCACGTGACGGGCGCCAATTGATGAGTACAGGCCTCAGAAAGGCCTGTGAGTGCGAAAAGGGTTCGCCCTTCTGTACGCAAAGTCCTCAGACTACATAAGAAATTGACACGGAAACTGGAAATACAAAAACATAGTTTAATAAACCTTCAAAGGTGGTACTACAGCCCACACAACACTCTACAGTATTGGACAAGGTAGCACAAAGAACTCGGACATGCGGTCCCCTATTATACACAAAGAAGGGGCTCATAAGTGGGCGGTTACAGCATGATTTACGACCTTATATGGACATTTCTCAAACATGATCGATACATGGGTGGAGTTAAGGGTTCATGGAACCCCTCTAATGCACATTCCAATCCCCTCTAAGCAGAAACAGATGTTACACGCACTGGGAATGCGCTAAACAACCTGGAACTATTTATAGCCTGTTGCTGGGCAAACTCCAGGGGTGACCGTCAGTGAGGTAGGACTTGCCTCGTGGCGAGCACATGGCAGAGTGTAACCTACAAGATGGACGCCGGAAAACAAGATGGAGTCCGGCCTACATTCAAGTATGAGCGGGAAAACTACAATGAAGACACAATAGCATGTCTTCAGCGAATGCTTAACATTATCGCTGTTTTAT
The DNA here is from genome assembly GCF_964263255.1 of Lissotriton vulgaris. Lineage (NCBI taxonomy): Eukaryota > Metazoa > Chordata > Amphibia > Caudata > Salamandridae > Lissotriton > Lissotriton vulgaris. The sequence continues at coordinate 615,954,368 of NC_141689.1, forward strand.
TTACAACACCACGAGCTTCAATCTTTCGGCCGTTGGCAGACTGAGCAGGCAGTCAGCCAGTTCCAGGCCTTCGACGACATGAATGTAGGCTGGAATTTGTCGATCCTTTTATGATAGAGTTGTGCTGAAACGGCCTAGGCATGGCAGTGGCTTTCGGGACATCCAGGTAAATATTCGGACAGCTGTAGGTTCTAATTTAGGCAGTGGTTTCATACTTTGGTATTCAAGCGCACAGATGTAGTTTAGAGAGGCTCCTGAGTCTAGGACAAACTTGGCGGGATGGTCTCCTATTCGTATGTCTAGTTTAGGGTATTTCTTTAGCCGGTCCGGGTCTGACACCATACAGATGTATTCGTCACTGTCTTGTGACACAGGCGTGGGTGATGATGACTCACTGGAAGTTGATCTCCATGATCGATATGAGCTTGCAGACCAGACACTCGACCGGGATGAACTAGAGGACCGTTCTTCTCTTCCTTTCACTGCACAAGCGTGATGTTGTGTGGTGGATCGATGCTTGGATGATCTTCGCCCCAATCGTTGAGTCTGACAGACCACTTTGAAGTGATTCTCCCTGCCGCAGCGATGACATCGCTGACCGATAGCTGGACACTGTCCTGAATGGGGATAGTCCTGGCCGCACCTGTAGCACGCTGGTGCCGTTTTGCTGGACTTGGTGTGTCGCGACTCCTGCCGTGATGACGTCCTCCGGGAAGTTGCAAAGCGTGTCGGCTTGCTTGGCCTATGATGGCCTGTCCGGTGCTTCTTCTCCTTGTGAGCTTGCATTCTGAATGCTTGCTCCTTTTTCTCAGTCTTGTTAGTCTCCATTTTCCTTGCGTGATCTTCTCCTTGGTCGCTGATTCGTGTCATTTCTTCGAGAGCGTAGTGCTTCTTCAACAGTCGCCGGCGCAATGATTCGGATTGGCAGCCTTCAATTATGCGTAGTCGCAACGCGTCTTCAGTGGTGAAAGCTTCGAACTCGAAGTGGCGAGCTAATCGCCTGATGCGCACAATGAAGTCACACATGCGCTCGTCTTTTTCTTGGGCGGCTAGATTGAATGTGTAGCGTTCGTAATCCAGGTTGCGTTTGTGTAGAAACCTCCGGTCAAGGGCTCCCTTTACGTCATCATAGGGGGGGTAGTCGCATTAGGCAGTTCTTTGATGATCTGCGTGATGTCTTTCCCCACCAAATTTTGCAGGGCTATTAACTTCTGCTTGGGGTCTTGTACTCTGAAGCACCTGTCGAGCTAGTGACAGACATTTCCATTTAATGAGGTCACTCAGCTGGCTGTTGTTTAATTTAATATTGCTTGACTTCAACAGTGCTTGCTTAGTAACTTGAGTGTATTAAATTCGATGTTGCCTGACTCCAAAATGGTAGACCTCTGAAATTCAAGGGATGTCTATGGCCGGTGCCTGACTTCAAGATGGCCGCCACTCGGGACACACTGTGTTGCTTTTAAACCACTGTTTCTTTTCTCGCTTTAATGCCCATTTCTTTGAAGAATTCGGGTTTGCCGGTTATTCTAGCGCTCGGGACTCACCCTCACGCCTTCCGCTCCCAGTCGGCAGGGTCAGGAACACTCGCTGGTGCTGTCCACCATTTTGCGCTGTTTTCTGACTCGGGCATCAGATTTTATAGTCTGTTGGGTAGGGCAGTCTTGGCACGTCACCAACGCTGCATGCAAGCAGAATCCACAGTGTCGGAGCCGTCGCGCTCCCAGGCAGCATCCTACGTGATGTGTGGAGCGCCTTTCGCGTTTTGCGCTCTTTCACGTCGCCGGTAGCAGGCTGCAGGCTCTCTGTTGTCGGGGCGTACACGGACCGCTGGGGCTGTCACAGTATGGAATGGGTGTTCAGGAATCCCACCCTCGTCACCAGTGTCGCCTTTGGCCCCAATAAAACACAGGAGCCAAGACTAATTATCAGGCACTTCTTTATTCTACCATGCCATACTCCTAACTGACTTGTACCCTTTCCTTCCGCCCTCTGCCCACGCCCCTTCCTGCCTTGCCTGCCCTGTCCCTAGACAGAGGTCAGGCAATGACGATACGACACCTTGTCTTTCACTTGAGGCCACACATGCGAGGTTACAAATTCCTTTACTCAATTAGGTAGTGTAAAAAGTAGCCCAGTAATGAAACCATTATGACAGACTGATAATAGAACATCTAGATAATTTGATAAAGCTAGTGCATTTGCTAATAGATGCATTCAAACTGCATTGGTCAGTAAACCAAGGAGCAAGGACGAGGTAGTCCTCCTTTGAATTAGTTTAACACTATCGCTGCTGCAGCAATTCCCCCTCTGTGCTGTTGATCCTTGAATTCCATTGTTCATGACGAGCTCAGCTCGTCATAAGCACACGACCAGTGTACTGCATGACGAGCTGAGCTCGTTATGAGCATCGAAGGGGTTAAAAGGCACGTTAGTAAATTGAAAATCAGAATTAAAAAAGAACGCAGGGGAGTTTTTAATGGTGGCACGCAAGATGAAAGATTCTAAGGCATTTTGTCATACAGTTAATTCAGGAACCACACACAGTGGACTTATGGCCAGTCAAGAGGTATATATTAATGCTAATAAGTAACTATGTAATATTAACAAGATCTACCATGCTAAAATCAACTCTTGCTCCAACATGGATTCCATAATTTCTGGCTCTCTGGTGTGTCTAGACTATTTCTTTTAGTCTCTACAGGGGTTACTTTAGCCCAGAGGTCTTCAAACTGGGGGGGCGGGCCCCCTAAGGGGGCTTCGAGTGATCCCGGGGGGGGGGGGGGCCAGGCTCTGGCCAAAAGAAACATTATAGTTTGTTTTCAGCCTAAAAAAATTAGCAGCACTAAGCACGTCTGTACTGGGCCCTCATTCACACCCTGTGTCATTTAAATCCTGGCTGGGAGAAGGTGTCAAAAGGGAAGGGACTTCAAATTTTCTCCAAGACCCACACTGCCATTTCGAATAACCACACTGGATCCTTTGCACATTAGCAAGGCCTGCCTCACCGGAATAGTATGTTTGGAAATCATGTATTTGTTTGTATTTCTAAAACAGTGACAGAACTTAGACGCAATGTTTGAATAAGTCTAGACATATTTAAACATTGGCAGTTAAATAAAATGATTGTGAAATATTTTGAGGGGAGGCCCAGCGAATTGTTTTTCTACACTGGGGGGGGCGCGGAATAAAAAAGTTTGAAGACCACTGCTTTAGCCCAACAACATAGCCCGTCAAACAAAGCACCAGTCCAGATGGTGTCCCCGTGAACCTCTATAGAGAAAATATAGAACTCTGGGCTCCTTTACTCACCAAGGTATTAAACAGTGCTTGTCAGTCCATGATGCCCAGTCATTGGTCCAGATCCATGATAGTCCTGGTCTTTAAAAAAGTCAATCGGCTGGATTTCCACTGCTATGACCTATCTCACTGCTGGACTCTATGGTTAAAGCAACTGGCAGAGCCATGCATAAAGGGATTAGATACGATAGAGCAGTTCCTAAACTTAGATCCTATCACCAGCAAATATAACATTGCAAAAGGCTGTCCATAGTAACTGGCTTTCATGGATCCGTCTAGCGCTTTCAACTGTGGCAATAGATCTAAACTATGGCAACATCTTAACACCATCACTGCTGCAGCAATTCCCCTGCTGTGCTAAAGAACTCAGAAAACAATGCAATCATGACGAGCTCAGCTCGTCATGACTGTACGAGAGGTGCAAGGGGTTGGCGACCCCATTGGTTGATTTTCTATTTTTCTCCACTTTGATATATCCACCTGGGTTCGTTTTAGGAACAATGTGGAGTGCACCAACTCTTTCAGTCTTAAATGTAGGGCAAGGCACAGCTGTGTCCTGGCACCGATTTTGTTTATTTTGTATATTAATAATTTGAATTGCAAAACTTGCAGGTGCAGACGCAGACGACGATAGCAAACACAGTAGCTCACATGGAGGTACCAATTCACAGAGCTGCATCGCACTTTCAGGCAGCAAAGCAAACTGTCAAAACTCAGATACAAGCAACCATTAAAGCTTTTTATTTCTTAAAATCGCTCAGGACATGGGATAACAATGCTTACCGTATTCTGGCATTGTTGATGCCATTTAATGTCCTTTATATCTGGTGCCGGAAGTACAGTCAGGGTATGTCTGTCAGATCCGTGGAGGTATCACTGGTGCTAATAGATGAATGGATGGATGAATGCACGCATGCAGGAATGCACACCTGCTGCAGAAACTCCTGCTTTTATTACTGTACAGAAGGGAAAGATGTCAGGGACTTGGTACTCTTTCTGAGAGCAGCACGGACAAAAGAGAGTCAGATACATAACCTCCCTTGTCTATGAACAGCACATAGAAGAAAGAGTCTAGACATACAGCTCCCTGTCAAATCTTCAAGATGGATCACGTTTACCTATAGTCATCTATGCACCAGTGGGCTGTGAATCGAGACATTGATTCAAACCCTTCTGCTACATAAGCTCATCATGTATCTACACAAATGAAAATTAACAATCAGCAACGATACACCATCTGCTTGGCAATGTGGTTGGAACATGGATTCAAAGCTTTCTGATACTTTAGATAAGGGACGAATTTGGTGCACATGTAAATGTAACAATGCAAAAAGAAATCAGATCACCTTGATATCTGATACACAATTAGCCTGTACTAAGCTCATATATTATAAACGGACATGATTGATGGGTATACGGTTGGTTAAATTGACAAACTCAGTTATTTAATTTCTGTTGGTGACTCACTGTGGTGAACACAAGCATTATATTTTTACAGGGTCAGGACTTTCTGCTCACAAAAGGACCAAAGCAATCATTAATCACACATTTTCACACCAAGAACTACTGAGGCTGGGATATAGTCTCACAACATCTGTGATGTATTGATACTGTCCCTGTCATGTTACACATGAAACACAACCCATGAGATCATCCAACCTTGACTGTGGAAGGCCCTGGCCTCCCCTTGTCCGGTCACCTGTGCCTTCCATTGCATTCAAGTGGATAGGTTTGGCTGAGGTGGACCCGGCATGCCTGCATTCATGGACTACTAGATGCCTGTCTGTCCATGCTCCATTGGCTGACCTGGTGCCCTCAGTCAGTACTCAGTCCTGCCAGACAGACCAATCCAGGTGCCCCAGCCCACGCCCATTGAGCCAGAGTACACTAATGTGCTGGTGCAGTGTATTGCTCACCTCCTGCTCACAAGCAGCAACTAGACAGCCATGCCAAAGACATCAGTACCAATAAAGCCAATAGGTGATGTCTATGGAGAATGTTTAACTCAATGAGTCGGCTTGCTGACTCTATCTGCAATTATACGGTGTCTTTGTTTACTTCTAATTCGTTCTTATTTGTAAATACAGGTTTAATTACTTATTGTCAGTTGATAAAGACATCACGGAAGCCATGACATCACTGTAATAAGGCAAATGTTATTTGCATATTGTTAGACCTGGCATCTTTGGCGTGTTTTTTCCCTGTCTTTTTTGCTTCTGACCTCCTTTTTTTGACTGTGTGCTGCATTCAGTTTTTGCAGATTTTAGAACTCTGGGTATTTTACCAGTGCTGATCAGTGCTAAAGTGCAAGTGCTCCCTGGGTAAATTGCGATTATGATTAGTTATCCATGATTGGCTTGTTTGATTTATAGATAAGACCCTAGTGAAGTGCACTGTTTGTGCACAGGGCCTGCAATTCAAAGCTGCTAGTGGGTGTGCATCATTAATTGCTCCACCCGCATGAGTAGCCCTGTAAACATGTCACAGACCTGCCACTGCAGTGTCTGTGTGGGCAGCTTTAAACGGGCATGTCGACTAAGCATGGGCGAATTTTGCGAATTGGCAATTCGCGTATTTGCAGATTTGCGAATTGGCAATCCGCAAAATTCGCGAATTCGCGCAAATTTGCGTATTTTTTTATTTGTGCGTGTTCGCGGGGGCTTTGCGTGTTCTCGGGTGTTCGCAAGGTGCTTTGCAATTTCGCAGGGTTTTCTTTTTGCCTGCTTAATCACTGCCACCCTCTCGTTTTTTATGCCCATCTGCCCTCTGTACCACTTGTTTCTGTGCCCTTCTGCCCTCTGCCCCACTCATTTTTTGTCCCCTTCTGCCCTCTGTCCCACTTTTGTGCCCTTCTGCCCTCAGCCCCACTTAGAATGGCGCCGGCAAGCTGCCAGCGCCATTCTAAAATAGCTAGAAATAGCTTCAACAGGAAGAACTAATAGATAAAGTAAAGCAGGTGCTCCAGTTGAAGGTCAAATTAAGTTACACAATCATTAATTGGGGTGATTAATGATTGTGTAACTGAATTTGAGCAGCACCTGCTTTACTTTATCTATTAGAGCTTCCTGTTGAAGCTGACTTTTGTAACTATTTTAGAATGGCTCTGGCAGCTTGCCGGCGCCATTCTAAAAGAGTTACAAAAGTCAGCTTGAACTTTTGACCCAATCCCTTCCGTTCGCGGATTTTCGTTTGCGGATTTTGCGGGAAATTCGCGAATCTCGCGGATTGCAAATTTACCGAAAATCCACGAAATCCGCGAGCGGAATGGATTTTCCGCTCATGCTTAATGTCGACCTGGCAAGTTCATCCATTTGCCAGGCCCGAACTTTCCCTTTTACTACATGTAAGGCACCCCTAAGGTAGGCCCAAGGTAGCCCCATAGGCAGGGTGTAGTCTATTTGAAAGGTAGGACATGTACCAGTGTGTTTTACATGTCCTGATGGTATAATACTGCCAATTTCGTTTTTCACTATTGCAAGGACTATATCTCCCATAGGTTATCATTGGAGCTGCCTTGTAACCTCCAATTGGGAAGAGATAGAGATTTGGAGTTTAGGATCCCCGAGCTCACAATTTAACAAAACACCCTTAAGTGAAGTTGGTTTTTGAATTGCATGTTTGAAAATGCCACTTTTAGAAAGTGTACATTTTCCTGCTTCCCGCATTCAGTGCCTCTGCCTGCCTGTGGGTGGAATCCATGTCTGAAGGAGGGTGACAGTTGGGCTGTCTCTGCATTCATTCATGACAGTCACACAAAGGGAGCTGAGGTGTGCCCTGCATAACCTGATGGCCCATCAACAGGCTGAGGGGTCTTCCTGAGTGAGAGTGGTGAAAGGAGTTATCACTGACAGCTGAATAGGGCTGTGCCTGTCCTCACACAAAGCTGTCTCCACCCTCCTGAAGTGTGCCTGGAGCCAGGTCAGGGAAAGGCATGATCTTTTGCACTACAAAGACTTTCCTTTGACGTTAAACTACTTCTAAGGCAGAATAAGTGTACATACTCGAACTGTGACACCATAACTTCAGAACACTTCTGGACTAAGAGGACATTATGTCAAGACGAAGAGCTAAAGAAGCTGTAGGAGGGAAACTGCCACACTGCGTGTTGCTGTGGTGTGCTGGCCTGCTGTTTTCTGCTTCTGTCTTGGACAATAAAAGGACTGGATTTTTGCTTTCTGTATCCTGCTTGCCAAGGTTCTCTGAGGGTTTGTGTGTGCTTGCCCTGTTAAGAAGTCTCAGGGCCATCAAAGACTTAAGCTGTAGCTGCTGAACACCTCTGTTTGGAGTTCTGATTTGCCAAGTGGTGTCAAATCCAGTTCTGGGCCCTTGGAGGTGGTTTTCTTGCAAACGACTCAAGAAAATTCACGCATCGACCTCCAGCCCCTGTGTTTCCAGATGCAGCACATATGTGAGGCTGAAAAAGTCATGCATCATGCAGTGCGGCCAAAGAATCGACACAGCACCAACAATGCAGCTGAAAGATCACTGCAGCCCTTGTCCCAAGCACTTTCACCGGCATCCGTGGCACCCGCTCTGACTCCAAAGCAGGCCCTGCTGTACAGCTAAAGAAATCAATGCATTACCTGCTTCAAGGCTAGAAAATTGACGCAGTGCCAGTTTCGCCAGTGCCGCATCAACCCACCGCATCCCGATTTTTGACACATCGCACCCATGCACCAAGTTGTTTATCTACGTTGCCCAGTAGTAAGGACCCGAGGCCACTTGACTGGAGATTGACGCATCACCTCCCCTCACAGTACAGTACAGATGCATCACCTCCCCTGACAGTAAGGAACGGACGCATCACCTCCTCTGCACTGCAGTAAGGAACTGATGCATTACCTTCCCTGTCAGTAAGGTACTGATGCATCATCTCCCATGGTAGTAAGGAACTGACGCATCACTATGCTTTTCCGGCACCTCACCTCCACTGCGCTCATTTTCGTCTTTGATTTTGACACCCCAGGTACTTTGTGATAAAAGTATTGCCTCCATAGTTTCCTATGGCCTGAACTATTTTGAACATTTTAAAAGTAATATCGTGATTGGTCCATATTGGAGTTTTGTTGTTTAGTTCTTGTTTTATTGGTGACCGTCCTGCCTTCTTCAAGAACGGTCGCTCCCCCCACCTCCTCTCTGCTGGTACAGTGCTCATTGCGATTGTGCTAATCATTTATGTGTATTTGTGTAACGCTCATTGCGATTGTGCTCCACGTTACTGCTAATCATTTAAGTGTATTTGTATAGCGCTTCGAAGCGCTCGCCACTGCTGGGCATTAATTAGCATTTTTTGAAACGTTTTGTTTGTGGGACTTAATCTGCCTACCTGCCGCCTAGCGCGTAGCGCTTTTCCACTGCTGCCTTGAACCATTGTATTGTAGCGCTTGATTGGCATTATAGCCCCTCGACCCTCGCAGCATTTGTTTGTTGCCATTTTGTTGAGCTTCTTGCTGGCCCCTCCCAGACCCTCCCTCCACCTCGCACCCGCCTCCCAGCTGCCCCTCCCACCCACAGAAACTAGGAGCTGCCCTCGCCCTCGTGCAAGCTGTGACCGTCCTGCCTTCTTCAAGAACGGTCGCTCCCCCCACCTCCTCTCTGCTGGTACAGTGCTCATTGCGATTGTGCTAATCATTTATGTGTATTTGTGTAACGCTCATTGCGATTGTGCTCCACGTTACTGCTAATCATTTAAGTGTATTTGTATAGCGCTTCGAAGCGCTCGCCACTGCTGGGCATTAATTAGCATTTTTTGAAACGTTTTGTTTGTGGGACTTAATCTGCCTACCTGCCGCCTAGCGCGTAGCGCTTTTCCACTGCTGCCTTGAACCATTGTATTGTAGCGCTTGATTGGCATTATAGCCCCTCGACCCTCGCAGCATTTGTTTGTTGCCATTTTGTTGAGCTTCTTGCTGGCCCCTCCCAGACCCTCCCTCCACCTCGCTCCCGCCTCCCAGCTGCCCCTCCCACCCACAGAAACTAGGAGCTGCCCTCGCCCTCGTGCAAGCTGTGACCGTCCTGCCTTCTTCAAGAACGGTCGCTCCCCCCACCTCCTCTCTGCTGGTACAGTGCTCATTGCGATTGTGCTAATCATTTATGTGTATTTGTGTAACGCTCATTGCGATTGTGCTCCACGTTACTGCTAATCATTTAAGTGTATTTGTATAGCGCTTCGAAGCGCTCGCCACTGCTGGGCATTAATTAGCATTTTTTGAAACGTTTTGTTTGTGGGACTCAATCTGCCTACCTGCCGCCTAGCGCGTAGCGCTTTTCCACTGCTGCCTTGAACCATTGTATTGTAGCGCTTGATTGGCATTATAGCCCCTCGACCCTCGCAGCATTTGTTTGTTGCCATTTTGTTGAGCTTCTTGCTGGCCCCTCCCAGACCCTCCCTCCACCTCGCTCCCGCCTCCCAGCTGCCCCTCCCACGCTCCACCCCCTCGACTATCCTTTTAATGACTAATGCTCCAACGCGCAGCGTCCACGCGCTACGGCTGCGCCGAAGATGCGCCAAAGGTAAGCCCGTCTACGCCCGTCCGCGCCTGGACCGCGCCCAGTGCCAGACCCCTTGTCCTCCGTCCCACTCACCCCACCCGCATTACTTACGCCGCCTCCACCCTCCTAGCCCTTAACCCCGGCCGACTCTCCGACTGCGCTCAAGCCGCCCCCGGACACACCCATGGACCCTTCACGTGCAACTCCTGCAAGTTTGACGGCACCAAGACCAACTCCACATCCACTAACACGAACAGAGACCTGACACCAACCACCTAAAATGCATCCTGCTCAACACCCGCTCGGTCCACAAACACGCCATCGACCTCTGGAATCTACTAGACACCATCTCTCCGGACGTCGCCTTCCTAACTGAAACATGGATGAACGCCTCCTCAGCCCCAGACATCACCATTGCCATCCCGGAAGGCTACAAGATCATCCGTAAAGACCGCTACAAGCAAACAGGAGGAGGCATCGCTATTGTTCACAAGAATTCCATCCGAATCTCAACCAGCTCAGACGTCAACCTCGCTAGCGCCGAACACCTTCACTTCCAGATCCACACCGACCCCAAGACCACACTCAGAGGAACCCTCCTCTACAGGCCACCAGGACCCCGAGCACAATTCAGTGAAGACATCACTGACTTTATCACCCCACACGCCCTCCCCTCCAAGGACTACATTCTACTGGGAGACCTCAATTATCATCTGGAAAAAAGTAACGACAGCAACACCACCGCCCTTCTGGAAAATCTCGCCAACCTCGGACTCAAACAACTTGTTAACACCCCCACTCACCTCGCAGGTCACACACTAGACCCTATCTTCACCTCCAGCAAACATATCTCCTTCAGTCACACCACAGCTCTCCAGTGGACGGACCACAGCTGCGTTCACTTTATCTACAAAAAGACCACAACCCACAACCATCCTCAACCTACTCTGCGTAGAAACTGGAACAAAATCACCATCGACCAGATCTCCTCATCGCTTCTTCAAAACCCCCCTGCCCACTCATCGAACGCCAACCAAGCAGCCATTAACTTCACTCAATGGCTAACCAACAGCGCCGACAACCTAGCACCCCTGAAAAAACGTCTAATCAAACAAGGCAACAAAAACGCCCCCTGGTTCAATGATGATCTTAAGAAATCCAAGAAACTCTGTCGCTCCCTTGAGAAGGCCTGGAAAAAAGACCCAAACACCATCACCAGAGACGCCTTCAAAAACGCCACCCGCATACACCACCAACTGATCCGAACTGCCAAGAAAGCCGCTTTCAAAGACCGACTTGACAACAATGCCCACAACAGCAAGGAATTATTCAACATCGTCAAAGAATTCACCAACCCCACTGCAAACTCCAACGACATCACTCCCTTTCAAGACCTATGCGACTCCCTAGCTTCGTTCTTCCATGACAAAATTGCAGACATCCACAACAGCTTCGACAACCAACCCGGAGACCAGCCCACCCATCCTTCTGCCACACCCTCACCCCCCTTGAACATCCTTAATGACTGGAACCCAATCTCCACGGATGATACCATCCGCCTGATGAACTCCATCCACTCAGGATCCCCCTCAGACCCATGCCCTCACCACATCTTCAACAAAGCAGATTCCATCATCGCACCCCACCTCCGAGATGTCATCAACTGCTCCCTCACCCCTGCCACCTTCCGAGATAGCTGGAAACACGCCGAACTCAGCGCCCTTCTGAAAAAACCCACAGCTGACCCCACCGAACTCAAAAACTACTGCCCCATATCACTCCTTCCATTCCCGGCCAAAGTCATCGAGAAAGCTGTCAACAACCAGCTCGCCGCCTTCCTCGAAACCAACAAATCCCTCGACTCCTCACAGTCCGGCTTCCGAGCCAAACACAGCACTGAGACCGCACTCATGGCAGCAACAGACGACATTCGAACTCTACTGGACAATGGTGGGTATTCACCTGTTACAACGCATTTTTTACAACGCACTACCACTACAACGCAGGCATTACAACGCATACCATTACAACGCATAGCGCTGGGGGGCGCTCTAGGATAAGAGGTAAGTTTAATTTACTATCCAACACCTTCCCTAGGGTCCACGGGGACTGGAGTTAGAATAGTAAATTATACTTACCACTATCCAGCACCCCAAAGCGCTATGCGTTGTAGTGGTATGCGTTGTGAATACCGCGTTGTAATGGTATGCGGAGTAAAAGTATGCGTTGTAACGTCATACATCCCAATGGTGACACCGTCGCCCTCATCCTCCTCGACCTCTCCGCAGCCTTCGGCACAGTCTGTCATAACACCCTGTTACAACGCCTCAGTAACATAGGAATTCAAGGAAAAGCACTGGAGTGGATCACCTCGTTCCTTGCCGGAAGAACTCAGAGAGTCCGCCTCCCACCATTCAAATCAGAAGCTACTGAAGTCATCTGCGGCGTGCCACAAGGATCTTCACTCAGTCCCACCCTCTTCAACGTATATATGAGCCCCCTCGCGTCCATCGCACGTCAACACAACCTCAACATCATCTCCTACGCTGATGACACTCAACTGATCCTCTCACTCACCAAAGACCCTAACACCGCCAAAAACAACCTTCATAAAGGAATGAGAGAAGTAGCCGAATGGATGAAGCACAGCCGTCTGAAACTGAATTCCGACAAAACAGAAGTCCTTATCTTAGGTACCTCCCCCTCCGCCTGGGATGACTCGTGGTGGCCAGAATCCCTTGGAAAAGCACCCATCCCAACGGACCATGCACGGAACCTGGGCGTCATTCTGGACTCCTCACTCTCGATGACTAGACAAATCAACGCAGTTTCATCATCCTGCTTCAACATTCTCCGCATGCTCAAAAAAACATTTCGCTGGATCCCCACTGAAACCAGAAAAACGGTCACCCACGCACTGGTTACAAGCCGCCTGGACTACGGAAACACCCTATACGCCGGTACCACCGCAAAACTTCAGAAAAAACTCCAACGCATCCAGAACGCATCAGCCAGACTCATTCTAGACATTCCGCGTAAAGACCACATTTCTGGTCACCTGAAAAACCTCCACTGGCTCCCCATCAATAAGAGGATAACATTCCGCCTTCTAACCCACGCACACAAAGCACTTTACGAACTTGGACCCGAATGCCTCAACACACGACTTTCCTTCTACACCCCCTCCCGCCAGCTACGCTCCTCCCACCAAGCCCTAGCTGCTGTACCTCGCATCAACAAAACCACCATGGGAGGAAGATCCTTCTCCTACCTGGTGGCTAAAACCTGGAACTCACTTCCCACTCACCTCCGCCTCACTCAGAACCACCTAACATTCAGAAAGCAACTTAAAACCTGGATATTCGACAAGTAACTCCCCACCCTTCTCCAAGCGCCTTGAGACCCTCTGGGTATGTAGCGCGCTATATAAATCACTGAATTGAATTGAATTGAATTATTCAGAGAAATATTGGCTATTTTTCTAAACTGGTTTGGTGTCCTTTTGTAGTGTTTTCACTGTGTTACTGTGTGTGTATGTACAAATCCTTTACACATTGCCTCTGTGATAAGCCTGACTGCTCGTACGTAGCTAACAAGGGGTGAGCAGGGGTTATTTTAGCTTGTAATCCCCTTACCCTGACTAAAGTAAGGGTCCTTACTGGACAGGGTGTAAGCCGCTGCCAAGTAGCGACCCCCATTTCTAACACATATTATAATAATTTAAATTCAAACATTACAAAGGAATTTTCTAATGTTGCTGAAATATCGCTTTAGAACATTCTACACTTAGTTTGTAGAAAGCTCTAATTAAAGTATTATTGCCCTTATGCATCAGGCTGTACCGATTGTTAAAGATTCTCTCCCTCGTTATAAGACCTAACTTCAGCTCAGGACCATGGCTCAGGGTTGGGAATTTGACAATCATTATAGTCCTCAGAAGCAAACAATAAGGCTTAAATAATCCAATTTGATACAGTGCAGTTTAAAACAGTGGTGGAAATTAGGGTGATCCAGACTGATCCCAGATCTGACAGCTGTTTAATGCAATTGATGCAGGCCTCCCCTGGTGAAATTATTTGAATTTTGGCAACACCTCAACACATTCAGCAGTGACTGCACATTGTCTGATTACTATTCGCAGCAGCAACTTGCAGCGAAGGGGGTTTCTTTTTTTAGATTCCAGCTGGGCCCAATACAAAGGCCTCGCTTAAGGGGCCATTATCCCTCCTTTTGTTAGAGTATGGTTTAACCTGCTTGTGATTAAGTAAGCAAGAACAGATTCACTGACAGTCACATTTGTCCCTGTAGACAATTTCTTTGTGCCAGAGTTGTTTAAAAAATAAATGTACAAATGACTGTCAGTCTCTGCTTTTCTTGATTCCATCCCGTCGTGATTCTGACCCCTTTCTAATGCCACTCCATGACCTCCACTATATGGGATGGTGGAGTCATTTTGTCCATTTCCATCACTGCTCTAAAAGAACATATCACCCAAAATAGAAAAAAACAGTCACAGCAACAGACTTGAACACATCTCAATCTTGCTCGTTTTGTCCCTTGACTAACAGCCTGGCACCGCATCTTAAAAATATTTTTGCTGGTCAACAAACCCAAAAATATTTATATAGATTGTAAATGTTTGTGTAGCGCGGATGCTCACATTTCTAGTCTCGAGTGACCTTAGTTTACGAGTACACCTGGAGCAGGTACACAGACACAGCACGTCGCCCGCTCGGAGCTTCTTTGCAGGCGCAGAAACGAATGGAGATTGCCACAATACTGCTCGCATTTAGGTCTGCTTGAAGGATCTGAACAGGAATTTGTTTTGAATCGGGACCAGTGAACTATCTCTTAACAGGATTCCAGTCTAAGTTTGCTAATTACAGTGATCAAATAGTCTTTCTCATGCTAATGATGTGATTCAGATTCGAGTTTGTTTTGTGCTGCGAGGGTGCATGATTAAAGAAGAGGGTAGCTTTATAGTTCCTTCACTACCATCTGTGTGCACCAGGCAGTAACTATGTGCAGATGGTTGCGATTCAGAAGCAGGTTGCCGCATGCACACAAAAAAGTATGTTTCAGTTAGTTTAAGAAGATTTATTACAGCAGTCACAGTTAAATGCTTGAACTCTAACGATAATTGCTACTAATCCTTCAAAAAAGATGATTAGACTTTAATAAAGCACAACGAGAGGTATCACCCTACGCTTAAGAAACACATCACCACAGAGGTATGTGTTGTGCTTTTTTTACGTTCTTCCTGCTGGATAATTTATCGCAGTGTTCACGGATTTTCGGTTACGTACATAATTTCTGCGCACCATCTTGAATTCATTAATAGGTTCCTCGCTGACATTTTTAGAATGAGCTCTAATTGCATAAAGCTGCCTGTATGCTATGTTTCTTTCCGGCATTTAGAAGCAATTCATTAGGGTGAAAAATAGATTATTTGGATTAAAAGCTTAATATTCCTTTGCTGATCGGTGAAAACCACAATCTAATGAGCTGTGTAAAAATGTAACAAAAATACTAATTCCTTTGAATTGCAGATTGATTTCAAGGTAGTCTTTCCCAGAGATCTAGGTCTCTATTTCAGCCTATTGCTGCTACTGGGCTATTTCACCCCTTTATTATTTCAATGGAACATTCCTCTCAAAAGTGTACTGAGTAGCATAACGGAAGGGAATACTAGTAAACACTGGCACATATCAGCAGTTTCTGTAGTGGCGCTTTTCATTTTTAAAATGAAGCACATCGGTTTTTTGTTTACGAATCATATTTCCGAGCTGTCTGTGCTCCGGTGTCAATAAACCAAGCCATCCCTATCGGCCCTGTAGAGTGGAAGAAAAAGACTTATTGTCAGAAATGTGGAATTGCATTAATATAAATCTTCTCCATCATTGGGCACAGGGTCCGATTATTATATACAATGAACGGATGGTGGTAATTTCAACCAGGTGCTATTTAGCTCCATATAACAAAAAAGTGATTGTTAGAACTGGAGGTATCTAGTTGGAAGAGGTAGGTACCTTTGCCCAAGTAGGGACCCTTGCTTCTAGTTTCTCAGATTTCTCAGCAAAGTTCCAGTCTTTACCCTTTCTTTAGCAGAAGCAGCAACTGCAGGCCAACCCCATATAGCACACAGTAAGGTGGCAGTACTGCTACTTACAGCTCTCCAGCTCGTCTCCTTGCAAAGGTTCCTCTTGAGTCCAGAAGTGATCTAAAGTTCTGGGGTTTAAGGTCCCCTACTCATATCCCATTTTGTCTTTGTTCTTCTTTGTGTCATGGTCTCTGAGCCCAGTCCAAACCAGTTCTGTCCTCACTGATGCAGTAGGACCACAGGGCGTGGACACAGCATTGTGTAAGGGAGACAAAACTCATTCAGGTGCAAGGGAAATTCCTCCTACTACTCTAAATGCAGACAAGGTCTATTCAGCTCAGCTCTGAGTCATCCAGGAAGGGTCAGGCACACCTCCACCCCCCCCCAGTGAATGTCTACAGTGTATGCACATACACAGTCCCTGTCCCTCCACAACTGGACAGTCAATACACAGAACAACAAAGGCACATAGAATGGTTAACAAGAAAATGTCTACTTTTAAAAGTGTAGTTTTCAAGCACACAATTAAAAAAACATCTTTCTAAAAATATGTGTTATTAAATTCTGAGTTCTGAGAGCCTAAACTGTACCCCTCAATCTTGTCCCAATGGGAAGTTATACTTGTAAGATGTAACAAAGTATCTCCCATGCTATCCTATGGAACAGATAGCCTTTCAATGGGGAACATCGTTTACAACGAAACTTTTACCATGCACTACCATTACAAAGCAGGAATTACAATGAAAGTCGTTACAACGACTTTCACTGGAGGGCGCTGTTGGATAGGGAATAGTTTAATTTTCTATCCAAAATCTTCCCTACTATCCACGGGGACTGGAGTTGGAATAGAAAATTAAACTATTCCACTATCCAGCGCCCCCCAACGCAAGTCGTTGTAACAACTTGCGTTGTAATACCTGTGTTGTAAAGGCATGCGTGGTAAAAAAAATGCGTTGAAACGTCATACAACCCCTTTCAATAGTGAAAAACGAAATTGGCAGTATTTCACTATCAGGACATGTCACACACATCAGTACATGCCCTACCTTTCACATATATTGTACCCTGCACATAGGGGTACCTTGGGCCTACCTGAGGGGTACCTTACATGTAAGAAAACGGAAGGGTAGGGCCTAGCAAGTGGGTGCACATGCCAGGTAAATATGGCAGTTCACAACTACAGTGGTATGTCTGAGACACGCTTACAGGGTGGCACAACCAGTGCTGCAAGCCCACTAGTAGCATTTGAGTTACAGGCACTGGCAAACTGAATGCACTACACTAGAGACTTTCCTATTAAATCAAATATGCCAATCATGCATAACCAATCATAATCATAACTTACACAGAGAGTGTATGCACTTTATATAAGCAGTGGTAAAGTGCCCAGAGTCCTAAAGCCAACAAAAACAGGAAAAATAGGAGTAAGAAGCTAAAACGTATGGGGATAACCCTGCTCAAATGGCCATTTCCAACAGTGATCTTGTACCATTTTGCTCTCTATAGTTTGAGCGAGTAAGTTCTGTTTGGTCCATCAAAAGCATTGCTAGCATTTTGATTGTGTATACAATCATTTACTGTAGTTACTATGAAAAGAGCACTCTGCCAGCAAATATTGGTGTAAAGTAGCACACCCCTGTAGAATGTACTATGATGGTATCAACTCATAGCGAATTGGCTTCGCAACATTTTAGGTAATCCAGCACCACTCCAACCTATAGCAATACACTGCACATAATCACCCTTGAAACATAATTCCAGTTTATTTTCTAATTACATTCCAATGCTCAATACATATTTGATAAACTGCTTTCACTATTCATTGCTCACTGGCAATTAGAACTCATGCTATGCTCCATCCCCCACAACTATATTAAATGATGTCGCTGTGAATTTTAGACTGAAGTAGGCTTTGGCTACCATGTCAGTTTGGAGTTTTTGATCTATGGTTACTTGGACATGGACAAATTTCAGCTATGCAGTGAAAAATAGCACATAAAATGCTGATATTATAAAAAGAAATAATGGCCAATATCTAGTTTCGTAGGCCTAGAAATGTGTCCATTGGAATATATATTCCAACACCAAACAAACCAGCAGAGCAGAAGAAAAAAAGTTTAGCTGTGATTGTATGTAGGACAAAGGGAAGAAGGCAAGCATAGACCGAAAAGAGGAATGCTAGGAAAATAGACTTTAGGTAGCAGGGGTTCGCCATATAATAGACGAAATATAGGACCCAATGTACTATTTCATGTTTAGATCAGTCACTTTTTTGTTAAGTATCTGCAATGAAAACCGAACATTTTGCTGCACTGTCACAGATATGCTAATCCATCACCGCCCAAAAATTAGATTGTCAGGAATAAAGTTATTTATTTGAGATGATAGTATCTGTAATAACTGAAAAAACCCACTTTCCTGAAGCCAAAACTCAGTTCTGAGAGAAACGCTACTTTGGTACAAGCTGAGCCATCGGTCTTCAGTCACGGCTAGTTGTGAGCCCCCCTCCAAAATATTTGCCATTCCATCTCAGTCAGACAGAGTACACAAGCATGGTTTCTTTGTGACACTACTGGCCCAAAAATGATATATTTTGATTCCATATACTAGCCACTGTGGGGGCCATTACGGACACACCTCCAAGCTGCCTCTAATTGATTTATTTTATTTGCATTGGATGGATGCTCCCTAGTGCGGGACTTCTAGCCTTTTGTATTTTTAAAGAGATTAGTATTTTTTTGCTTTAAACTTCTTTAATTCATATTGTGTGTTTGCAGTTATTTAATAAGGGAATATATTTTATGCATATAAATACTTTTTGGCTCAACTTTGTTGTTTCTATCATTTTTACTCTCCCGAGTGAAAGAAAAATCTTTTGATACAATGGTACAAGCGGAAGTCCCCATAAAAGTGAGAATTAATTTCAAACAGCACCAACAATTCCAAAGTAAAGAACACAACACAATAAAATACCCAAGCTAATTTAAAAAATAGGGGACAGAATAATAAGCAAAACGTCCTCAAAAATATTAGAATAGGTAAAGGGTAACTCTAAGCAAAAGTCACTGTGTGCAATTGACCAGGGCACATGGGAAATTTCAGGGTGACTGCGATGAAGCAGGGGCTGGATACACCAATTAGGTTAATCTCAAAGATTTTACCTTCTGAGTTAGTCTCTGAAATGAAGTCAAGTTCTTTCAGCAGGACAATCTATACGTTTAAAGTCAGACACGTTGTTTTTGAGCTCAAACTGAAGCCAGTGATTTTGGCATTAAAAACTCTGAGGGCAGAAATCTCGATTTATTTTAGCTACTGGGGTTACTTTGCAGGTCAGATTGATCTGCCACCTAACCCCTGTCCAAGCTTTTTACATTCAGTTTGAAGTAAGCAAATAAGAGGCCACCCACTTGACCAACAGAAAGTGGTTTCAGTTCATGGTTATCAAAAGGATTCAGGAGGCTGGGCATCTTTGAGTGAAACCTCTCCTTCCAACAAGAGTCACAGTCTTCTTCCAGCAGGACCTTCTTTCTGTGGTAGAGTTTTGCCAGACATGCTATGAGGATGCGGTGGTTGAGGAGCCAGATCTGTTATATACTCTAGTCAGTGATTGGAGATATTCTGCTACTCAATCCTAACTGTTTTCTTACAGCCGCCATATCCTTTTGAAGAACTTCCTCTTTTTCTTGCCGTAAAGTTATCAGGGAAGCTCCTGTTTCAATGTGGCAGCATCATTCTTCCAACCAGCAGGCCTGGCTTTGAAACCTTATTCATACCCCTATTTAGATGAGCTCTCATCCCATCTGCCAGAGTCAAAACTGTCTGACTACCCAACTGTGACCGGTTCCTGGCTGCCTAGGAGGGTCCTAGGAAACAGTAGGAGAATCCCTCACTTTCATCTCCAAGCCAAAAGAGGTAGTGGTAGAGCTGCTCTTTGTTTTCACAACTGTTTCTGTCCAACCTCAGATAGAAAATCCATGCTAAGAGGTCAGTAGTCGACACTTATCTGCTTTTGCTGGGTTTAGAAATAGATCATTGACCTCTGAACAAGGGTTTAAACCCAGATCCTTGTGACTGGGGGTAAATGTTTGTGTTTTCCACCAATCCGTCCATCAATTGTTTCTTTTGCATATGTCCCCCTATGTGAGAAGGGTATGCCCAGACATGGGTATGGTGCTCACTACATCATTGGATTCAAGCTAGCCTGGCTGATGAAGGGTAATACCCAGAAACCGGTCCCAGGATGCTGGTTTCCGGTCCAGGGAGGACCTGGCTTGGCAGTTCAGTCTGGACTGTTCCCATGAGGCACGGGGTAAAGACTGATTTGCATATTGTTGGGTCTAAACTGGGGTGTCGAGGTGAGCAAAAAACAATGGATTTAACCCAGATCTCTTTACTGGGGGGTAAATATATGATTTGTTAAACATTCCTTCCATTATTTGTTTGTGTAGCACTTTTCCCCCTAAGTGGGATGAGTATGTCTAGACGTGGGTCCATTGCTCACAGTGCCACTGGAATCAAGTTGGCCTGGCTGTGGTAGGGTAATACCCAGAAACTGGTTCCAGGATTCTTGTTTCCAGTCCAGGGAGGACCTGGCTTGGCAGTTCAGTCTGGACTGTTCCCATGAGGCACAGGGTCAAGACTGATTTGCATATGGCTGGGTCTAAATTGGGGTGGCATGGTGAGCAAAAGAACAATGGATTTAACCTAAATTTCTTGACTGGGGAGAATGTATGATTCATTCAACATTTCCCCCACCATTTGTTTGTGTAACACTTTCCTAAGTGGGATGGTATGCCCAGACGTGAGTCCCTTGCTCACTGTGCCACTGGAATCAAGCTGCCCTGGCTGATGAAGGTTGATACCTAGAACCGGTCCCAGGATGGTGGTTTCCCGTCCAGGAAGGACCTGGTTTGGCAGTTCGGTCTGGACTGTTCCCATGAGGCACAGGGTCAAGGCTGATTTGCATATGGGTGGGTCTAAACTGGACTGTTCTCATGAGGCACAGGGTCAAGACTGATTTGCATATGTCCATGTCTGAATTGGGGTGGCATGGTAAGCAAAATAACGATGGATTAAACCCAGATCTGTGACTGGGGGGGAATGTTTTGCCAATGTGCAACATTCCGTCCATCACCTTGTGTGTTTTGCTGTTCACCCTATGTGGGAAGGGTATGCCCAGACGTGGGTCCCATGCTCACTACGCCAATGGAGTTAAGCTATCCGGGTTGATGACGGCTGACAGCCAGAAAACGGTCCTAGGATGCTTGATTCCAGTCCAGGGAAGACATGGCTTGGCAGTTTGGGCTGGACTGTTCCCATGAGGCATAGGGTCAAGATTGATTTGCATATGGCCATGTTTGAACTTGGGTGGCGTGGTGAGCAAAATAATCATGGATTAAACCTAGATCTGTGACTGGGGGTGAATGTTTTGCCAATGTGCAACATTCCGTCTATCACCTTGTGTGTTTTGCTCTTCGCCCTATGTGGGAAGGGTATGCCCAGACGTGGGTCCTGTGCTCACTACGCCACTGGAGTCAAGCTATCCTGGCTGATGATGGCTGATAGCGACAAACCGGTCCTAGGATGCTTGATTCTGGTCCAGGGAATACATGGATTGTCAGTTTCTGTCTGGACTGTTCCTTTGAGGCACAGAGTCAAGAATTATTAGCATATGGCTGGGTCTAAACTGGGGTGGCATGGTGAGCAAAAGAACAATGGATTTAAGCCAGATCTCTTGACTGAGGGTAAATGTATGATTTATTCAACATTCTGTTCATCATTTGTTTGCATAGCACTTTTTACTCTAAGTGGAGTCAAGCTAGCCTGGATGATGAAGGGTAATAACTAGAAACTGGTCCCAGGATGCTTGTTTCCCATCCAGGGAGGACCTGACTTGGCAGTTCAGTCTGGACTGTTCCATGAGGCACAGGGTCAAGACTGATTTGCATATGGCGAACAATAAAGTTAATCCAGATCTCTTGACTGGGGGTGAATGTATGATTTATTCAACATTCCGTCCATCATTTGTTTGCGTAGCACTTTTTTACCCAAGTCGGATGGGTATGCCCAGAAATGGGTACCTTGCTCACTGTGAGACTGGAATCAAGCTAGCCTGGCTGATGAAAGGTAATACCCAGAAACCGGTCTCAGGATCCTTGTTTCCGGTCCAGGGAGGACCTGGCCTTGCAGTTCTCTCTGGACTGTTCCCATGAGGCACAAGGTCAAGACTGATTTGTATATGGCTGGGTCTAAACTGGGGTGGCATGGTGAGCAAAAGAATGATGGATTTAACCGAGATCTCTTGACAGAGGAGGAATGTATGATTTATTCAACATTCCGTCCATCATTTGTTTGCGTAGCAGCTTTGACATAAAGGCACCAATTTTAGGTAATGAAAGTAATACTATCTTGGTAAAAGAAAATCACCTTCTTTATATATACTACACGAGATTGCCAGCCAGAGCCTAAGATATTGAGGGCTTCAGTTCAAATTTGCAAGAGTTTGTTGAACTGGTACAAGCAAATTAGCCACTCAGTTCCGAGAGTACCTTATAACCTGGGCATTCTTGAAGAAGTACGTTTAGATGGGATATGGTGAGCCTGCCTCAACCTTAATTCACAGCTGTCAATGAGGCTTGACAGTTCTTTGAATTGAGTACATGCACATAGAGGTATATATAAAGAGTAACAAGGGTAGTGAACATATCATTATTGCTCATGAGTGAGAAGATGGTCCCTGATGGATAAACAGCAAGACACAAGAAGATGAGTAGGAAAGGCCAAAACAAAACTAAGGGTGGCCAGGAGAGGGCGGGGTCAACACTATCTGAATCCGAGTACCAGTTTTGCCTTGAGTGTTAAAGCAGATTAGATAGTCCTAGTACCCTAACCAAAATGGTCACTGTTCATGTTCAGGAGCCAGTCCTCTCTCTTTGTCAATTACCACCAGGCCCGGGCGTACTTGTCTGGCCCTTCTGCTGACTCCCCACTGCACCAACACCAGGCCATTGCACTCCAATGTGATGATCAAAAACTGTCCAGGACCCCAAAATCCCCCAGGCTTCTCCTATCAGGTTGAAACTTGCATCTCCAGATTGGAGTGTTCAATCAGCCCCTCATTAAAACCTCCTTCCTGAACTTGTCAGTGGGTGCTTAATGCTACCCTAGACACATAGGAGATGTCAGAAACACCCCATTATTTTTTTCTGGTTCTGCCACTGTGACTGCAATCATTTTGGAGTCTCTTATGGGCAGGACCATTTGTAGATACTCCTATTTCTATTCATATTCAGGCTATACTATTACTAGGCCATTTTCGCCTTTTGGCTTACTACTGCACCTGTAGCCATTTGCATTCTTTAGCCACCAGCACTGCCTCTCCATATTCCCACCTATAATTGTAAGGTGTGAGCCCTTATTTCCTCACATGTTCACCTCTCCACTCAGAATGAAACCATCTGTTTCAAATTGTTTGTTTATTGAATCTTTCACACAATTAACTTCTTCTATGCTTCAATAGTTTATACATTCTTCACCTGTAATGGCAGGGACATTTATTTAACACTGTATGAAATCTTGTCAATTAGTCATGATGGGATGGGTAGATCACAAAGCAGCAATTATTTTGTTATTGAAATTTGTAACAAAACAATCAAGAAATATACCCAAAAAAAAGAGCCTTGAAAGTGGTACATACAAAGTTATAGCATAATAGTAATAGAATACAAGTACCAATATGAATATAAAATGCTTATATTAACAAAAGAAATACAATTTAAGTACATTTCTATCATAAATAAGCTACTTATCTTAGAGAACTATAAAACATAATAACACATTTATGAATAATGTTCTATATGATCATCAATTGGTTTCCAAAATCAGTGATTATTAGAAATATTATGAATAACACCCAAAAGAGTCAAGCTAGCTTCTCTACTAGTAAAAACAATCCAAGACCACCCTCAGTGAATTGATAATAATGAAACATTTTTCCAATTAGAATGGGATTTATTTTAAAGCAAGGGAAATAAGAAAATTAAAGAATTTGGTTTTTAGATCTGACAAATTAGCGGTGAGTGGACATTATTTAAAAATTAACATATTATAAAAGAGGTTATCTGAAATATTAGATACTTTTGTAATCACACAGTTAAGGAAAAGCTCATCTATTTTGATCCCTCAAGGAACGGAGGAGGCAGAGGGCTGGTCCGAAGTTGTGCTGGGTCCTTGTATGTCTGGTTCCTTACTGAAGCAGTTAGTGATGGACTCACTGTGAAAGTGGTTAGGGGAATCAATTGATAGGTTCGGGCAGTTAAGGAAGAGCTTATCTATTTCCTAACCCTGGGCGTAGTTCACTTAGTCATTCTACGCGTAGCTACGCGGACTGCACTTTGCACTACACACACTACGCGTAGCTAAGCGAACTGCGGTAGGAAAATGCTGTTTGCAATGATTGCACAGTGCCGGATGCTTGTCTGCACTGTGCAATCATTGCGAACGGCATCATGCACAGTGCAAGCAGTCATTTTCTGCCCCTTGAGTAGATTTGTACTCGAGCATCAGCTTTCTCAACGTGGACTGGTAGTTTCTCATCGCGAGCGGTGACGAGCAAACGTGAGCACTCGCAATGAGAAACCTGACCTCCCCGCGCTGGGAATCTCGCTGGGAGGTTTATTTTCCACGCTCGCGACCGGCAACTTGATGTTGCTGATCGCGAACAAGGAAAAAGTCTTGCCGGGATGTTGATTTTGCTCGCTCGCAGTCGCCAACTTGACGTTGAGGACTGCGAGTGAGCAAAAAATGTCCGCTACGCTATGCTACGCGTTTTTTCACTGTGCCACGTGCGATTCGCATAGCGCGTACTTCTGCAAATTCCGCAAACTCTGCGAGCTTAGCATAGTTTTCCGCCAAGGGTTACTATTTCCATCCCGCAAGTATTAGAGGAGGCAGGGTACCGGTCATCGAGACTGAGCAGCATGGCCCTGGCAATCTCTGAAGTTGTGATGTGTCCTAACTCCCCAGACCTATCGATTGATTTCCTTGCCCACTTGCCATGTGAATCATTCTCTCACTGCTTCAGTATGGAACTGGACCTACTTTAATTAGTGGCATTAGTCTCAGACATTTATTCAAATGCCCTGATGATGATCCCAGTACTTTGCTCTAAGGGATCGAAACGTTGTCAACTGTTTACACCTTGATACAACCACTAAAATTCTATATTGTAATCCACTATGGTGACGTAGTGTATTCTTGCATGGCATACTAAGGAATTGTTTTTTTGACCAAGCTACTGTCAGTGCTTGAAATTTTTAATCTTCTATGGTATATGAGTACCCACTTGCATGTTTTTGTTCTTTTTTAATGAAGTGATATGAAAATATTTTGTCAAGTTGGACAACCTCATATAGATATCATTGTATTTCGATTTACATTTTTTCACACTACTTTTTGTGAGGGACGGTTGTTTCTACAAAATATCTATTAGATACAGCATATTCCTGTCCATTTCCCCTGCACCGAGGCACAATGGGGTGCCGTGCACCAACTCAGGTACCTTTGCACCATGGTGCAAGGGTGCCTGCATTGCAGGGATCATTGTTTGGTGCACTAATGGAAAACTACCTGCACAAAAACAATCACAAGAGACATTTTCCTCTTTCCATGTATGCAGCAGAAAGCAAATACAGCACACATAGAAAAAGGAAAAACAAGGCGAAATAAAGATATTCTCCTCATTGTGCCTCCCTTACACCTTCCTTGGGAAGGAGTATGTTTTGGGCACTGCCTAAGACGTATGATTTCTCGTAAATCTGGGGCAGTGTCAAAAACCATGGATGTTGCAGGGAACACCCCCAGCTACACCCAAGTAATGCTCCTTTCACCCAGTTTTCTGCGTGAAAGGGGCACATATTGATAAAGCCATTGAAAATCAGGTAACATGGCATTACCTGGCATTATAAATATGCCAGTGGCACCTTCCCCGACCAGAACGTCAAAAAAGTGAAGCTCTGGCAGTGCAATAGGCACAATGGGGTGCCGTGCACCAACTCTGGTACCTTGGCACCATGGTGCAAGGGTGCCTGCATTAAAGGGATGATTGTTTTGTGCACTAACGGAAAACTACCTGCACAAAAACAATCACAAGAGACATTTTCCTTTTTCTATGTATGCTGCAAAAAGAAAATGCAGCACACATAGAAGAAGGAAAAACGAGGCAAAATAATGATATTTCTCCTCATTGTGCCTCCCTTACACCTTCCCTGGGAGGAGTATGTTTTGGGCACTGACTCAGACTTACGGTTTCTCGTAAATCTGGGGCAGTTTCAAAAACCATTGGTGTTGCAGGGAACAGCCCCAGCTACACCCAAGTAATGCTCCTTTCACCCAGTTTTCTGCGTGAAAGGGGCACATATTTATAAGGCCATTGAAAATCAGGTAACATGGCTTTATGTGGCATTATAAATATGCCAGTGGCACATTCCCTGACCAGAACGTCAAAAAAGGGATGCTCTGGCAGTGTAATAGTGCCGGTAAGCCTCATAAATGAGGCCTGCAGTTTCTTTGCAAAATGAATAGCAACTTTATTTTTTTGGTAACTGCAGGAGAAGAAAGAACTTACAAACCCATTTTTTATTCATGTGTGCTAAAATATTGTCGTCAATAGGAGTCTCTTGCAGAAATCAAATATCAGCCTTATACTTTGCTAATTAATCTAAAACTTTAATACATTTAATGGGGTGTCGTAGACCATTAACATTAAAAGAAGCATTTTTAATACTCCTAACTTTATCCAAAATCATAGTAAAGAGAAGACAGTCAAAGAGAAGAAAATTAACAATTCGAAAGAATAATAAATAGGTCTAAAAAGAAATAAACGTAGAAAAAGAAAATAAAGACAGACACAAAAAAGACAACATAAGAACATAAATAAAATTCCAGAAATGCAAATAGGCATAAGCAACAATGACCTGCCTGTACTAAGCCCTCATAAAGACATTCTGACATAAAATAGGCTTATTATTAGAAAAACGTTAGCGCAGGAATCATATCAGTTTAATTGGTTTCTGTTGAGAGCAGTAGTTGCTGATCCAAACAGGTCTGAAGATCGACATGACGTGAAATGAATTGGAAAACCCATCCATCCACTTTTAAAGATATGTTTTTATATATCTAAATAAAGATGTTATATACCCATCCATCCATATTCTAATTGAAGATGGATCAACAAGGTCATATTTACAATCACAGCTTGTTAATCGAGGTCTCAGGTCAGTGAACTCTTTACATGTTTCAACAGTCGCTTATGCGAATTCTTGGTGTATAAAAGTCTTTTTACCATTAACCATCAACAATGGAATTTCTCTTCCCGCTTTCTGAATCAGTATAAGTTGGTGGTGACACAAAACTTTAAATATAATTTGACATTGTTTGCTTTGACTTGGATTTCCAGCCTTGTTGATTTTGAAATTTCTGGGAATGATAAGTGCAAAAGACCAAGTAGTAATGTTTCTAAATATTGCCTACAGTCATTACCTTCCAGTTCTTCAGGTAAACTGAAGAGGCGTGTAGTAATCTGGATAGATGGATCACAGAGGCCCTGGATAGCACGGGCCCCTGGTCACGAAAAATACCAGGTAGAGTTCAGAAATCTGCCCCTTGGTACTCGAGCACCTTGAGAACGGCGGAAGCAGGGTGCAAATGCCTGGAAATGTGCTGGAGGAAAGGTTTTTCGGACCAGGGGAGAGGGGAGTATAGAGAGGCACTAAAGAGCTATCATGGGCTCATCAGAAGAGCAAAGGTAGCATACTATCTGGAGAGAATCGGTTAGGCTAGTAACTCCACTCTGGAACTGTTTGGGGTTTATAAGGAGATGTCCTCCTTAACAACATTAGCTGCGCCAGTCGTGGGCTCAGAAGAGCTATGTAATCGGGTGGAGAAAATATACTCCACCTTTCCTGACTCCGTCCGTGTAGGAGAGGAGGGGGCGGAGGAGACAGAACAGGCTGAGGAGGGAGAAGGGCTGAAGAGTTTCTCCATGCCCACCCCCTGGAACAGCTAATTTAAATCTGTAGTGGTATAAAGTCAGGCTCTCCCAGAGACCCAGCGCCCCCGAAAAGGTTGAGAGGGAGCTTGGAGACTCTGGAGCCATACATCAGACACCTGGTGGAGACCTCTTTCAGGACCTGTACATTACCAGGATGCTGGAAGGAAGCTGTGGTCCTACCGCTCCCGAAGAAATATTGGCCCAGAGCAACAGGACAATCTCCGCCCAATTTCCCTTTTGCCGTACTTTCCCAAGGTTGCGGAAAAAGTGGTAAATGGGCAGCTGACGGCACATATTGAGAAAGCCAATCTCCTACATCTCACCCAGTCCAGATTCCGAGCATGATACTTGATGAAATCAGCCTTGCTCTTTGCCACTGAAACCATCAGGCAATATGTGGATGCAGGTCAGACGGCGGCCTTGATCCTGTTGGATTTAAGTGCCGCCTTTGACACTGTAGCCCATCATACTTTGGTGCAGTGTTTGAGGAATGGAGGAGTGTCTGGGCGAAGTTTCCAGGTGAGGCAGGGCGACCATTACTCAAAGGTCATCAAGCTTAGACAGGGGGTACCGCAGGGATCGACCCTGAGCTCGACCTTGTTCAATCTCTACGTGGTTCCCTTAGCGGAGATTGCTAATGGGTTTGGGATCGGGGTCATGTCCTATGCCGATGATACGCAGCTGGTGGTCTCCCTAACACAGGCACCGGAGACAGCTGCCTCAAACTTCATAGCATGCCTGCAAGAACTGGCTGAAGTTGAATGGCAATAAGACGGAGGTGCTTGTGGTGGAGAGACCCCCGTTGGTATGGTCTTCTGCTTGGTGGCCCCATAGTCTGGGGACTACAGCCACTTCCTGTGCTCAGGTAAAGAATCTGGGGGTTTGGTTGGACACCAAACTTTCCTATGATTACCAAACCAGGCGGGTGGCAGGCGCCTGTTTTGGAGTCTTGAAGGTCCTTCGGAAAACCTTGGACATGCTGTCTATGGCAGCCAGGAAGACCATGGTCCATGCCCTGGTGACGTCGCGCCTGGATTATGGTAACATTCTTTATACTAAGTGTATGCTTAGACTCCAGGGGGTGCAGAACGCAGCTGCACGCTTGGTTATGATGCGCCCGAGGAGGACTTCTGTGAAGGCAGCACGGGCTATTCTAGGCATTGTGTGTATGTCATCGAATCATGCAGGGAACTGCTCCATCGTACCTGTCTGAGCTACTTACCCCCTATGTCCCCACACGCCAGCTGAGATCAGGCCAGGTGTGTGTACCAGCTGTCAAGAGAGCAAGGATGGGCGGACGCTCTTTTCGGATAGTTAGGGTGGGAGGCGACGGTAGCGGAAATCTGGGCAGTTGCAGCGCGGTGACACACTGGCCGAGTGTAACCATGCACTTTACAAATGTGCCTATTATTATTTTTTATATGCAAGTTATTCTGCTGATTACAATTTTCTAAATCAAGTAACAAGGAACACATTGGCAACATTTTCACTGTAACAGGTGCCTGACTGTCTATTTTTCATTTATTATCCTGAATTTTAATGGAGTTATCAGAAACCTTCATAGAAAGGATGGCCATGTCTTTGCGTATTTTTTTATTTCTGATGCAATGTTCTCTTTATAAGATCGAACTGCTTGTGGTTCCTCTAATAAAAAGTATTAAGAAGGCTCCTCAGATTCCACAATGTATGAATTGACTGGTGGAGGTGAAACTGCTTGCATTTATTATTTCCAAAATGCACATTTCCCCTTCCATATTGATAAAGTAATTATATATTGAAACGAGGACAAATTAAAATGAAGAAGCAGTCTAAGAGAAAATAATTCACCATATAATAAGTGTGCGGTAGCTTAAACCAGCTGTGTGGGTGGTTTAGGCCTTCGCCATATCCTTTCCTGAGAGTAAATCCACCCTCCTGACAGGAAACAGCAGCAGCACGTTTCCGGAGACCGGTGAAATCCTTGATGAGAGAAACACCAGTTAAACCGTCGGAAACTCCTCAAAAAAGAAACTTACACTAAGTGCTGCATATTTACTGCTGTCACAAGCCAAAATGGAAGGTAAAACGTAGCCTTAAATGCATAAAAGTGTTGTCAATAATGCAGGCTCCACAGAGAGTTAGTGGGAGGTGGCCATTTCGCAGCTTGCACGACCAGAGTGTTTGTTCTGAAAAAAGGGAGATAGGAAACCATGTAACAGTTCATTGCACCAATTAAAGAATTTAGCATTCACCTGATGTTGGGACATGTTAAGAATCAGCAGGGGTTCCAAGGATGTAGAAAGATTACAGGAAAAGGAGTAAGATATGTTTCTATAAGGCTGTGGCATACTGGTTTATGACAGCTGGGACACAGTGAATAGCTAGCTGGTCAGTGTCAGGAGCAGCACTTGTGTCATCACTGACATCATCAGTATTTAATCTTCAGGATAACATTAGGAAGTTGCCTAGCAAGTCAAGTCAAGTCAAAATAACATTATTCGGTACAAAGACCATAAAAGTGTGGCAAACAGAAATTACAAGGTAAAATGTTCATATCATTATTGTAAAATCACATAGATAAGACTAATAAGATAAAAATATCATCAATCATAAAATTTCATAGAGATTAAAATTGCACAGTAAAAATGTCAATCTTCCTATTCATTTGCTATTTCTCATAACGCTTTATAATAGCCATTGCAACTTTGATATAATTGGAGACCCCAATACAGATAACAGTAGTAGCCAATGATTGCAAATAATAAAATCCATCAAGGTAGGTACAAGGCCGGATATCCCTTAGGAGCGGAGCTAAGAATGTTCCCCTTGGTTCTTTGTAAATGGGAAAAAAAAACATAAAGTGCAGCGTGCTCGGAGTTGCCATATTATCAAATGGGCAGGGGAGGGTGTACGTTGTTTTTGGTCAAGAAACGAGCAAGAGGAAACTGTTGCCTCAGATTGTGTATGGCGCGTGGTTGCCCAAAAATAATGCACCTCTTTTATAATGGCCTTAGCGTTTGTACGAATACTTGCCGGATTATCAAAGTAGTCTCACAGGCCTGTTTCAAAGAGCCTTTGCCTCATAAATTGGAGCCAAGGAATCAACAGTGCACTGTCCAAGTTAATACAATCTTCAATTACCTACCTAGAGAACAATAATTTCTCCGACAGCCAGAATTTCGCCCATTAGAGCAAAGGTGCAATGTCAATGTGGTCCCCTACATATTCCCTCTGAGTTATTGGTGACCAAAAAGTATGGGGGCACTATTTGGGGTCATCAATAGCCTTTTTATAAACTTGTTTTCCATGACTTGTGGAGGGCGACTTTTATGGTAGCCCCAGACCCTTTCCCTGTAAGAAGCAACAGATAGACATTTTGCTTTGTATAGGGTAACTAGCTCAGTCACCAGCTTACAGGCAAAGTGGAAAAGCCCCATTACAACCTTACTCCTCTGATGAATTCTTGCAATGACAAATAGTTCTCACTTCATCTGGTTGTTAAACATGTTCCTCAAATAAGTAAGGG
Source organism: Lissotriton vulgaris (assembly GCF_964263255.1). Lineage (NCBI taxonomy): Eukaryota > Metazoa > Chordata > Amphibia > Caudata > Salamandridae > Lissotriton > Lissotriton vulgaris. The sequence goes on from NC_141689.1 coordinate 615,985,811, forward strand.
TATTCAGCTTCTCAATACTCTTGTCCCTTACAGCAACATTTCTAGCTTTTGTCATTTTGGGGCCACACATCTGCCTAGCAACTTTGCATTGTATTGGCCCTTCACCGTCATTTGTTCATCCATTGCTCTCGTCCCCCACCTTCATTGTTTCTCCCTTTATTGTCCCATAATTCCCTAGATGTCCTTGCTTGTTTACAGTCACGTTGCACTTTTGATTCTGTTTAGCTTTGGCTTTTCTTCTCTCTGGCACTTTTACACATTGCCTGCTTAATCTGACCTTGGTCTTCAGATTCTAATTTGACTCTTATATTTCTCACTGCTGATCCTGCTCTTTGGGCTCTGATTAGGCTTGTCTGTATGGCTGTGTTTCTCTAGCTCCTTTCCCCCACTAACATGTATTTCAAATCCTTGCCTGGGCTTGGGGTTTACCAGCTTCAATTCCTTCTGTCTTATGTTCACTGTGACCTGCCTCTTGGTATTGGGTGAGTATATATGCATATTATAGATTTGTTTGGAATATGATGTTATACTGACTGGTTTTTAATAAGACGTAATAAAAAAACAAATAGATCTTTGATATTATTTGATGAAGTGCAGCTTCCAGTACATTATTGAATAATCATTGTAAAGTGTGGTACTCAGTGTGGCATTGAACATTTATTTGCTTAGAAGATGACTTCAGCTTTGTTTGGTTAATTATTTAATGGTTGATGTTGCACACTGTCTACGCCTGCCCCACAGACTCAATTTGTGTGTATTTTGGTATCGGGTGGTGCAGAGAATTTACTTTGGTGGTCCTTTTAAAATACTATGTTTTGGCATGTTAGTGGCATTACATCCTGAGATTATTTGTGAATGCATTCACTGTGACCAGAGACACAGCACCAGAGAGAGCAATACAAAGGAAGAGTTGTGCAGGCCTCTTGTCTTTCTCCATCTCCTCCATTACCTTACTCCTCCAGTATTTGACCCAATCGGGTGCTGTCTAGTTAGTAAAGACATGGCCACACACTGGGAGTGAGGCAGATTGTCGCCAGAACTCATCGAAAAACATTCGCAACACCTCACAGAACACCAGTGATTCCATCATAAATGTCTACTCTTCAAGGATATGATGTTAATAAAACAAAACTGCTATTATATTAGCCTGTGTTTCCTGCTAATGACATCCATTCCTTGTCTAATGTCAGATTGACAGACAAAGGCTGTCCTCTTTGCTTTTATAAATCAGAATTGGAATAACCTTCTCGTTTTTTAATTTTAGCCCATTTTACTGATTGACATTAGGGTGACTAAGGAAACTTTAGGACTTCCTTGTTTCACTTCAAAACTGTTTGTAGGGTCATGTGCATGGGAACAAGTAAACTATTCCCCTACAATTTAGTTGCCTTCAGTTTTCAAGCTATGAGATCTATTGAGGTTGTTGCCTGGTTCTTATCATCAAGATGACCGAAGATTAGCTATTATTTTTTATAAGTCCCCATCTTATACTTCTGGTACTGCTTTGAATTTTTCAAAGCACCCTAAAGATTGGTTCATGCATGTACTTCAACATATTTCTCATCATAGAATTCAAAGGTGATATGTTATACTTGAATGGGAACCCATCCAAAAACCAGGTATCTAACAATCTAATACTGGAATGCACATCTCTATGAATACCAAAGTGGAGGCATATTACAAGGTTGCTCTTAGGAATTACCTGCACACATCAGGCCCATCAGATTAATCATCTGAGTAATCAGCCCAAGTCTTCAGTTTTATGCATTTCATTATATCTTCATTTCCTCTCTTTTTACTCCACTCAGAGGCTCGGTTCTATTTTAATAGAACTGTATTCTGGTCTTCATTGACCGATGTCCTCTCCAGATTTGCGATGTTGCTACTGCCCCTTTACCAGAATGGGATCATGCTGGTAAGGGTGGAGAATGGACAGTGTACTATGCAGGTTAATGTTTCATTAAAAATATCCTATTTGTCAAGGTATAAGCAACACTCACTTCAATTTCTGCTCAATCTCTATTACTTCATTGTGTTCAATGTTGGTCTATCTTTTTTGTCCCAGATGTGCATTATGTTTTTATATAAATGAAGCCTTTAGGGTGGTCCACTTTCACCCCAGTGCTACCAGACATTTATTACATCAGGATAGAAAATTAATAGCATCTGTTCTGCAGATCTCTGAATGGAGAAACTGAATCAGGCTGTCATTCTTCCAAATGCCTCTCAAAGCTCTATGTTAGCCAATTTCGCTCCATTTCCTTGTATCACTTTTAAGTATAAAGTATATTATCTTTCAGTCTTCTCTCGTCTCTTTAACTCTCCCATATTTGCACTTTGAGTGCATTCAGTTTATACTTTTATCCCTCTTATTTTCCTTTCTCCTTATTTATTTCATCTTGTTTCAAGATTGAGTTAAGCAGCTGACTTTTCTCATTAATCCTGGGTTTGGCTGACTTTGAAAAAACCAGTACAATGTGCAGCACTTAGCGAGATCCTGCCATATAAAAGTCTCCCATTCTCCCCTCCTTTGAAATAGTCCTTTTTCAACATCAGCAGCCACAAGCACCATCCCACTGAAGCTTAAAACAACGACATCTGCTCAATCTTCCATCTGCGCTATTCCGCTTGAGTCTGCACTCTACACTTTTTATTCTTTGCTGGTGATAATTCACAACAGTATGTCGAAATACCAGTATGTGTTGTGTGCTATAGTATTTTCAATAATAGACTTAATTTTTCCTACTAGTTTTGACAGTGTAGACCTATGCCCACTCTGGGTGCATGGTTACCAGAATACAATCAAATCAAAGAGAGAAGTAGATGCTGATTTGCTCAGTGATGTGTCAGTGGGCACTTCAAGAACTAAATAACAGGGCACCACCTTATCATATATTACTTCCTAACCTTTTTTGGGGGGTTTCAAGCCTACAGTTCTCAATTATTATGTGAACAAAGCAGAGCCCAGTGGGCATACTTGCTTACCGGCATTCCCTATTGGAATTTACTCTTTGCACATGGAATACCACAGGAGTCAGCCACTGGTGCTGCCTAATGCTAGAGTTGCTGAATTCTAAGGCTACCACTCTTCATTCAGTCTTATGCGTCTTCCTTCCACCACTCTACACTTCCTGTCTTTTATCTCACTCTTGCAGGCTCTGTGGCATCCCTGCTTCCTTCGTTTGTCACAGTTTTCCGATCCTTCTTTCATTCACCTTTTCTGCTTTTCTCCCTCTTTATCTGGGTTTCAGTTAGAGGATAAAAAATAAGTCATGGTGTCCGAATAAGAGTGTACTTGCACAATAACTGGGACCGCCGAGACAAATTAAGCACTGACAATCTTTGTCATTATGTTTTGTATAATCAATATTTTTTTCTTGTATGGTATTCTGTTTTTTCCCTTTTTTCTTCACATTAACAGACTTCACAATGTTTGAACAAGCATGGTGTGCTTATGGGAAGAATGTCTATTTTATGATTGCTACTTTTTTTGACAGAAGAATCACAGTGGAGATTTTCTTCCTGAATTGTGCATGTGCTGCCACCTTCAAGGAGGAACAAGTTTAGTTTATGAAGTACTCACACTCGCAACAGGAGGGAGCAGTCTTTTCATTTATCCTCTGCTGAAAAATGCTAACCGAGGAAGAAAAGATTCGCCTGAGCCGCAGGAAGAGCCCGCTGTACTGTGTGCAATTACAAGGCAATATGAGGGCGAGGATGCCAGGGACGGAGGTAATTCAAAGCTGACAGTTGTTTGTGTGGCATCTCGCGACCCACTGGGGATGAATTTTATCATTAGAAAACTGTGCAAAAGCAAACGACCCACTTGGGATTAAGTGAAGTACCACAAGATCCAGAATGCCACGCAAGTGACACGCCCACAGAGGCGGGGACTTTTTACTCACCTGGTACTTTTAAACAGTGATGCCGATGCACCGAGAGTGTCCATAACCCCTGAAGAAATGCTGAATGCATGAAACGCGTTGGGTGGACAGGAATGAAAGCGAAGCAGCAAGCAGTTTGTTCAGCCTGTAAATCCTTCACCAAATAAAAGGCAAATCTTTTCTTCCTCGTGTGGCTCTCCTACAGCAGGCAAACTTTGTTGGATGTTGAAGCGGCCCGTCTGAGCTGCAGGAAGAGCCCTCTGTACTGTGTGCAGTCCGGTTGCAGCGCTAATTACGAAGCAATAAGAGGGCGAGGATGCCAGTGACGGAGGTAATTCAAAGCTGACAGCTGTTTGTGTGGCATCTCGCAACCCACTGGGGATGAATTTTATCATTAGAAAACTGTGCAAAAGCAAACGACCCACTTGGGATTAAGTGAGGTACCACAAGATCCAGAATGCCACGCAAGTGACACGCCCACAGAGGCGGGGACTTTTTACTCACTTGGTACTTTTAAACAGTGACGCCGATGCACCGAGAGTGTCCATAACCCCTGAAGAAATGCTGAATGCATGAAACCCGTCGGGTGGACAGGAATGAAAGCTAAAGCAGCAAGCAGTTTGTTCAGCCTGTAAATCCTTCACCAAATAAAAGGCAAATCTTTTCTTCCTCGTGTGGCTCTCCTACAGCAGGCAAACTTTGTTGGATATTTATATATATATATAAATATATATATATATATATATATATATATATATATATATATATATATTTCCGCACTTGCGCTTTTTCTGCGACAGACTCGAATCATCGACCATCAATCAGGAAAAAACACGGAAGACCCAGAGTGCAGGTGAGTTTCTTTATTCTTCAGCACACCACGGCAGCATAACGTTTCGGCCTACACAGAGGCCTTGGTCACATGGCGCACTGAGAGAGTTGCAAGAAATTTAAAGTGCTCATGCACCAACGACGGGCACATTTGATTGGTTACATTTCAAGCAGTGGGTGTGTTTAACTGCGAAAAAAAGTACTTGCAATTGCAATTGTAAGGGCGGGGAAACACATGTAATGAAGCAATAGCCCTTCACATTAATACCTGTATGAATACGTTTGTAAAATCCGACATGTCAACTAGATTATTTAAATTAATTCATGGGCACACAAAGTATATACAATAAGTCATACGAAATTTCATATATTTACAAATTGTGCAAAGAGAAAACCCTCAATCAATATACATTGGGAATAGATATCTTAAAACTATCGGCATAAATGCTTTAAATGCAATAGAAACCAATGCACAATATACCAATGGTACCTCATATATAAAATATATACACCAAAATTCATATATTTACATCTATATACATCATGAAAGCTTCAACTACTACCATTAACTACTCAAATGCGGTGTAGTAGTATCTAAGTCGGATATACAGGGCATAATTATGCGTACATTGTGACATCCCCCCGTATCTTTTCCAATGTTAGATGTTTTGACAAAACCAAAAAGCCATCGCTGTTGAATGTGCTAAATAACAAGTGCTATTAAAAAACAATGTGTGTATTTTATATATATATATATCCAACAGGAAACTCCGACCACTTCCAACACACGCTGGCGAAGAAGGAGACTCAGACCGCCACAGCTTTCCAGGCGAAGTTTCTTTTATTAAATCGAAGCCTACAACGACGCATTTCGGGCTACCAAAGCCCTTGATCACCTTCAGCTTTTTTACTGCTCCGTTTTGCTTTTATAAATGCATTTTACGTGAACACCCCAACGCATTCATTCCGATCACCTGACCGTAGGCATAAAAGAAAGACTTCATTCCTGTTTTTGTATGGCAAGGATATTTTGCCAAACGTAATGCATGCATAGTTTCTTGTTAAAATCTCAGTACATTTTCAACAAAACTACACAAACACAAATATTAATGTATAAATATAGGAAATAAATAACAAAAAAAATTCTCAATGTTTTTTGGTTATAACCGGATAAATCCATATATGAAATCATTTCATTGTAATTATGCCTATTTATGACAATTCATAATGTGTACTTTAAATAGCACACTATAAGTAAGGATAAATCCCGAATGCATTTTTCAAATAAAGTGCCTAAGTGCTAACAATCTTATCAGTGGAAATACCGAATTAAAGTGCAATACAATTTGCAAAGACCAGCATAATCTTTTTTTGTATAGAAAAAGAGAGAAAGGTGCAGTAATAAATACCCTAAGACCAGAGTTAATATAATTATATCATATAGCAAACATGCATACCATCTTATTAATAGTAAAATCCTCCAGCCGGGAAAAATACCATTATAGAAAATTATGTAAAAAATGTGTTAAAATAGTTTGCTAAAAACATCAAAAATATTAACAACTGGTCATAGAAAGATTATTTAAGAACAATTCATTAAGACAAGGAGATCTTCATAATTCATAAGTACATCATCAAGCAACAAATTATTTACAACTGAATCTTTGGCACCCTACATATGACACATTTATAGAAAAGTGTGCATATCCTCAGTGTTGTTAAGCCCCTGTGGCCACTTACTATCAAAGTCAAGAATAAACTTAGTTTCTAACTGTCTCAACTGCCGCTCCCTATTGCCCCTTATAGATTTGGGTATGGCACTGATTACATAATAGGAAAGGCAGTTGATGTTCTTATCATGACATCTAGAAAAATGACGTGCCACAGGCATTAATTTGTATGTGCAGCCGCTAGCCACTATTGCAAAAAGATGTGGTTTAACTATGGTGTCATACGCCGATGACACCCAGCTAGCGGTTGCACTAAATGGGGACCCTGCGGTTGAAGCCCCGAAATTTCAGAAGGCCCTAAAGGAGGTGGCCAGTTGGATGACGGAGAACTGCCTCCAACTTAACGCATCAAAAACAGAGGTCTTAGTTCTGGGCAAACAGGCTCATCTTTGGGGAGACCACTGGTGGCCACCGGAGCTAGGCCAAGCCCCCATTCCTGTGACAGAGGCTAAGAACCTCGGGGTCTGGCTCGATTCCAACTTGACTTTCATCCCCCATACCAAAAGAGTTGCTGGCACCTGTTTTGGGGTTCTGCAGAGCCTTAGACCCATTTTTAAATTTTTCGATGCTCCTACAAGACAACTCATTGTCCAAGCTACAGTACTCTCTAGGTTGGATTACGCCAGCTCGCTTCTTTTGGGCGTTAACCAAGCTGAACTAACACGCCTCCAGCGTGTGCAAAATGCAGCCGCCAGAATGCTGGTAGGCCTGCCCAAATTCTGTTCTGTCAGACGCACCATATATGATCTTCATTGGCTGCCCGTCGGACAGAGGATTAAGTTCAAAGCTCTGTGCCTGGCCTTTAAGATTCTAAATGCCTCATCACCTCCCATTCTTGCACAGGCAATTACCTACTACACCCCTGCTAGAGTACTACGTTCGACGGGTCAATTTCTGGCCTGTGTTCCTCGCTTCAGGAAGGCCAGAGTGGGTGGTCGCTCCTTTGGTGTTCTGGCAGCGAGCCTCTGGAACACATTACCCGTTGACATCCGTGCCATACCGTACCTACTGTCTTTCCGAAGAGCTATCAAAACTTTTCTGTTCCCATTACTCTAATCTTTGCTCTGTCTGATTTCTTCTTCTGGTTGTGTTATTTTGTCCAATATAGCGCGGGACGCCACTTTGCTGCGGCAGCTGAGCGCTCTATAAGTTTTAGAACATAACATAACATAACATAACAGGGTACGCCGGGGCATTGTGTAGGATGGCTCTTATATGCTGCAATATTCTGACGTGCACCTGCAGCTTCGTACTACCAACGAAGGTGCACGTCAGAACATAAACAGCATATTCCGTTTTGCAGTTGTATCTTCCCTTGATAGGGACAGGGGATGCATCAAAAAGGGTACAATAGGATGTTTTATTGCAGCCAAATTTGCGGGCACTGCAAGTAGTGTATCTTCTGAAACCTTTAGTTGGTTGCAGCCATGAAATTGTTTTTCTGGTTTCAGGAGAGTTTTTATCCAGATCTATACCCATCGATCTACCCTTTCGGAAACTTTTGTGAGGGTAAGGAATTACAATCGCTAAGATTTTTATCACTGCACAGAGAATAATCGTAAGGATTTAAGTGAGGTCACGCCGGTCGAGATTTCACTTATAATGTGTGATAAACAATGCTATTCTTTGAGTGAGTGAAATTCTATCATTTCTTTTAGTGGAGCAGCCATGAGTTTATTTGAGAGCTTTTCTTATATTGCTGCTTGTAACATTTGTGGAAACATTTTTTTTGATAATGCCTTGTTGGGAGAATTACATGCTGAGATAGTAAAAGAGGTGTAGATGCTGCGAGGAGTTGAATTACATAACAGAATGTCACGCTGTGATTGGTTGGTTGGTGTGAAGCCATGCTGGGATAAGTTGACAACGTCACAGAGAGTCATGCTGATATTGGTTGTTGAACCAAAAACAAAAACGTATTTCCCCCATTGCAGAGAGAAATATTAATTTCAAACAATGAAAATTCCGAAGAATAGAAAGATGTTAATACAGGGATATGTGACTGTGCCCTCTAGAGAAGCAGTACTGATATCACCTGATGGTACACCTGCCTTGTATATGACACAAGAGAGAGGGTATCATACATGTACATGGTTATATAATTGGATGAAGTATACAGAAAACGATGGACCATTAGCTTTCCCACAATATGGAACTTTTAACATATCAATTCTTGAGAATTTGAGGAGACAGTTATATGATATTAAACCGCCCTTGAGGCCTATGCAATTTTAAGCTCTTCAAGAATGGGAACATGTTGCTATCAGAAAGAAAAACAGAATATAAGGGGATGTATAAGAATACCTTAAACCGGTCTGATGAGGTTAGATGGGATGCACAACAAAAGGCTTGAAGAAAAAACATTGCAGAAGGAACACAAATGTATCCTGTATTAGTTGCAGAGAAGGGTGAAGGAAAGAAATGTAAGAATAGAAAACATCTGGAAGACTCTCAGCCATTGGCATTGACCGATGACAATGAGAATGAGATAAATGATGAATTTTTAAATTACATTACATACAATGAGGATCAACCTCAAAGCATGCCAAATTCCTTTACTGGAGTTTTACCATATGCACCTAGGATGCCCATAAATTCTAATTCACACAATCCTTCACTAGCAGCAGTAGAAGGGAAGAGTCTAACAATACCATGACACAAAATACTCTGGATGCTTTTTCAATTCCAGTGACGATAGGACCTGTAGTTCCACTCTATCAATTAGGTAATAAAGGGCAACAGGTACATTCATTGACCATCCCCGCTGGGATGGGAGGAACAAGTACTGTCCCTAGGAGACCGAGTATTGAACAATTAAACCCAACACCAATAATTTCAACTTCTGATAATTCCCTTTGAGGAATTGGAATAGGATCCAGTGCAGATTTGGTTCACCTGAATGTATTAAACAACCAAATGGGACACACTACATTTCCAGATTTAGCTGAAATACACAAACCTGTAGTAGAGGTACTCAACCTATGACAGGGAGAACTTTACATTTATGTACACGAGATCCTGAATTACCTACTACCACATATTTGGAAAGAGCAAGTGGAAGGTCGAAAGGAGACATTAAAGAAAGAAAGACAGGCCCTACACTATAAGAAATTGATGATTGGATTAAAAAGATAGCTCCATCTGCACTTGAAAAAAGTACATATGCTTCAGGAACTGCTGTTCAGAGAACTTCATATGAAAAGTCACTCGATGTAGCTAAACTTAAGGTGGAATTGGAAGAAATGATCCTGTCTTTTTGCCACAGCACTATCACACCATTGTGGATTAACCACTAATCAGAATGGCTTGACAGATATGAGGTGATGTCAATGTGTGTCACCCAAGACCTGTTCCAGTATAATTGCGCATTTTTGGAAGAACAAGGGGCTAGGAGTTTTTTGGAGATTCCAGGAGCTTCTGTGGGCTTGTTGCACAATTCGTTCCTGAGACTTTGGTAACTTTGACTCATTACTTCCGTCACCGGTGCAGACTGTAGGAGAGTAGGGTCTGCTATCCTATGGTCACCCCAAATTTTTGCTTTTTGCTTCACTGGTTTATGACTTAATGTGGCTGTGGGCCTGCTAATCAGACCCACAGCCAGCTGCTCTCTCTCTAAATTACTGCCAATGCACTTTAGGTGCATTACGAATTGGAACTGGTTCACCTTATTGGCCCCTGTAACAGTGTACCCTAGGTACCCAGGGCATAGGTGTTTCCAAGGCCTACCAGGGGCTGCAGCATGTATTGTGCCACCCCTGGCCTGGCCTCCATATTTGACACAACTGGCTGATCACTCAGCTGGGGTAAGTTGGTGTAATCACCTCTTACTTAGATATAGTATCCCTATATCTAACCTTAAACTGGACACATATGTTCCTATCAACCACTCCTATGGAAGGCCTCATCAATCCTGGAGGCAGAGTGCTTGGAAATATGTGAGATGGTGCTCTAGCATGAGCTGAGCCCGTCTGCAGCTGTCGGGAACCACTCCCTAAGCTGTTCCGGGATATTGCCATACCATATACTCTTAAGTGCATTATAATCCTCGCGGTTAAATGCTATCTTTGGTTTGGCTTTATCAAAACATGTCGAGTAAGGTGTCATACGAATTGGAATACTATCCCCTCGACAGTTCTGTCGACGGGGATAGCATTCCACCCTTCTAGAGGGACACGACATGTGTGTAGCCTTAACCCCGGTTAAAGTTAACCAGAGCCTCAGCATCACAAAATGGATGCTGCCACCACAGACACAAGTCTGGCCTCCTGCTGCTGACCGAAACTCAGCAGATGGTGGCCTGGACAAAGGGTTTCCTGCCTTGGGAGGTGCGAGCACCACCCCAGACAGGGTTTTGTGTATTAGGTAGGACAGGGCTGAATAGATTGAGACATGCCCGGGGCACACAAGGTGTCCCCGTGCATAAGCCAGTCCAAACCGGTCCTGGGACTTTCCAGACCCAGGCTTGGCGAGGAGCTGGACAAAGGAAAGGGGGTGTAACCGCCCCCCTTCCTGGTTCCTCCCAGAGGAGGGACCTAGTAGGTGATCCACCCCTCAGATTGGGAATAAGAGTGGGATCAGTGCCATTGCACAGCAGATCATCCTGAATCAACTTTAAACAAAGAAGAAGACTGGACTTCGACATTCTGCTGCTCAGAATACTGAAGAGAATCTCCCTTGTGGCCTAGGAGTGGCCACCCTGTGAACACAGGCACCAACCAGCAGCTCGACGTCTGCTTTGCCGCCGCCTCCCGCCAGAGCCCGAGCCCAGAGCCCGACAAGAACCAGACTCCCAGATCTCTCACAGCCCGATCCACAGTCCCTGCAAATAAGGGACCCGTGGAGGCACCGAGTAATGTGGGACCGGACCTCTTGGAAGACACTCGAAAAGCTGACTGCGCAGCATCTGAGGCATCCTCGACGTTGTGCTTTGGGGACTGAGAACCCCCACCATCGAGCAGCCCTTGCACCGAAGATCAGCCCCCCAGCATCTCCACGATCTGCGTGGGGCCCTTTTGCATTGTGCCACTCGACGCGCCATCCCGGCCACTAGCCACGTGGTCAGCGGCCATCTTGGCGATGAAACCGATGAACTACACAGCGGGTCTGGTTGCTCCAGACTCACCCAAGCTCCTGTGAAAAGGAGCACTCGCTCCGACCTTGCTGGTCTGAGTGTTAAGCATCTTTCGATTCCTGCGTGGCTTGCATTAGCCAAGGCCTGTTTGCTCCGATCAGGTCACCGACACCGCCAACAGCGAGAAGCCTGCGTGGGACAGCTCGTGACCAACTACTGGACGTCCTCGACGGTGTCCACGTGGCTGCAGAGAGAAGCTACACAACAATGCCTGTTTGCACCCGACATCGCCTGGTTCCAATCTGGTTCCACTGTAGTCACTGGCTAGTGACTTTGAACATTGTCCCCTCTGCTTTCAGGTCTTCACCTCTTCAGATCCACCCTTGGATCCACCGGAACTCTTCACATCGAGCCGCCTGCAGCATCTTCAGCTCCAAGCACCATCGACCAGCGTGACGAAACCCGACACTAATTCGACCCTGTGCACCCGCTTCCTGTGGGTGAGGTAACTCAGCTCCGCTAGTGTTCCTACACTGGTACACATCTCAAGGGCCTGTGTCTTAAGTTTCAGCGTTCTAGGTCACTCGGAAGGTTCCTAACTATCTAACTTTGTACTTTTTACGCACCCTAGACTTTACATTGGAAAGTGCGTGCACTTTGAACACTGCACCGGAGTCCCGCGGGCCTTTCCCGACTTAATCATTGCTAGTCTCGAATAGCTCCAGCGATTCCCAAGGCCCTAGGCCTGTTCCCTTCCCAATTGGTATCTCTTATACCACTTTCTTAGTATATGGTTTAGGTGGTCCCTAGGGCTCATCCATATTGTGCAACTTTTGTGTATTTTAAACTGTCTTGTGATTTAACGCTTGTGCTTCTGTGCTCATAAAGAGTCCAGGGGATTTTATAGTTAATAAATCAATATATATTTTCAATATATATCTGTGTGGTGTCCTTTCATTTGGTATTCAAGGGGGTTGTGTATGGTAATACAGCTGGCTTCACATGCCTTTCAGAGTTTAGCCTAAGACTGCTTTGTCCACGTTACCACTAGGATAACTGGTCTACAAGGTTGAATTACAACCAGTCATCATAAGGGTTGCTTGGCATGGTACAAAGTGATCACTAAGAATTAGTGAGCATTATATACCAGGCCAACTTCTCACACAGACTATATTCCTTTGCACCTCTCCGACCACTCCGCTATGAAGCTGGAACTGGAGATGGGTGGTAAGCCTTCCACCAGATTGTGGTCCTTTGATAGATCTCTTCTCACCTCTACGGATGATATAGAGTTTCTTCAATCAGAAGCGCGTGAGTTTCTCATTACCAACACTGACACTGCTCCAGCAGGCACAGTTTGGGACGCTTTTAAGTGCTCATTAAGAGGTAATATTAAGAACAGGACTATATATAGAAGAAGGCAGTATATGGAAGAGGTGTCTTCTATTGAGACTAGAATGTCTGCAGTTCAGTTGGATATTGATACCTGCAGGGCTGAAGACAGTCATGATTTATCTCTGAAACTCGCAAAATTAGACGAACTGAAGAATAAATTGCCATCTGTCCTAGATAAGCGTGTCTTACAGAGATGGGAGGCTAGCAAACTCTCTTATTTTCAATACGGGGAAGGGGCTGGTAGATTGCTGGCCTGGAAAGTTAAATCTGACCGGGTCCGAAATAACATTGCCTCAGTTACATCAGATAAAGGCACTTTTACAAGTGATGCAGAAATTAGGGAAACTTTCAAAATCTTTTTTCAATCAATAGGAAGATCTTAGTGTTACACCTAACGATATTACGAGCTGGCTAGAGGATATTTCCCTACCATCCTTGTCATTTGAACAGAGCAGGTGTCTGGAAAAGGAAATAACTAAGGCTGAAGTAGAGCAGGCCATAAGGGGAGCCAAGGGCTGCAAGGCTGCAGGCACCGATGGTTTACCGAATGAAATTTATAAAAACTTGATATTAGAGGTGTCTCCAATTCTAGCGGCCTTATTCAACCAAATATTGAGGGATGGAGAAGCACCTCCCGCCTCCTGGGACAACGCCTCAATAACACTTATCTTGAAGCCAGTAAAGCCTCCTTCTGATTGTGCCTCGTATTGGCAAATTTCAATTCTAAATACCGATTACAAACTTTTTGCTACCATACTGGCCAAAAGGCTTGGCCAGGTTGCTCCTGACATACAGCATTCCAACCAAAAAGGTTTTGTAAAGGGGAGACAGCTATATGAGCTCACTTATGATCTAGTAGGAGCCATAGACGTGGCCATAAAGGAAGTTCTCCCCCTATCGGTTCTCACGTTGGACGCTACCAAGGCCTTCGACAGGGTGAATTGGCTATACCTGTCGGAGGCCCTGCTAAAATTCAACGTTGGGGACAAATTTCGTAGAGCAATCAACTTGCTATATCGTAGCCCTTCAGCCTCAATCCTGATTAACGGGGCCTTTCTGAGCCATTTTGGGTAAATAGGGGAACTAGACAGGGCTGCCCCCTGTCTCCTCTCCTATTCGATTTATACATAGAGCCGTTTGCGCAAAAACTAAGAGATAACATACGGATAAAACCTTTTGTTTTCGGCGACTGGGAAAAAAAAGTGGCACTTTATGCGGACGATATCATGATTTTCTCGACAGACATCAACACAGCATACCCAGAGGTCATAGATTTAGCTCTTAAATTTGGTAAAATTTCAGGCTACGAGGTGAATGCCTCTAAAACAGAGTCAATGTCTTGGTATGTCAACTCAATTATACATAATGAAACATCAAGAGCTCACCTACGATATCTGGGGATAAACATAGTTAAAGATATCAATCTTCAAATTTTGCTAAAGTAGCTGCGCAGTTCCGAAAACATATGAGAGACTGGTCACACCTTCCGCTTACTATCCTAGGTAAGGTTACTCTTGTAAAAATGTCTATTCTGCCAAAGGTATCGTTTTTATTTAACTCAATTCCACTTTTTTTTTATCCCAAATTAATTTCTAAGCTGCAGAGCGAGATTTCTACTTTCATTTGGAACAATAAGAATCCAAGAATCTCCTGGAAAAAAATAAGACGTCGCAGGGAGAAGGGCGGGCTGGCGGGTCCAGATCTCCAGGTTTACGCATGGGCATTTCAGCTTTCACATGCACGAATGGTACTAAAAACACCAACAGAAACAGGGGTAGGTCATATGTTTTCTACTTTGCTGAATTGTGAGGGAGTTGGACAGGGCAGCTTATTGTTTAAATTTGGAGATCCTAAATTTTTTTTTAAATAAAATTGAAGGTACTACAGGGGATAGCCACTATGTGGCATAAAGTGAGGCACACGATCAAACTAGGTTATTACTCAAACAGAGCTCCTATATGGGACTTACCCGCACCCCCAGCCTGGGCAGAAGATGCATTAACACTACCACTAAAAGAGGCTGAAATTACCTCCTGGGGCGACCTGTTCATGGATGGCTCTCTACTCCCTTGGGACTATTTGACCAACAAAGTTGGGCCAAACCTGTCAAGATTCAAATATATTCAAATATCAAGCTGGGCTCAGGCATACTGTACACAGTCAGTCCGGAACAGCAGTTTACCTATAGGTGGATGTAGTGAATTAGTGACACGCCTGCTGGATAATCCCCCTGCAAAGAAGGAAATATCGCTTTGGTACAATAAGATCTTAGAGGAAGGAGACAGAAAATTTTGCCTCCCAACATTATTGTGGGCTGACTCAATGCCAGGCATAGACGTGGAGGAGCTTTGGTCAGCTTCTTGCGGGGTGTTGTGGGACTTGGTCAAACCAGCCTGGCTCCGAAGGAACCATCTATTCACAATGCACAGGGCCTACTATTCCCGCAGAGGCTGTCAAAGTTTTCTCTGACAGGCCCAATCTCATGCCCAAGGTGCGGACTAGTGGCAGCATCTGGCATTCATATGTTTTATGAATGCCCACAAATAACCTCATTTTGGGATTCCATAGGCAGCAAACTGTCCTCGTTACTGGACTCTCACATCTCTATTGATCTCGGCCTTGTCATTTTTGGTCTGAGCGGTAAATCCCGCAGCGCTGCCTCCAACCTGGTGTTTTATTCCATTCTGACGGTGCGTAGGGAAATTTGTAGGCACTGGAAGGATGCCTTGCCGCCCACCTTCCACGAATGGCATTCTTCAATCCTCCAGATCTCAAAACTCGACCTGGCAAGGGGTGGGAACCAGGGTAGGAGAGCTTTTTGGACACAGTTGGTGCAGTCACGTTGAGCCTGGGGTTTATTTTTTTTGTTTGTTTGTTTTTTTTTTTTTCCCCAGGTCCTATGATTAATGCAGACATTGCTCACCCTTGGTTCTATGGCAAGACGCCGTGGCGCCTGTGGGGCTCTGGCACCTCTGGCACTATCTACCAACAAAATTGCCCTTACGCCTGAGTTTTCAAGGCTTGCGAGTATTTACTGCTGGGACCTGGCCGCCACCCTCCCCTATGTTATCCCTGCCAGCTGACGCTGAGACAGTACAGAGGCGCAGCCTGCTCTGTGGCAGTTTTTGTTTTGATAGATTGGAGCTATGCATGCAAATGAGGATACAAAAAAAAGAAAAACTTTGACTCATTACTGCTGACAGGGTCTTGATTGCAGATTGAACCTTTTCGGATGAAGCATTCAGGTAATGATGCTGTGAGTCTTACTGTTAAAACCATGAACTGATACAGATGACTTACCTGATAAAGTGGACTAGCTACGTGGAACCTTGTTGAACTCTCCTGAGATTCTTTACACAGGCGCTTCCTGGCTACCTATCCCTATTGATGCATTTGCTGTATGTGATCAGAATCTGCATCGGCTAAGGAAGATTATCCATCTTATTCTGCCTGCATCTCAGAGGCCTGGTATATTTCATTGAATCCTCTATTAATTGAATCAGAGAATTGTATGCCATTGTTATCGAATGGAAATGTTCTTTAACTATTAGATTGAATCACTAAAACGTTCATTTTAACCTGATTCTGCTGTTCTGTCTCATCAGTCCTTGAGAGTGAACATTAATTGGGTTATCTGTGTATTGGGATAATGTAATCTATGAGTTGTGGAAATTTGTTTTAGATACGGTTATCCTATTCCTGGTCCTCATTGGGTAACTGTCCATTGCCCAAATATCCAACCCCTTTCAGCTCAGAGTAAGAGCCATCGGAGGACCAATTGAATATACAGTAGCATAAGATGACTGGAAATTCCATAAGGGCCCAGACAATGCTACAGCAATCTCCCCCCCCCCCCCACCAGTGACTTCCTCCTCCCATAGTTGATGCTTTTGTATATCTTAATAACGTTTTCTTCTAGGGCAGTGGTATCGATGAGCCCCATGATTTAATTACATTTTATCTAAATTCTATCATTAAAATCTGATTTAAGATTAGGAGTTTTAACATGAAAGTGATAAACCTTTGAAATATCTGTTTGTAGACACAACCAGTCTTTAGATAAACATTTAAAGGCGCACACTATGAGCAATTAAGGGCCTGCTGCCAGCATCATGTGTGGCACAAATGACCACAAGATGCATGGCTATATCTAAACATATCCAGCGGTAACCCATCCATGACCTGAACACAGATACTGATCAAACATTATTGCTGGACAGTACGGCAAACCTATAGTGTACTAACTAATAATATTTTACCAGAAACCTCAAGTTTCCTAGGACCGTGCTGAGTAGCAATACTTTGGAAGCAGTAGCCAAATAATCACACATCCGTAGCTACCAATGTTGGGGTAAAGTGACAAAATGCAACCAATCTGTGATTATTAAATGGTGCTCTTGTGGTATCCTACACCCTGCTACCAATAGGGTGTAAGATGATCATAAACCAGAAAGTTCACAATCCAACAATTGGGAACAGGCCTGCACCTGTATGAGGGGTGCAGTCAACTTTCTAATCCACAAGCTGTATCTGGACAACAAATCAGGGTTATCATGACCTTTAGCTCAGGTCCCACTTTTGATCATACTGAACACTGTGTTGGTCGTGATTTTTATGGTAATGATCTCAACCAAAATAGTGTTATTTTTTTTAAGACAATTCATCAGTGGGGCATTTGTCTTTACTTTGCAGTTGTATTTCAATGTATACTTTGAACAGTCCAACATTGACTCTGCCCTCACAAGCTTTCTATATCCAATTGCGTATATAATGTGGAATTCTAGAGACAACATGACTAGTTGTATTGAGCCTTGAAAAGGTAGCGCTTAGACAAAACATGTGCTATCTGCCAGTTGTTTATGAACTCACAAACAAGATCCATGCAAATGTGTAGGCCAACTTACAAATAAACGGCTGAAATGTATGAATGTATTTCATAATAACGTCTTACGAAAATGTATAGACTACATGTAACATGTGCTTCGGGATCACCTGTCTTATGCCATGTTTGGATAAATCACCCAGTCAGAGATTTTGCTTTGTGGGACTTGGAGTCCTTTTTATGCCATTATAAAGTCAGGACTATAAATCCTTGCATGCTAAAAAAAACTTGGACTGGATGGCCTATCTGCACATGGCTCTTTGAATCTTGAGCACTCTTATGTTACATTTCCCTACACCACCCTCATGCCAGTCATTTGATAACATGGGATGTGCCTGAACTGAAATGTAGAATATAGAGCATGTAGTGGATGGGCTCTAGACAGCAGTCCTCCCAGCTTCACAAAGAGGTAAATGAAGCACTGTGTCCAAAAAGCAAAAAATCATTACAAATTCCATGTAAGGACATTCTTAAACACAGTGTCACTCAAAGCTATATTTTAATAGCAGACCTGCTATTGGGAACTTCCATAGTGTCAGAATGCATGGCTTTGGAGTTCAGCTGCACAAGGTTGGAGTATCTACCACAGCGGTTTTTAACTTATGGTCCGAGGATACCTTTAATCAATCAATCAATCAATCAATTAATCAGTGATCTTATAACGTGCAACTACTCACCAGTGAGAGTCTCAAGGTGCTGGGTGGGGGTCTGGGTCTACGGTTTAGTCAAAAAGCTGGGTCTTGAGGTCCTTCCTGAATTGTAGCAGTGATGGTGATTGCCTGAGGTGCAGAGGCAGGGAGTTCCAGGTCTTTGCAGCGACCCTTGGAGTCTGTGACGCCCACTCAAGGGGTCTTTGCTTAGAAAATTAAACAATACTCACATATGCGAAGAAATATGAAAGGGGAGGCTTAAAATTACGTTGGTATCTTCAGATTGATTTGTGGGAGCAGTACAAATGTACCAAACAGAATAAACTGTGGTGGGTGATCTCAAATGAATTTAAATAAGCCCCAACCTTCCTGTTAAAATGTTGATATTTTAAATATTTGTTCGTGAGTTAAATTAAATATTTCATACTTTGTGTATTTGTTTGATGTATGTTTGTTTATCGTTTTGCTGTTCCAATCAGTCAAAATTGCTTAGACTTGGTTCTCTGGATTCCCATAATGACTCAGTGGGAGGTCCCTGGATTCCAAAAAATGAAGACCTGGGAGTCCACGAAATGTTAATAGATTAAAGAACCACTGATCTGGAGCATTTCATCTCAAAAGACCCCACATTTTATCCGTGTTATTCACCGATCACAATAAAAAGGTGTTACTCTGGGCTACTGGAGGACCCGAAACTCAACCGGTTTATTCACTTCATAATCTTCCTAATGATAGCATACAAAAGGCTATGGATTTGAAAACGACACATCCCACAATATGCATTGTTGGCTGTGAGGCCTGTTGAAGTCTGCTGTGGAGGCCTGTAAGCTAAATAATATGAAACCCTTATGTGCTGTTATCATGCAGGTAAAAACGACATATTCATATGTTGCGTTCAGATACTGGAGACTTGTGAAGCTAACCCCGACCTTTCATTCATTCAGTATTCATGATACAAAGACTTCCCTACCAGAAATACAGCCCACAGACACTTCATACTAATACCTGCATCTCTAAGGAGTTCCTCAGCTATGCGTATTCAAGATTCAGTTGCACCCAGAGCGGGAGTTCGTCAGGCTGGGCTGAAGTGATGCGTTAAGCACGCCTGCTGCCAGAGCCCTCGGCGTCACGTGCCGCCTGCATGCACCTCGCAGCCAATGAGGAGCAGTGCTAGGCCCTGTTGGAGTTGTCCACATGACGGTCTGCTCGGACTCCCGTGCAACTCAAGCAGTACCTTCTTCCTCTCCATTAATATTGTGAGTACTTGCGATCGGTGATAAAATCACCTGCTTTTCCAGAATGCTGTACTGTTTGTGGCACGAGGTACGCAATGGTCTGTTATTGCTACTGCACTCTTGCCGTACTGCATAGATCGTGTCTCCGTGAAGCACTGGCCAAGCTCCCACGCCCAGCTTACTGAAACGATGGTTGTCTCCAGTTCGTTGCTCTTTTTATAGTGAAGGATTCTATTTTCTGGTCTTTGTGTGAGAGGTGATGTGTGGGATACCAATTGCTAACTGATATATAAAAGCCCACGCTGCCATCTTTACCGGTGTCTGCTTATCACAGTGTTTTCTAATCCTTCTAGATGTGTAAAAGGATCTTCTCCCTGGTCTGAAAGGTCAGCTGCTGTTAGCTGTGCATTGGCGGAATACTAATGCAGCCCTTATTCAAATCACCTGCTCCAACACTTATTAAATTGATGGTCTGGTGCGGTAACTTAATTCTATCGTCATCCAGAGGCAGGGCGCAGCTGCACGCAGTTCAGAATTAGATGGCAGTGAGGCAAAGTTCACGCAGTACCCGCGTCTCAGTGTCTCATTCCCCACTAAATTAGCACTCAGAAGCCGTTTATAATTAATTAGCCCAAACCAGGGAAAGCTTGTCCTTTAATAAGCCTTTTTTATTTCCACATTACACAAACAGTGGGAATTGATCTATTAAGTGCCTGGCTATTAATGCTGTTTAATGTCGGCCTAGTTGTTAAATTAAGATGTCTGGATACATGCATCCATTGTTGGGGGCTCTGTGCGGATTGTGCAGTGTTTGCTAAGATTTTAAGTCATGTTCAGCGAATCAATACGGGCTTCTTTAATTAATTCTAATATGTCTAGTTCACCAAAATGGCTCTAAATTGTTTGCAGTAGTCTGGCTAAAAAGAAGATGGATGATGCTCGTCCGTTTCTAAAAACAAATGTACGTGTGGTCACGTCTTCTACAGTAAACACTCTTTTTTATAGCCTTCAATCGGGATTTAACAGTCATTTGCTAGCAGCCGCCCTCACTTCAGAGGTGTCGACCACATAACTGTTGTTGCTGTTTTTGTTGTTGTCTCAGTGGGACACATATCAGAAAGCATTTTTAGCTGGTTTATATTGATTTGAAGCAGTTGTTCCTGGATGGCATGAGCGTTTTAGAAATTGCCAATACATACAATAATCAGTGCCACTGGAATTATGTGATGTTGCGGATGTGGCGTTTTTTGAATAATTATGGATTTTCCGCATTTGCCACAATAATCGATAATATGCAGCATAAACTGCAGATTTAAACAAAAATAATATGGCCAAGTACCACCGAGCTCATGCACTACTCATGGAGGGACTCGGATCCCCCTCACCTGCCCTCCAGCATCCCCTACTGCGACAGACAGTACAAAACATCACATTGAACTTTTGGGTTTGGGGTTTTAAACCCCCTGGACGAACTTATTATGATAACAAACCACAAAAGACATTAAATGCACTCCAATCATTTCACCAAATTATACGTAGAAACACCATAAAGCAGAGGCATGATTCTTTACAATTATTTTATTGATGGCTAACCTTAACATAGACTCTAATACATAGCCATTCCTAACCATATCTAATATTGTCCCTGGATGCCTACGAGTGAGGTGATGACTAGTAGGGGTGAGCGGAAAATCCGTTCCGCTCGCGGATTTTCTGTAAATCCGCGATCCGCGAATTTACTAAAAATCCACGAGATCCGCGAGAGGCGGATTTCGGGGGCAAAAGTTCAAATCTCTTGAACTTTTAACTATTTTAGGATGGCACCGGCAAGCTGCCAGCGACATCCTAAAATAGTTACTAAGTTAGCTTCAACAGGAAGCACTAATAGATAAAATAAAGCAGGGGCTCGAGCACCTGCTTTATTTTATCTATTAGTGCTTCATGAAGCTCATTTAGTAACTATTTTAGGATGGCGCTGGCAGCTTGCCGGCGCCATCCTAAAATAGTTAGTTAGGATGATGTGTGATTGTGTGTTTTGTCGAGGCTGGGTAGGTGTGGGTTCTCCCCATATCTATCGCGAAAATTAGCTATGATGCTTGATGGAGGCCTTTGCATAATGACTTTCACTAGCTCAATCCCTGTGCAGTTCCTGTGACCACGAGCTTCTCTGATCTGTGCCTGTCCTTTTATACACACAAGAGGCATGTGAACTCGCATATAAGCCCCGTCCGTTTGGCCCCTCCCCACACACTAGTGGTGTGTGCACCGTCTTCGCACCCTTTATCCACTTGATGGACAGCTCACTCGAGGGACCCCGGCGCTCTTTGGTGTGATGGCAAAGTTAATCAGCCCCCCCAAAAATGTGTGTTTTGTCGAGGCTGGGTAGGTGTGCGCTCTCCCCATATCTATTGCGAACATTAGCTA
Source organism: Lissotriton vulgaris (assembly GCF_964263255.1). Taxonomy (NCBI): domain Eukaryota; kingdom Metazoa; phylum Chordata; class Amphibia; order Caudata; family Salamandridae; genus Lissotriton; species Lissotriton vulgaris. Next base: position 616,007,913 of record NC_141689.1, read on the forward strand.
TGATGCTTGATGGAGGCCTTTGCATAATTGACTTTCACGAGCTCAATCCCTGTGCAGTTCCTGTGACCACGAGCTTCTCTGATCCGTGCCTGTCCTTTTATACACACAAGAGGCATGTGAACTCGCATATAAGCCCCGTCTGTTTGACCCCTCCCCACACACTAGTGGTGTGTGCACCGTCTTCGTGCCCTTTACCCACTTGATGGACAGCTCACTCGAGGGACCCCCGGCGCTCTTTGGTGTGATGGCAAAGTTAATCAGCACCCCCAAAAATGTGTGTTTTGTTGAGGCTGGGTAGGTGTGCGCTCTCCCCATATCTATCGCGAAAATTAGCTATGATGCTTGATGGAGGCCTTTGCATAATTGACTTTCACGAGCTCAATCCCTGTGCAGTTCCTGTGACCACGAGCTTCTCTGATCCGTGCCTGTCCTTTTATGCACACAAGAGAAATGTGAACTCGCATATAACCCTCGCCCGTTTGGCCCTGCCCCTTACACTAGCGATGTGCACCGTTTTCCCGCCCGGCCATTACCCACTAAATCCGCAAAATCCGTGAATCCGCAAATTCGCGGATTTTACGGATCGCGAATAGTCAACCTGTGAGGGCCCTTCCCTAAGGGGAGAGGCCCACTCCCTGGGAATACCTCCCCAGAAGAGGCCCATCTGCCTGCTAGGTTACCTTCCTCTGGCACCCCCATGCACCCTCATTACTCCCTGGGACTACCTCCTCAGAGAAACTTGTGCAGGAGGCCCATCTGCCCGCCAGGTTATCTACCTTGGGCACCTCAATACACTCTCATTATGGGCTGTACTAGCTGGTGCTCACACGCCTGTGAGGGGATTGGCCATAAAGTTCTGTTGGCAGCGAGTACTCCCCCCTCATTCTCTAGCCAACTTGCTGCTAATACCCCCTGGAGGGCCTGGGAGACCACTGTTCCAACTATCCTAAGTAAAAGGATTCCTTTTATGGTCCCAAAATGCCCCACCAGTCATGACCTTACCCGCCACAGGCCAGCGTAGTTCACCTACTATCTGCCCACCTCAAGATGGTCATGTCCAATGCGTCAGCCATGCGAGGACATTCACAAAATATCTCATTACCCAGTTTAGAGAGGTTAACCCCGTCGTGGATGAGAAGGAGCTCCCTTGCATGCACCCCCGGAATAGGCTGCAATTTTGGCGATCTAAACAGCTTATCAACCTTCTTATTAAAGTGCTTCACAGAGCGATTAAGGTGCCTGACTGACTCACTCTCTCCCCATTGTAACCTCAGGAAGATGTGGACCAAATAATGGAAAGGGGCGACCATTCGGTCCCCCCGAACGTATGGTGGAGTACCACGATCCCCCCGGGAAGCCATCTTGGGCTGGAGGCGAGTCTCGGCTGGTATGCCTGAAGCGGCGTAGCCGGGGCGCGCCTTTTCCCGCCCTAGAATGGGCTGGCCTAGACACCGACGCGGCCGGCCACGCCCTCGGAGGCAGGCGGGGGCGGGTTTACGCCCACCCCGAAGACGGATAAAAGGAGCGGAAGCCAAGAAAGCATCCTCTTGTTCCTGTGCTCTGAAGCTGCACCTCCCCGCTGCACGTGAGCTCGAGACGGAACGAAGAGCAATTTTGAGCGTTGTAATCTTTCTTTTGTCTTACAGATATCCCGTCTGAGAATGCCCAAGAAAGTCGGAAAGCGGGTTGGTACCGAGGAGATGCTCCGCATGCTCATGAAGGAGATAGCCGATCTGAAGAAAAAGGTGGAGGCTAAGGACGGGGAGGGAGGACCGAAACGGCCTTTGCAGGGAACAATCCCCGGTGGAAAAAGCAAGAGGCCCAGAAGGGGAGCACTTGGGGGAGACCCCCCGGTTCCCGAAACCCCACGAGAGGAGCCAATCCCGGTGCCGAAAGAGGGGAATCCAATCCCTGTGGTGGTCACCCCCGTGAACAGGGAGGATATGCCCCCCGAGTTAGCGGCACAATTGGCAGCGTGGTTGGGAAACGATAGCGAGGGTGCCACGGCTGACGACGCCCGGGCAGTAATGAGGCAACTGCGGGAATCTAGGGAGGCTGCGAAGGCAACATCTTCTGTTCCCCCGCAGGTTCCGGCGGCTGGAAGTACAGCAGGCCCAAGTTCGGCGACAAGCGCGGGGTCTACTTCAGGTAAGTGGCCATTGCCGATTGCGGGGGAGGGGTCTGTACCTTCTCGAAGGGAGAAGATTGCCCAGCACGTCCCACAAGAAATTAAGGAATTGATTTGGGCGGATAAATATGTAAACATGTTTTCATTGCTTACCGACCATTACGAGATTGAGCATGTGAAGAGTCAAAAGGAGCTCATGCATCCGAGTGTTTGGCGCGCAAAAATGGCCGCCTTTAAGGTCGACGAGACCATTGGTACTTGGGGCAGAGCGTGGGGCATTTTTACTTCCATCATGGGTGAGTGCAGGCCCGAGTTGTTGACCGAGTTACCCATTTATCAGTCGCGTATTATGGAGTATTCTGTGGCATATGGGGGCAATCAGTGGTTCTGCTATGACAATCTGTTTAGAAAAGCTAAAGAACACAACCCATTGTTTTTTTTTTTTTTATTCCTCATATACCAATTTGGGTGCTCTAGACGGAGATCCTCTCCCCTCCCCCTGGCATCACGATGTTACGCCCACAGAATTTGACGCCAGAGAGAGCCGGAAAAAGACACTCCCCTCTAGTGTTTACTGTTTGCTTTATCTACCTCAGCCTCTGTGACTTGGCGACCCTCGGATTGGTTGAGGACTAAGCACCAACAGTACCCAGGTGAAATCATCGGAATACTCTCATCTGTTCCGCCATGCCACAAGGAGCTCCCAGATCTTAGACTCTGAGGAATTATCACATGCTATATCAGACTCACTAATATAAATAATATACCTTAAGCAATCAGAGAAAATGGGAGCATCTTCAGATTTCCATACTTTACATATTTCTCGCCTAGCCAATAACATCACATAGAAAATAAGGCCCCAATATGGGACTCTCCAGGGACCCCAGAATGCCTAAGAGACCAACTGTCAACCCCTCTCAAATTAGCAGGGTTAATGCAGTGGAAAGATTTACAAAATGATCAACAGCTATTGGGGTGGGACTCCCTCTCTATGTTGACGGGAGGAACCCTTACAAGATTTAAATATTACCAGCTGTCAAGCTGGTGGTCTACGGAAATATGGGAATGTACATCTAACCCGAAATTTGATTTTGTAAATAGAAAGGGGCGTTGGGATAAAGAACTCGCTTTTTGGTATGAGACTTTGATGGAAAAAGAGGGAGTTACTGATTTGGAACTTCAAAATCTCTGGGGAAATGTTGGGGGGCTGGATAGCAACAAACTGGTAGACTTGTGGGGGGACTCTTTTAGTCTGGTGAACGGAATAGTAAAATCCGCTCCTCTTAAACGAAACCATCTGTTCACACTGTACAGGGTGTATTTCTCCCCAAAAAGACTGACAAGGATCACAAACCTACAATATAGCTGCCCAAGGTGTAAATTTTTAGAGGCAGATGATATGCATATGTTCGTAGAATGTCCTAGCCTTAACTTGTTTTGGAAAAAAATTGAGGGTTTTTTGATGGAGGTACTAGGAACACGGATTGTGGTTTCACCGGCAATGATTCTGTTCGGTCTGGGGACGGGTTACCAGCTTGCAAATCAGCAGACTAAACACAACCCATTGTTGACTTGGGATTGTTACAACTCCGTGTCATGGCAAAAAATGGAGAGTATAGGGATGTTGAAGGTGCCATTGGTAGGGAGTAACGGGGGGGAATCTTCCTGCCAAAACTCTGGGACACCCTTTCGGACGGGTGCAGGTAACGAGTACCACTCGAAGCCGAGTGGCAACACAGGTAAAAGGGGGATCTGTTGGAATTTTAACAGAGGGAAATGTACGAGGCCCCAGGGGTCATGCAAATTCAGACATGAGTGTGGAGGGTGTGGGCAGCCATCCCATCCTGAGTCCATGTGCAGAGCCAAAATGGGTGATAACGGTGGTAAGGGAGACGCCAAACAGGTCTAATATAGTCCGAGGGGCGCCTTTACCGACCCCGATTGATACCATGGCAATGATTCCTTGGCTCAGCGAATACCCGGATCATGCTTCCGCTGGGGTGTTACGAAACGGGTTTTCATATGGTTTCCGCATCCCAGTGGGGGATTTTCAGGGGGTACCAAACTGTAAGAATCAAATGTCGGTCTTACAGCACACGGCGGTGGTGCAGGTAAAGATTGGGAAAGAGGTGACTCGAGGTCGTGTCGCCGGTCCATTCGATTTGCCACCGGTTGCTAACTTTGTTTGTTCCCCTCTAGGGGTGGTCCCGAAGAAGGACCCGGGTGAGTTTCGGCTGATACATAATTTGTCGGCCCCACGGGGTCTTTCCGTGAATGACGCAATAGACCCGGAAGTGTGTTCGATGCGGTACGCATCTTTCGATGAGGCCGTTGCCATGTTGAATCGCCTGGGGCCCGGGACGCTGATGGCAAAATCGGACATCGAATCAGCGTTCCGGTTGCTCCCGGTACACCCAGACGATCAGCGTCTCCTTGGTTTTCAGTTTCAGGGTCGCTATTACATGGATAGATGTATGCCAATGGGATGCTCGATTTCATGTGCCTATTTCGAGAAGTTCAGTTGTTTTCTGCAGTGGGTATTCACAAGGAAGACAGGTTTTCAACATGTTATGCATTATCTCGATGACTTTCTGTTTTTGGGGGCAGCCGGGGATCCTGAGTGTGGACAGGCTTTACATGAATTTTGTGTCCTAATGAATCAATTTGGTGTGCCATTGGCGCCAGGTAAGACTGTGGGTCCCTCGACCTTGATCGAGTTTCTGGGGATCGAGCTCGACTCGGTTGAAGGTTGTTTTCGATTACCCAAAGAAAAAGTGTTAAAATTCAGGTTATCCCTTGAGACATGTATTCGTGCAACGAAAGTAAACCTGCACCAATTGCAACAGGTGGTGGGTCAGTTGAATTTTGCCCTAAAAGTGATACCGATGGCGCGCCCCTTTTCCCGCTCGATTGCACAATCCATGGTCGGCTTGAAGGAAGGACATCACCGCACGAGACTCTCGGCAGAGGTTCGCCAGGACATGTGCATTTGGATTGCATTCCTGGCGGATTTCAATGGTCGAATTGTCTGGAACAAACCAGCGGTGTCTTCCGAGGAGTTGGGGCTTTGGACAGACTCGGCGGGGAGTATGGGTTTTGGCGCCATATTGGGTACACAATGGTCGGCTCAAAAATGGCCGGCATGGTGGCATGAGTGCGGGTTGACGAGTAACATTGCTTTTCTCGAACTGTTCCCTATTCTGGTGGCTTTGAAAACATGGCCTGAAGGGTTTAGGGATCACTCTGTGGTGTTCTGGTCTGATAACATGACCGTGGTTGAGTGTATCAATAATCAGGCAGCACGATGCAAATTGATTCTGAGACTGCTCAAGGAAATTGTGTTGTTATGCATGCAACTGAATGTACTGTTTAGGGCGCGACACGTGCCAGGGGTGATGAACCAAGCGGCTGATGCGCTTTCTCGTTTCCGCATGCAGGCCTTCTGGGGTTTTCTGCCCACAGCGGACCCGGTGGCGGCACCCTTTCCCGAAGCTCTCTGGTCTCTCGGTGCCCCGAACTACAAAACCTCGTGGGAGAGAGTTTAGCACCCAGGACGAGGAAGGCATATGAAGGGGCGTTCCGTTCCTATTGGGCCTTTTTGGGTACTGCCGGGGGGAGATTTGGGGTCAGGAAGAGTTTGTAGTGAAATTCCTGCTCTCTTTACATCAGGCAGGCAAATCAGTAGCTACGGCCCAGAGGCATCGGGCCGCCATTTCCTTTATGGCAAAGGCTCATGGGATCCAGGACCCGACAGCGTCTTTCGTCGTGTAGAAAGCGCTACGTGGGTGGCAACGCCTTGAGGGTCGCAGAGTAGACGATAGGCACCCGATAGGTCTGGATAGGTTGACCCTGTTATTGTCCGTACTACCGGCAACGTGTTCATCCCAGTACGAAGCAGTGTTGTTCCGAGCCGCATTTGCACTAGCATTCCATGGGGCTATGCGAGTAAGCGAATTAGTGGCAAAGAACAAGCGAGATACGATGGGGGGACTGTGCCGGGAACACATTCAGGTCAGGGAGGAGACGATGACGGTCTCGTTTGTTAGGTCCAAATCCGATCAGGGTTCAATCGGGGACTGCGTAATCATTCAGAGGATCCCCGGGTCTTCCATGTGCCCTGTTGTGTGCGTAGAGGAATATTTAGCGCAGAGGGTGGCAGCATGGGGGGGGACCTTGTTGAGACACGCTGACGCCACCCCACTGACGAGGTTTCAGTTCCGGAGGGTGCTTGCGATGTCTATTTCGGCCGCGGGCTTGAACCCCGGTGAGTTCGGGACCCATTCCTTTCGGATAGGGGCTGCTACTGAGGCTACAGCCAGGGGTCTGAGTGTGGAGCAAGTAAAACGTGTGGGGCGTTGGTCCTCTAATTGTTATAAAAGGTATGTGCGGTTGCACATGTTGTGAAGCTGTAATGATATACTCACGCTTCTTGTCTCTGTTTGATTTTCAGTTACGCAAGCTTACGAAGCGGGGCGGACTGTACAGTCGACCCGACTCCTGGGGACCAGCGGTCAGAAATCACCGTCTGCGAATAAGGAGGTGTGGGTCGTGGGCCACTCATATGTGAGGCGTGCCGCGGACGTATTCAAAGCAGGTGATATGTGTCACATGGCTGGGGAATACGGGTACAGGGTGTCTTTCTACGGAAAGGGCGGGCTCTGTATTGACCAATTTCAAATCTTTTTTGAGGGTTTGTTAGAGCGGACGAGGTCACCGCCGTCTATAATCATAGTCCATCTTGGGGGTAACGATCTGGTGGCCACTGGTAGACGACTTCTCGAGGCAATGCTTTCCACAGTAAGTTGGTTGGCAAGAAGAGTTCCAGGGTGCACGATTGCATGGTCCCATATGATCCCACGGAAAGTGTGGCGGGGGGCTATTTCGGTTACTGCACTGAATCATTCAGTAAGAAAGATAAATAACAAAGTGAGTAGATTGTTTCGTTCAAATACACTGCATTCTGTTTCGCATGGTTGTATCAAAGGGGACAGTATGTATTTGGGGGACGGTGTTCATTTGTCCCGGGTGGGGAACGAGTTACTCATAGGAGACTTCATAGCTTGGTTAAGGGGTTTACAGCATGACCTTTAGGTAGGAGTGTTTTGTGGGGGGTCCGGATAGCCGGTCAACTATCCGGCCTGTGGCGGTAAGGTCATGATCGGTGAGCAGTAATTCGAAGATCCCTATGAGGGGGCGTCACCCATTACGGATGGGAGCGCTCGGGGGAGGTGGCCAATTGGCCCCTCAACGGGGAGGCGGTCCTGTCTAAGGAGAGGCCGCCGGAAGGAAAGGAAAGGTGGTCAAGGCCCCTTCCTGGATAAGAGGGGCTACTGCCCCTCCTGGGGAATTTCCCGGGGCCAGGACATCTGCGACGGCAGATGGGTAAGTTGTGTGGGGTGCGGGAGGGGGTTTACGCTACCTTTTAGACACCTCACACGAGTCCTCGAACGACCGTTAAATGGCGTCGAGTTTATTGGGGCCCCCGTCAAGTACAAAGGGAAATTGGTAGATGCACTTGAGGTACGCCTCTGTGCGGTCGCTCCTCTCACAAGTGAGGGGGGTATTTCTGGTTTAGGGATCTGACACCGGTTACGACCTTGCCGTTGGCCCTTAACGTTAGGATGTACAATTTCAAGTCAAATGTTTTGTAGGATGTTAGTTCGGCTAGGAGAACCTTTGTATTAGAGATCTGTTAAGGTTAGCCAAACATCGTAATGTGGAAATGAAATTGTACATAATATGAAACTGTTATTTTAATGTTTTAATTTTGTTTCATATTTTAATAAATACGGCCGGGAAGGGTAACTCCCTTCCCGCCTTCCAAAAGTTCAAGAACTGTTTCCGGTTTCCCAATTCTTGGGGATTGTGTTGAGAGGGGGTGGCGGGTATCTCAGCCATATGACTGAGTACTGGACCTTTTAGCCAACCAACCCATTTCTGCGATATGCAGTTCAAATAACTCCCTCCTGCCTAGGTGCACCAAATCGTTGCTACCAAGATGCATGTTGTGTCTTAATGCTTCAGGTACGATAGGAGTCTGCTGCAGGATTAAGGTACTCTTTATTTTCTTGTGCGCTGCGCAAGACCACATGTCCAGCCTCGTGCCCTGTTCCCAGCATTCTGCCGTCCCCCAACCCTTGACCGGTAGTGGTGTCTGGTTCCTTGCCCCCTCCCCACCAGTCGGGTACAGGGTCTTTGTGCCATCTCCCGCTTTGTTGCAGAAAATGAAAGAGAGATGGTGATTGCCAAATAGTTGTAGAGAGAGGAGTTAAAGAGATATGAGAGAGAGGGAGATAAACGACAGAGAGAGAGATGTGTCCAACGACATGTCCTTGTTACATTTCTTCAATCAGTTTTTTTGGACTTTTGCACTCTCTTCTTTGATGTGTCTCCCCTTTTTCCATCTGCTTGTCCTCACCCTGTCTCCTTCCTGCGTCCCCTGTTGCGGCATTTCTTCCGTCATCGCCCATGCTCTTTTGCTCCTTGAAGTGTGAGCTGTTTCATGTGATATGGTAAGGACCCGCTGTTGCTGTTATCATGGGCACTTTTATCTCGGTCACTGTTAATGGCTCCTTTGAGAATGGGCTGTCGGATTTTCTCAGCTGCCGTTGCCGCATCACCAAAAAATCCCCTTGCTTGAGGTGCGCAGAGGTGACATGTCTCCTTGCATCGGCATATGACTTCATTTTTTTCATGGCCTCTTTGTCTCTGATGGCGATGCTGCTCTGCTCTGGCATTGTTGTTGCTTCCAGCTGCGGAAGCCTTGTCCTGCTTGATCTGCCCAGTACCAACAAAGCTGGACACCGTCCTGTTGAGCTGTGAGGGGTGTTACGATAGTCCCTTAGTATTTGACACAGGGCCTGTCCTATTGATATCTGCACCAGCTTTGCTCTTTGGATGCCCTTCTTTATGTTTGCCATGAATCTTTCCACCATGCCATTTGCTTGTGGCCACAGAGGCGTTATCTTCCTGTGATGGATACCTAGATAGTCCATAAACTTCAGAAATTCTTCCCCTGAGAATGGCGGGCCATTGTTTGTCTTTAGCGTTTGTGGGGAGCCCCATGCTGCAAATATGTCATTCTGAGTTGGCAGTATTGCACTTGCTGATGTTGACGATACTTGTCGCACAATGGGAAACTTGTAAAATTCGTCAATGATCACGAGCTGGTAGTTGCCCGTTTCCAGAGGCCCATAGAAGTCTGCTGCCAGTTCTATCCACACTGCCTGTGGGAGCTCTGATATTTGTAGAGGTTCTGGGTTTGCTGGCTGCCCCGTTGTTTGGCAGATGTGTCAGTTTGTGACGGTGGCCTCCACCATGTTGTCCAACCCGGGAACCACACTTTCTCCTGTAGCAGTTTCTTTGTTGCCACCATGCCTCTGTGTGATTTATGTGCCACGTTTACCGTCTGTCTCTGCAGAGCCCTTGGCATCACTATTGTTGTCCCTCTCATTATTATTCCATTCACGGTCTCTGATAGCTCTTCATGAATCTTTTTTAACACCAGCATTTCCTCTTTGCTCACTCCATTTTCCATGATGCTGTTGTTGTTGACATGTCTCCATCTTTGTTGTCTTGTAACCATTTTTACCGCCTGCATTGTGGCATCCCTCTCTGTTTCTTGCTCCAGCTCTGCCATCGTTATCGATGCCGAAGTGTTTTGTTTCAGTACAAAGTTTAGGTATTCCTCTGCTATTGATGTGGCCTGAGGTGTCTGTGGAAAAGGATGCCACAACATGTAGCCAGGTTGGGTTCTTTCCCTGGTTTGTGTACGATCTTGACATGGTAGTCCATCAGCCGTATGCCCCATCGCTCGATTGGAGGTGGCATTTTCGCATTTGGATTTTCATCGATCGTTACTAAGGCCTGATGATCCATTAGGATAGTGAAAGGTTTCCCGTATATGAATATGTGATAGTGCTCACACGCCCATACTACTTCGAGGCTTTTTTTTTTCTGGCTGTGAGTATGCCCTCTCAATGTCGGACAGGTTTTGCTTGCATATGCCACAATATTTCTTGGAGAGTCTTTGCCTAGCATACGTTGTGCTGGGATCGCTCCTAGTCCCACTGGGCTGGCGTCCACTGTCAGTTCTGTGCCCAGCAGTGGCTCAAAGTATGCAAGATGGTCCACCGCTATCACTGCCTGCCTGATGGCCTTGAACGCCATCATGCATTCTTCTGTCCACATGAAGGTCTGGTCTTGCTTCGTCAATTCTCTCAGTGGTGTGCTTACTGTCGCAAAGTCTTTTATGTATCTCGCTCAGTAGCTTGCAAGCCCAAGGAATGACCTCACTTCTGCGACGTCGGCCGAAGGATTAGCTTTTTCCAGCGTCTCCACTTTGCTGCGAGCTGGTCGTATCCCTTTCTTAGAGAAGATGTGTCCAAAAAATACCATTTCCTTTCTTCCTATTTCACACTTGTCTTCATTCAGCGTTAGACCTGCTTCTTCCAGCTGGGAACATACGTCCAGCAATGCTTTGTCATGCTCGTCATATACCAGAATGGCATCACTGTAGTTAAGGCTGTTTTTTTACCGGCCTTATTACTTGCCGTATTGTTTCTTGAAATATTTCTTCCACCAATAAGATGCCAAAACTCAGTCGCTTGTAGCGAAATAGACCCATGTGCTTGATGAATGTCTTAATGTACCTTGACTGTGGGTCAAGCTCTAGCTGATGATACCCTTTGCACAGGTCCAGCTTTGAGAATCGGCATGTGCCAGTTAGGCAGCTGATCATGTCATTAAGGTGTGGTCCAGGGTGTCTTTCCCGTTCAATTGCTGTGTTTGGTATCCTCATGTCGACACAGATGCAAATATTGGAGGTGTTCTTCTTTGGGACTGCCAATATTGGTGACACCCATGGTGTCAGCCCGTCTGCCGGCTCTATAATGTCCTGACTTATCAACGTTTGTATTTTCTTCTCTACTTGCGAGAGAGACTCACTCGCCCTATCACAGCTCATTGTTAGAGAGGTCTTGGGGTTTGAGCTCATGGGCTTCTCTTTAACGAGCCAGGGTGGTGTACTATTGGCTGGTCTCCTGTGCTATAGACCACCGTCTAAGACCATTTCGTGTCTCCAGCAGCTGATTGATTTGGTTTACGATCTAACCAATTTGCATGCTAGATATCAAATCCTGGGTGATTTTAATCTGTGGCCCAATGGCCCTCAAGACCTTGCTTATAGAGAGATTTGCCAAGCTTGTAGCAATTTACATCTTGACCAGCTTGTGCCTTCCTCTACTCATGCAAAGGGCCACACACAGGACTTGGTCTTTGCGGATAGCTCTGCGGTTTCAGTCCAGGAGGTTGCAGTCCAATGCTGGACAGACCATGCATTGGTCCTTCTCACCATTCTCATGCCAGCAGGCTCGCTGAACATTAGCGGCCCTGGTAGGTATAAGTTCAGTAGGCAATGGTCGCACCTTCTGAAGGGCACGAGTTTGCCTGTGCTACTGCCTGGGATTTTCTCTTTGGGGAAGAGCGTGGAGGAGAGCTACTCCGTCCTATGCCAGCAGATCCTGGAATCTTTAGATAAGTTGGTCCCTTTGCGTAAGGTAAAGGACAAGCCTATGAGAGCCTCTCCTTGGTTTTCTGGTGAGCTCCTTAAGCAGAAACTCTGCTGTAAATGGGCGGAGCGTGTTTGGAGAAGACACTATCTGAAATCCGATAACCTGGCTTACAAGGAAGCCCTTCAAGAATATAAAACGCAGATACGGGTGGCCAAAGCAAAGTTCCTGGAGGATACCTTGACTAAGACCACGAACAAGTCCCAGGCATTGTTCAAACTTGTCAACAACCTATCCTCCAATCCTTCTTGCGCTGTGTCAGCTATTCCGGTGTCTCAGGAGTTATGTGACTCCTTGGCCGCCGCCTTCGAGGAAAAAATTAGGAACATTCTACTTGCCCTTTCGGACTCTGGTCAGACTACACCGTTGGTGCCTTCCTCTGTAGAATTGGCCAGCACAACGACCCCAGAAGTTTCTGGGGCAGAGTCAGGACAGCTCTTGTTGACCTGTTTTCCTATTCCTTCCTTGGAGCACTTCTATTTGGTGGCAAATGGTGTCTCTTTTGGTTCCACACTTGATCCTATGCCCCACAGGTTTTGGAAGGTGTTTCAGGCTGAGCTCTTTCCACCGCTCCATTCCATCTGCTGTCAGTCACTTGCCACAGCTACGGTTCCAGATAGTTGGAAGCTGGCAGTGGTTTCACCCCTGCTAAAAAAAGCCACTTTGGACCCTTCGAATCCGGCCAATTAAAGGCCAAATTCGCTTTTGCCATTTTCTATAAAAATCTTGGAGAAATTGGTTACAAGGGTCCTGTCTAACTTTCTGGAAACCAATGCCTTCCTGTACGCGGCCCAGTTTTACTTCAGGCCGACCCATGGTACGGAGTCTGCCCTGGTGGCCGTGTTGGATGACCTGCGCTCACGTGTCGACATGGGCAGAGCGGAATTTTTGGTGCTGCTCGACATATCGGCCACGTTCGACACGGTTTACCACGCGGTGTTACTGGGCAGGTTTCAGAAGGCCGGGGTGACTGGTCTGGCCTTGGACTGGTTGACTTCCTATCTTTGAAACAGGCAGCAGGCTGTGGCACTTCCACCTTTTCGGTCAGCAGTGAAGAATGTAAAGCAGGGTGTGCCTCAGGGATCGGCAATTAGCCCGATCCTTTTCAATATATATCTTCGTCCACTAATAAGTTTGATTAGGTCATTCGGCATATCTGTTATTAACTATGCCGATGACACTCAACTTATTTTTTCATTTGAAGGAGGTGATGCGGTTTCGAGGGAAACCTTTCACCGCTGCATGACTGCAACAGCAGATTGGTTACACCACAACTCACTCCAATTCAATGGAGCGAAGACCGAGGTGCTCCACTGCTCCCTGGACCGGTTTCCTCGCCCTCTACCTGATGGGTTCTGGCCTTCTTCAATCTTGGGCACAGTGACTGCTGCTGACTCGGCCCGTAATCTTGGCGTCATGTTCGGGCCTAGCCTGCAGCTTGACGCTTTTGTTAATAAAACCACGGCGACCTGTATGCTCCTGCTTCACACTTTACGGAAGATTCTGCCGTTACTTTCAACTGCGGCCAGGAAATAAGTGGTGCGTAGTACCATCCTCAGTAGGTTAGACTACTGCAACACACTGCTTCTAGGAGCCCCTAACATCTTGGTTTTTAAGCTGCAGAGGATTCAGAACATGGCTGCTAAGCTGGCCCTCTCTCGTCCAACCTGAGCGTCATCGTCTTTGGCGCTTTCGGACTTCATTGGCTGCCTGTTCAGCAACGGATTCATTTCAAGGCATCTTGCCTTGTTTTCATGGCCTTACATGGGCTGGGGCCAGTGATGTTACAAGATCTCTTCTCCTGGTACTCAGCCGCAAGACCGCTGAGGTGTTCCTCAGCCTTCCTGGTAGTTGTTCCCAGGATTAAAAGGGTGAAGATGGGCGGTCGGTCGTTCAGTTTTGCAGCTGCAAAACTTTGGAACTCCTTATCCATGCCCCTGCGGAGCTGCCAGGATTTGGCGGCTTTTAAAAAGGGTTTAAAAAGCTATCTCTTCCCAAGAGCAGTGTAGTGCGTAACATCTGTCGGTAATGTTTTGGTCACAGCGCCAGGATACCCTTTTGGGTGACAGTTGCGCTCAATAAATACGTATTACATTACATTACATTACATTACTTGCGGTTGCAGGTGTATCGGCACTCGTCTGTGATGGTGAGCTACTGGTTTTACTGCTTCATTGATGTGCAGTGTTAATTGCCGTCCTTTTCGTTTTCCTAGTCCATGTGGGATTCCTGGATAGTCTCGCAGGATGTTCTTCTTCTCTGACATGTAGTATGTCATTGTGAGTAGGCCCATCAGCTGCGCTGTGACATTGCTCAGCAGACATGGCGCTAGAATGTCACCCTTCAGTACATGTATGTCTTCCTCACTTGATCGGTCTTTGTATGTCAGTGTCTCTGTAACTTTCCCCATGTTGATCACTGTTTTTTTCGATCCCCACGTGAATATGTCAACAGTGGATGGCACTAATGCTGGCTTTGTTTTCATCTTTCATATTCTGATACACACATTATATTGCATGTGGCGCCGCTGTCTAGCATGAAGCGTGTTTTGTGTTGTCCCACATCTATGTTCACAGTCGCTGTTTTTTTTACTTGATGTTTCTCTATTAGGTAGATGCTCTCGCCCTTGTGCTTCTTCTGCAGGAGCGACGTCGGACATCAGGTATAGTAGTTCTACGTTCTCTTGCACTGCTTCTCCGTCGGATTCAGCTGACGAGTTGCGGTTTGCCGTTTCCATGTGCCTGGCATATCTGTTTGTCGTTATCCACGGACTTCCAGGTCATCCTCTCTCACTTATGAATTGTGTGCCCATACATGCGCTTGCAAAATGGTTGTGTCTGTTGCACTTTCTGCATGTCTGACCCATTGCCAGGCACGCGCTGGTGAGTGGGAACTCCAGTCCGCATCTCTATCATGTTTTTTCATGTTGTTTTCTTGGCGGTTGCTCGTTGTTTTCTTTCTTCCAGTTGTTCATGTGACTGCTTCCGACCATGCAGTTTGCTTGTTCAATTCATTCGCCTCAGCTTACCCACCTCCATCTGTTTTGCTTGCGCCATTGCCCTTGCTTCTGCCCTGGCCATGGTCAGAATTTTCTCCAGCGAGGTCGGTTCTTTCAGAATTCGTGTGCGGAACTCCACTGACCGACATCCCTCAGTGATGCACAGGCGAATTGCTTGTTCGTTGTCGAACGTGTCAAATTTGCAGTGTGTTGCCAATTTGCACAATTGTGTCGCGAAATCATCAAGGGACTCCTCTGTGTGCTGAAATGCAATTGCGAAGGAGTATCTCTCAAAGTCAATGTTTCTTTGCGGGTCAAATCTGTCTGAGAGGCACTTGATTAGCCCTTTATATGTTGCCAATTGGACTTCATCGAATGTCACTAGTAGGTCGTCTACTTTGTCCCCTACGAGGTTTAGAAAGAGATCCAACTTCTTAGCGTCCACTACATCTGTGGCACGCATATATCTTTCGAACTTGCAATTGTTCCCATCTGATGCCAAGCTGTGGTTCTGATAGGTTGAGTGCAAGGGGTCTACGGAACGTTGCTTGCGTGCTGGGTTTGTCATTTGCCTAGTTAGTCATTGTAGGCCTGTAGCACTTCTTTCTTTGATACCTCCGTGCTAGTTTCTGTTCTTCTCTTATTCGTCACTTTTGTTTTATCTTCTTTCTTTCTTGTGTTTCTTTTGCTGGGCTCCTTGTCCCTTTGTCCCTTGTATTCTTTGTTCTTTTGTTCAATTTCTTTTCTTTTCTTTACTCTTTTCTATCCTTATTGTCTCTTTTGCGCAGCTTTCTTCCTCTTCTTCTATTTTGTTTTGTCTTTTTCAGCACTTTTTCTTGTTTTTCTTTTATTTACTGACTTTAAAATGTTTTATACCTTTCTCTCCGTATTGTCTCTCTGTTTCCTTCTCTTTTGCGCAGCTTTCTTCCTTTGTCTTTACTTTATTTTATGTTTTGCACACTTTTTCCTTTATTGTCTTTTGTTTCCTGACTCTAAAATGGCCGCCAGGCCTCTCACGCTCCTGATAGGCTGTTTTTGCCTGGTTCCAAGATGGCCGCCCACGTCTCGCGAGATTGCAGGACCTTGTAAGTTCCCACCTGACTTAAAGTTGGCCGCCGGATCTTTCGAAATGCTTATTGACCACTTTCGACTGACCTCAAAATGGCCGCCGCCTTTGCACGAAATCTCACGCGATATTTCTTTTTTAGTTCCTCGCGCATGCGCTTTCTTCTCTGGCAGCTAAGGGGCTTCTTACCGGCTTTCAGTCATGGCCGGCTAGTTCCTTCTTCTCTTCCGCGCTGTTCCTATTGCGGTCGGGTGGGCTCCTGCGCCATGACTCCACTCCTTCACTTGGACCAGGGTGGGCTCCTGGCTCCGTCTTTCTTCACTCCTGGGGCACCTAGATACAGGTGCTGATCCATTTCCTCATAACCTCGTCGCCAGTTGCCGTGTCTTAATGCTCAGGTACGACAGGAGTCTACTGTAGGATTAAGGTACTCTTTATTTTCTTGTGCGCTACGCCAGACCACACGTCCAGCCTCGAGCCCTGTTCCCAGCATTTTGCCGTCCCCCACCCATTGACCGGAAGTGGTGTCCTGTTCCTTGCCCCCTCTCCACCAGTCGGGTAGAGGTTCCTAGTGACCCTGTGCCCAGGTCATGACAATGCACTACCATGATCCCAGGGGGTGTACACCCCCTTAATAGCCATGATTCTAGATCCTCCCCCCAATGTACTGAGCATAGCCCTCCTTGCCCCGGGAAAGACACATGGTAGCCCACCTGGCGGGCCAGATCCTCACAGCTACCTGCAGGACAAACATGCTGAACTTGCTGTACATAAGGGTGGCCTATTACCCTCCCTTCCTTCAACTCTTGTCACCACAGCCTGCATCAAAGTGACACAAAGATCTGGCAAAAATCCTGGGCACACAGTAAGTCAGAAAAGGCTGCAGCACAGAGACAGTGATACTAAACATCATACACGATATTCACAAGTCACTCAATATGGACCAATGCTGCCTACTCATTCTCCTAGACTTCTCGGCAGCCTTCGACATGGTTGACCATAAGCTACTCATCAAGGCTCTTCAAGAAAGGGTAGGTGTAGATGAGGTGGTATTACGCTGGTACGCCTCCTTCCTCCTCAACCATACCCAAAGAGTAAAAATCAAAAACTTTTCGTCTGACTCACACCCTGTCAGCAGGGGCGCCCCCCAAGGATCAGTGCTTTCCCCACAATTTTTCAACATATACATGGAACCCCTCACCTGCATACTCAAAAAAGCCAACATACCCTTCCATCTATATGCAGATGACACCCAGCTCAATCTGGAATTCTCCTCCATTGATGACATTCAGAGATTCAATGACACTCTGCGAGAAGCCCAACACTGGTTATCAAAAAACCACCTCAAATTCAACAAAGACAAGACGGAAATCCTTCTCATTTCCAACAAAGAAGAGACCCCCACTAATCGAAGAATGGCTAACAGCTGTTGAGGCTCTCAATAGCAATCTCATCCTGGCTGACTCTGTAAAGTCGCTGGGAATCACCATAGATCCAAAACTGGACTTCACCAAACACATAAAGAACACAGCAAAGAGCGCCTTCCTCAACTTGAAACTGCTGAACAAAATAAAATCCTTCATCCCTCCCAAGGACCTCAAACAAGCTACTCAATCACTGGTGCACTCTAGACTTGACTACACAAATGCAGTCCTCACAGGTACAGCAAAATCCCACTTAGCTCCCCTCAAAACAACTTTCAATGCAGCAGCCAGAATGGTCACCCGAGTTAAGAAATATGAACACATCTCGCCTGCATTCAGAGAACTAAAATGCCTCCCAGTCGAAATGCGTGCCAGCTTCATAACTGCCTACCTCACGCACAAATCCCTGCTCACAGGTAAACCCGAATACTTGGCCTCCAAACTCAAAAAGACCAGCCAGACAAGAAACCTCAGGAGCTCCAACACGCTACTCCTCATCCCCATGAAACGCACACAAGCAAAAAACTACAGACCGGTCCTTCGCTGGAAATGCGCCCAAAATCTGGAACTCCATTCCAGTCGATATCAGGTCTACCCCCTCATTTTTAAAATTCAAACGGCAGCTCAAAGACCTCTTTCTCAATCGCTCTTTCTCAAACTGATAGCTGCCAACGTAGCGCACAAGCCTACACATTGCAACACACTCGTCCTTAATCGCTCTCACTCAAACCGATAGCTGCCACCGAAGCGCACCAGCCTGCACATTGCAGCACACTGATACTGTGACATTAAGACTTCTACCTCCGCCTCCCCAACCCCTACACCATCACTCCTCCCTGAAGAAGGCTTCAACTCAAGGCAACGTGCAGACAACTAGGATATTATATGACTTCCTTATGTTAATGTGATACAGCCGCCGAGGCTTCCAAAGCGCCATGAGCCAATTTGTGTACCACTCATATTTTGTGATTCTCTCATTACAATTCTTGAAAAGCGCTCCAATAACTTTGGTCTGGCCAGCGCTATATAAAACTTCTTAATAATAATAATAAAGTTAGCTGATATACGGTCCCCTTTCAGCCATGCAATATAACAGATGCCCAATAAGCAACCATTGAACACTCAAGAACGAGCGGCACCACATCCGCACCACTCTAACACCTCTTGTCCCATGTTGACAGATAGCCATGATGTTCCCAGCTGCTGCACCACCATATCCTGCCCTCCATCTGCATTGACAGGGAATTAGTGTGAAATTGAGAATTAATGGCAGAACCTGCTTGATTTTGCACTACTGCTTATAGGACAGCCCCTGCCTCTCCTGTGACTGCTTGCCCCACCGACCCTTTGCCTGACACTACAGGGTCTGCATCCAACCAGAAATGGACACCAATTCCGTAGGGTGCAACCTGCTGCCACCAAAGTTTTATTGCACCCACTGGCACAATGGGGAACATTGTCAGTGGTATCCTCCCCTCAAGAGGCATGCTTACAGTGCATAGCTTCCATCTGCCAAAAACGACCACTTTCCTTCCGGCCTGTTTGCTACAGGCTCCCTTAATCTTAGTGCTTCTTGTTTAAAGGCTGGCTGTGTTCACTACTAGTTTAGCTTGTCTATCAAGAGTAGGAGAGACTTCAGGGCCTTTGTGGAAACTGGCAACCACTTGCGTGCTAGGACATGGACTGAACCACGCAATCAATGTGCCAGATTGTCCTGTCTGGGAAGGCAGTCGTAGGCATGCCATCAACTGCTGGAAAGCTAGGACAGAATATTACAATAGCTGCAGTTAACATGAGAGGCAGGGAACAAAACGCTAGCCTTCGACACAGCAGCAAGTAACCCACACAGGCCAACTGGCAAACCAACTTCAGGATGGGATAATACTAAACAGATTGAGACAGACGTTAATTACCCCCCAAATAAAGTTGACTCCCCAAAACAGTCTTCAGGCTTCATGCAGCATTCCATGGGATAGACACACTCTGCTGTAAAAGCATGGTTTAGTACCCCCCAAATAAAGTGCTCAATGAATGTATGTACCTGGTATTTCTATAGCACTAACCTAGTTAAAAGACAGCAAAGCCTTGCAAATGACCCAATAGAAGGGCAATGAGGAAAATGGGCAGTGTACAATGATCGCACTGGGCTGCAATGATAGTCTTTCATAAATTGGAGCAGTGCAGCATTGGAGCGGTCTAGAGGACTAGGGAAGGATGAAAACTCTGGAGTCTTCCCGTCCCATCCATCATCTTGTTATGTTTGCTACAAAAGCTTTATGGCCTGATTCTGTCACTCAAGGGAATATGATTGCTGCTTATAACAGGTGGATTCTTAGCAGTTGGCCTGGTGGATCGGGAGCTTTCATCTCGTGCGGGCATGTGTGTGGCTTTTCTTGCTCCCACAGAGCATGAGGTCTGTGGCTCATTATAATCCTCCTTCGTAGCTGGAGTGACAGTGGCTGTTGCACTTTGCCCTGCTTCAGTATTACAGTCAAGGTGGGAGCTGTAGAGCTTCGCAAATGTAGGTTGTAAGCTTGCTATTTTATCCACTAAGGGGTCTATGTTGGTTTGATTTAGATCCTTGCGCCTTTCAAGCATTTGGTCCCACATTGAAACCAAGGAATTCCCAGCACAAAAACAGGGGTCTAGTCTAGAAGGTTTAATGTTTTCCACTGCTCTTCCTGACACATTTGTTTTAGCTTTTGCCTTTTTACATGTAGTCCTGATCTTAGGGTATCCTATGGCCTTTGACTGACATCTCTTTTTTGTCAATGGACCACCTTTTGGTGAAGTGCTTCAGTCCTGAGAGTACTATCTTTAGCTATTCGATGTGTAACATGGGCATTATGGTTGGGCCACTAATTCTTTCAGAGGAGGGGAAGACTGTGCGCTGGACGAGGGAACACCATGCTCTAGGGATAGTAGTCTCTCAGCCAAATTAATTTCTTTGGCAATAACACCTATAGCCCTTGCCTGAAATGAGTCAAGTATAGTGCTTGGGCAGAAGGATGAGGGTAATATTGCCTTATCTCGCTCTGGCATTTTTTGTGGGACAGGCCATAACAGAGAGAACAAGCCACGCAGTTCTTGGGGTCATTGGGCTCGTAGCAATTTCCCAAACACTGACTGTGGCAACACTGGTTATCCAAGGTGCACCCATGCGATTTGCATTCTGATGGACACATTTGTTGACAGTGGTCTTGAGTGCAGCAGCGATCCAGGTACAAGTTGTTCAAGATGGTGGTGGGGCGGTAGGTTTTCCCCTTAATGGCACCGGGACACACGTCTCCGCATTCTTTCACATCCTTGTTAGAATATATTAAGTTGCCCTCCACAGATTCGAGAACACAAGTCCAATCGATCCTGGAGATGTAGCAGAGCTCGTCGTTCTTCTCGATGCGCCGTATACAAGTCAGGTCCCGGGCCGGCAGCCACTCACAGCGCGGCCCGGGGAATGATGTCACGGGGGTGTCCCGGGCCGGCAGCCAATCACAGCGTGGCCCGGGGAATGACGTCACGGGGGTGTCCCGGGCCGGCAGCCAATCACAGCGCGGCCCGGGGAAGGACGTCAGGGGGTTGTCCCGGGCCCGCCCACCACCGCAATGACGATCGGAAAGGGGTAGAGAGGGAAGAAATCGCGGGAACGCCCACGAATCTGGTCCGGCCATGACGGACAGATCTCTGTTCCAATGGCTAGCCTCCATTTTTTGGAGCTAGCGAATGGAACAGAGGGCGGTTTTCCAAGCCACTCTACTGTAAACATAAGGTTGTCGCCAGCGCAAAAAAGCTGCGCAGTGCGCAGCTTTTGCTTAGGCAAAACCTAATAAAAAGGCAAAAGACAACGGGGGGGGAGGCAGCGAGTTAGGAGACAAAATTCCAATTCCAAGAACAAAATAGTGAACGTGACGCACCAGAAAAAGAGGATTGGCTTGGCATGCCCTCTTATGGGCGAGAGCAAGTGTTGAGGGTAGGATCATCTATCCTCTAGGCTGAGCGCAAAATCAACTGCGAAACATTGAGGTTTCTTATCCAAGTTCCATAAATTTTAATTTCACCTTTTGAATATTTCAAATGTGAATTAAGACATCGTGTATCAAAAGAACTTCCTTGCGTGCATAATTACATTCTTATGTCGCAATATTGATGATTGCATATCAATTTCAATTCACCCAATGCATTTCGGGTCATGCAACTGTGACCCTTCGTCAGGGGTCTGAAACAAGGGACAAACAGGACCAAATTAGTCACTCCATTTACATATAAGAAAATAAGAATGGTATTAAGGCAAACGATGGTAAACATGCCTTGCTATCACATTCGATCCCAAAGTGCCGCGTCTTAGTGGTGGTGAAACAAAAATGAAAAGGTGCAATACCGAAACTGTCAATTTAGATCAACCCGGTGCTGAAGAAAAACGTGCTGAAGGAAAACGTGTGTTACATGCAACCTAGTGAGTTAGACCGGATAATTATAATATGTGCACAGTTAATAAACCGGACTGTACAGAACTGTAAAAGAGAGTCCAAACGGAAAATACCAGCAAAGAGTAAACAAACACCCAACACAAGTACTTACGAGAAAACGGACGCCACCGCGTCTCTGAGAAATCTATCGGATATGCGCGGTACACCAAGAATGCCTATCATAGGCTAGTCAACAATCATGTGATCGGAACACTGGCCAATCACTAAACGGGTGAAGGTAACAGCCCCCACCATGTGACATGAGTATCAGAGCTTCGCTATAAGGAAGTGCAGGACGTGCTGAGGTTATGGAGACATGTAAACAAAACGATGGTGATGCAACGTGCTATGAATAGGATACCGGAGTGTAATAATGGATCGAATGAAAAACAACATCAAAACAAATAAAATGAAACATACATAGGTACAAAATGTAAACAATGTAAACCCAAGCAGGTGGTATTCATAAACGAGACAATGAAACATATGGGCATTCACAGGTCATGGGGACCAGTGTTACTCAAAAGTCAATGCTGAACAGATGATGAGTCATAGGAAGCAAAAATGTTCCACCCGATCATTCAAACCCGCTGGATGGCTAGAATTCAATTTTTTGATCCAGTGGAATTCCGCTCTTAATCTTTGTTTCACCGGATCCATGTCTTGGCGTTGTGAGATAGTTTCGAGAACCATGAATTTTAAATGGGAAATTTAGTGACCAGCTTCTTTCCAGTGACAAGCTAAAGAGGATTTAACATTCACAAGTCTGATGTTACTTTTGTGTTCCGTGATGCGGAATTTAATTTTGCGTTAAGTTTGTCCGACATATATTTTGCCGCATGGGCATTTGATGGTATAAATACAATTAGAAGTGTCACAAGTGCTGGAATGGTGCAGTTCAATAGGATAACCTTTAGTAGGATGCATAAATATTTTGCCTGTGATCACATTATTGCAGTGAATGAAGTTTAAACATTTTGACATCCCTTTCCATTTTTGCTTCTCCTTTTTTGGTGTGTTGAGTAGCTCTTTTAGGTTTCTGGATCTTTGGAATGCAAATGTGACTTTGTCGCAGTATAGATCTTTCAAGTCAGGTTCAGTTTGAATTAAATGCCAATGTTTGTTAACAATACGTTTGATTTTGCTGTATTCCGTTGAATATTTCATCACACAAACTGTTTTCTGCTCAACACTTTTTGCTTTGGGTTCTAGTAAGATATCTCTGTTGATTTTTTGAACTTTTTCCAAAGAGGTTTGTAAAATGTTTGGTGGATAACCTCTCCGTTCATACTTGACTGTTTGAAGCTTTAATGATGTCTGCAAATCTTCATCGCTTGACGTGATCCCTTTGAGTCTAATATATTGTGAAGTGGGAACATGTTTTTTTAGTGGATCTGGATGAAAACTTTGAAATAAAAGACCCGCGTTTCTGTCTGTAGGTTTATGAAAGACTTTGGTACTGATAACATTGTTGATTAGCATTACTTGTACATCCAAAAATGCTATGGATTCTTTGGCAATAGAATGTGTGAACTTGATCCTTTCATTGTGAGAGTTTAGTGTCTCAATGTTCATTTCCAATTGTTCTTTTGGTCCTCGCCAAATTAAAAAGATGTCATCAATATAGCGTTTAAACACAATTAAACCTTCAGTCCAAGTATGATTGCTTAAGATGTGATCAGTCTTGAATTTATGCATGAAAATATTGGCGTATGAGGGAGCCCCTCAAAGCCCATCGAAGTGCCGTTGCATTGGTTGAAAAATTGGCCTTTCCATTCAAAATAACTGTGATATAATGCGAATTGCATTAATTCCAAGATCAATACTTTTTTCATCTTGAAATACCCCAGAAGATCGCAACTATATATGTTGCCTAAGATCCACAAGGATCCCACCAATCCTCCATTTAAACCCATCGTCTCCACGTGTGGGTCCATCTCGGAACCTATCTGTAAATTTATCGACAAATTTCTACAACCCATTGTCCAAAATAGTGAGACATACATCAAGGATACCACTGCATTTTTGAACCTGTTGAAAACTGCAGTTTTACAACAAGAGTGTACATACTGGCTATGTACCATCGACGTTACCGCGTTGTATACATCCATCCCTCATAAAGAGGGCATCGAAGCTCTGGAATAGTGTTTATTGAACACCGATCTTGAAGAATATCAAAAAGTATTGATCTTGGAATTAATGCAATTCGCATTATATCACAATTATTTTGAATGGAAAGGCCAATTTTTCAACCAATGCAACAGCACTTCGATGGGCTTTGGGGGGCTCCCTCATACGCCAATATTTTCATGCATAAATTCGAGACTGATCACATCTTAAGCTGAAGGTTTAATTGTGTTTAAACGCTATATTGATGACATCTTTTTAATTTGGCGAGGATCAAAAGAACAATTGGAAATGAACATTGAGACACTAAACTCTCACAATGAAAGGATCAAGTTCACACATACTATCGCCAAAGAATCCATAGCATTTTTGGATGTACAAGTAATGCTAATCAGCAATGTTATCAGTACCAAAGTCTTTCATAAACCTACAGACAGAAACGCAAGTCTTTTATTTCAAAGTTTCCATCCAGATCCACTAAAAAAACATCTTCCCACTTCACAATATATTAGACTCAAAAGGATCACGTCAAGCGATGAAGATTTGCAGAGATCATTAAAGCTTCAAACAGTCAAGTATGAACGGAGAGGTTATCCACCAAACATTTTACAAACCGCTTTGGAAAAAGTTCAAAAAATCAACAGAGATATCTTACTAGAACCCAAAGCAAAAAGTGTTGAGCAGAAAACAGTTTGTGTGATGAAATATTCAACGGAATACAGCAAAATCAAATGTATTGTTAACAAACATTGGCATTTAATTCAAACTGAACCTGACTTGAAAGATCTATACTGCGACAAAGTCACATTTGCATTCCAAAGATCCAAAAACTTAAAAGAGCTACTCAACACACCAAAAAAGGAGAAGCAAAAATGGAAAGGGATGTCAAAATGTTTAAACTGCTTTCATTGCAATAATGTGATCACAGGCAAAATATTTATGCATCCTACTAAAGGTTATCCTATTGAACTGCACCATTCCAGCACTTGTGACACTTCTAATTGTATTTATACCATCAAATGCCCATGCGGCAAAATATATGTCGAACAAATTGAATGCAAAATGAAGTCCGCATCACGGAACACAAAAGTAACATCAGACTTGCAAATGTTAAATCCTCTTTAGCATGTCACTGGAAAGAAGCTGGTCACCAAATTTCCCAATTAAAATTCATGGTTCTCGAGACTATCTCACAACGCCAAGACATGGATCCGGTGAAACAAAGATTAAGAGCGGAATTCCACTGGATCAAAAAATTAAATTCTAGCCATCCAGCGGGTTTGAATGATCGGTGGAACATTCTTGCTTCCTATCACTCATCATCTGTTCAGCATTGACTTTTGAGTAACACTGGTCCCCATGACCTGTGAATGCCCATATGTTTCATTGTCTCGTTTATGAATACCACCTGCTTGGGTTTACATTTTTTACATTTTGTACCTATGTATGTTTCATTCTATTTGTTTTGATGTTGTTTTTCATTCGATCCATTATTACACTCCGGTATCCTATTCATAGCACATTGCATCACCATTGTTTTGTTTACATGTCTCCATAACCTCGGCACGTCCTGCACTTCCTTATCGCGAAGCACTGATACTCATGTCACATGGTGGGGGCTGTTACCGTCACCCGTTTAGTGATTGTCCAGTGTTCTGATCACATGATTGTTGACTAGCCTATGATAGGCATTCTTGGTGTACCGCGCATATCCGATAGATTTCTCAGAGACGCGGCGGCATCCGTTTTCTCGTAAGTACTTGTGTTGGGTGTTTGTTTACTCTTTGCTGGTATTTTCCGTTTGGACTCTCTTTTACAGTCTGTACAGTCCGGTTTAGTAACTGTGCACATATTATAATTATCCGGTCTAATTCACTAGGTTGCATGTAACACACGTTTTCCTTCAGCACGTTTTTCTTCAGCAACGGGTTGATCTAAATTGACAGTTTCGGTATTGCACCTTTTCATTTTTGTTTCACCACCGCTAAGACGCGGCACTTTGGGATCGAATGTGATAGCAAGGCATGTTTACCATTGTTTGCCTTAATACCATTCTTATTTTCTTATATGTAAATGGAGTGACTAATTTGGTCCTGTTTGTCCCTTGTTTCAGACCCCTGACGAAGGGTCACAGTTGCATGACCCGAAATGCATTTGGTGAATTGAAATTGATATGCAATCATCAATATTGCAACATAAGAATGTAATTATGCACGCAAGGAAGTTCTTTTGATACACGATGTCTTAATTCACATTTGAAATATTCAAAAGGTGAAATGTAAATTTATGGAACTTGGATAAGAAACCTCAATGTTTCGCAGTTGATTTTGCGCTCAGCCTAGAGGATAGATGATCCTACCCTCAACACTTGCTATTGCATTGAAAGGCACGAACTGACTACGTGCGACGCCCAGAGCGCATTTCGTATATACGTATACTCGCCATTAAAAACTGTTCAGCAACGAGTGCACAGGGATAACACATCTTCTCTTATGGGCGAGGACAGGTGAAGATAGTCCCACTTTTGACTCAGGTGTGTCTCACTTGTGTAGCGCTACTGGGTATTGGCACCTCCAGGCACAATGTCCTCTGTAGCTTGTGGTTCCCCCAGCAGCCCCAAACTGAATTTGTTGAAGCTCATGCTGTGGAAGTGCATTGGGCGCTTGTATAGCACTGCTGGGCATTGGCGCGTCCTGGTACAATGTCCTCTGGGCCTTGTGGCTCCCCCAGCGGTCCCCAACTAAAGGTTTTCAGCCCATACTGCAGTAGTGGGTTGGGTGCTTTTCCATCACTGCTCAGCATTGGAACCTCCTGCTGCAATGTCCTATAAGGCTTGTGGTCCCCCCAGCACCCAAAACTGAATGTTTGCTGCCCACTTCTTTTCCAATTTTGAAGTGCATGGTGGATTGAGAGATAACTGTTTAACCTCTTTAAGTTCTTGTAGGGTGGCACAAAGATTTTGTGATATTGAGCCTGATTATGCCAAATTGCAAGAAGAGTCCCACAACATATAAAAAGCCTCATGCATGTTTATTAGCTTATTACCATTCATATACCTTTGCCAAAACATCTATGGTAAGAAT
This sequence comes from Lissotriton vulgaris, assembly GCF_964263255.1. NCBI lineage: Eukaryota > Metazoa > Chordata > Amphibia > Caudata > Salamandridae > Lissotriton > Lissotriton vulgaris. Next base: position 616,034,771 of record NC_141689.1, read on the forward strand.
TGTTAGTGGGTAGCTCTACATGTTCAGGAGAGCCTCAAGTCTGTACTAAAGAATTGACTACTGGCTTACATGTTATGGGATTTGAATTATTGGAGTGATATTTGTGGCCAATGTCAATTTTATAGATGAAATATCATGTGCCCGTTCACAATGCTGAAAAAGAGGATATGTGATGAGAGCTGGTGATCTGTTTATAGTGTCAATTAAGTTCATAACCCTTCATTTTCAAATAATGTTTCAAGCATAGTGACTTTGAGGGTTGGTGTTTCGTAGATGTTTATTGCAGCATTTAGTAATGGGATATTTGTACTTGTTATCAGATCCTCATGTTGACTAACATTTAATGCCTATTTTGACTGTGCAGACCTACACGTAAAGTAATCGCGAAAGCCCATATAAAACATCCCTGTCCCCAAACAGGCATGCAGTGATATTCCCATTGAGTTTCTTGGATATCAGCATGCCAGAGCTTGTAGGGCTTGTAACAGCTTTGATAGTTGCAGTTTATGCTGTAGTACCTTTTAATAGCCAACTGTCAGAATTTATATTATGTTTTTGATCCCCATTCAAGCCAAAATGTTGAGTTTTTTGGGTGTTTGTGAGGAGTTATTGTAGGTCGCATAACTCCATCACACATTCCTATTGTCTCTGAACATAGACTAAGACATACCATTCACCCTTTAGAGATGGCAAGTCATGAATAAAAAATTTCAGACCACACTGAAATAGATTTGTACTCCAGTTAGCAAAATTTACCTTTTCCTCACTTCTTTTTTTTACACAACTATAGATCAGCTACAAAATTAGACTAGAAATGACATACGGTTAATCTTGACCTTGATCTCATCGTCACTTACAAGAAGGTCTTTCTTGTAATTTTTGGTCTTGCAAATAAAGTCTTCAGATACTCATTCGATCAGGTTAAATATGAACTACTTCTCTCCTAGTGACAATACCATTTTATTGAGCAATGCATGAAACACATTATGAATAGGTTTCTCATTTATTAATCGAACATTGGAATGAGTCAGTTATCACAGCTGTTAATTTGTTTACTTTCTTCGTACTGGACAATTAGCTTATCCAAGAATGCCACACGCTTACATACTCTAAATGCTCCAATCTTGTTTTAATTATCTCAAAAAAGGATTTGTCTCTATAGAATTTCCAATTCCTGTAAAAGGAGTCAAATAATTTTTAGATGCCCTTCTCCAAGCAATTTACGTAAAGCAATATATCTGGACAACTAAGAAAGGAGATAACATAGTCATGCCACCTCAAACATATCAACATCACGAATACCACAAACAGCCATTCCCATTTCTTGCAAGATAATGATATTAATGCAACCACCACTCAGTATAAAAAGTGCATTGTGCACTTCTTGATGAGAAGTCGTTACAAGAAAGAAATAAAGACACTCAGACGTTTTGCTCTATGGTGCTATAGCTGGCATAATGAAAAAAGTGACCAATAAATCCTGGGAATATTGGCACTTGTTCACTTACCTTAGCAGCCTTGGGCTGATAAAAGACTAAAAAATACACATTTAATGCAACAGCTTTGTATGTGAATTATCTAACACACGAACAACCGACCTGGACACCACCTAAAATTTGTAAAATTGAATGATCCTCCCCCACCATCCTTTACCTTGAAGGGGGCCACATGTGAAGAATTTGCTGCGTTCAATATATTGAATTCTCTTATAATAACAATACGCTAAGGACATCCATCTATACCTTAACATCTCTTCAACTGATATCATGTTACACCTGACTTTTACCTTTCAGGTGATTCAATACGGAATAAGCTTTCGTTTAAATGTGCAGCAGTATAGCATTCATTATATGGACTCAATGTCTCACCACAGTTCTTCAGGCTAAAATCATTTCTTCTGATGACAATAAACTTGAAATTAAACTCTTTAAAAACTGACTTCCTCCTAACGTCTGCCATGTAATCCAGCATTCTAGTGCAATCGTTGATAGATTCTTGCCACCTAATTCACACTAATTCTATGGTTATTGAGATCTATAAAGTCAAAACCCAATGCTCTAGAAAAAATCAGCGTCCAGTCCAATGTTTGTAATGTGGCTTAAAAGCATGCTTCCAATTGCATCTATTTTAGGGGTGGGGGTAGGGGGTGGGTAAAGGCCAGACAATGTCTCCCAGTTCATGTCAGAGAAATCTTGTTCTCTCAAGATGGTACAAAAGCAATTCCCTAATTGCCAGCCTCTTTATCGACCTAGCAAGTCTATTCCTGTTTACATTGAAGGTAGCTAGCATGCTGAAGCTCTTTACTGTAAGCCGAACATTTGACAAAATCACTCCATACTTCTCAAGCTCCAGGCCGACTTATTGAAGCAACATCAATCTACAAAACTCCCTGTATTAAGCACATAGTCATCCACACCAGCACTACTCTATTCTCGATCAAAAAGCTGAAAATACTTGGTGATCAATGGTTTCTGCTCACTGCCAAAACCCTCCTAGGGGAATACCCATCTTTCAAAAAACAACAAACTTTAACCTAGTCCTTTTTAGGCTCCCATACCAGAATTCATAACTCATTTCACCCTGCTACCTACATACCTGCTTCACATATTGCGTTGAGAAAGGATCTTAAGAGTATTCTTTTGCAAGCCATTATCAGACTGGTTTCTGCTAGTTGAATCAGTGGCGTTGGAAGGGGGGCATCCACCCCGGGCGGCATGAGTTTTAAGGGCAGCAGCCTCCACCGCTCTTACCTGCAGTCTCAGGGCGGCAATCGCCACCCCCTCTTCAATCAGTCGCTGAGGGGACGCAAATTCAAAAATCTCGCAGGCACCCACGCCCCCGCTCTTTGATGCTGCCGCAGCGGGCGGCAAGCACGGTGACCTCCACGGGCGGCCAAAGTGCTAGCTACACCACTTGCAATATATCGTACCTTTCATTTCTGCTTTGCCACTACCTGCCTCTTGCTCTCACCAGTTTCTCTTGTTGCTTATTTGAACCCGCATTCTTCTTCTTATCCAATTTTCTCCCAATCTAGACCAGGGTTCTCCAAAGTCGGATCCCCAGATTTTTAAGATAACTACATTTTATCTAAACGGGGATATCCTAAAAAGCTGCATGGATCCGGCCCTCCAAGACCGACTTAGGAGAACCCAGTACCAGACCCTCTTCATCATTTTGCCAGTCTTAATTTTAGCATTTCTTTACTATGGCCACAGCTCTCGTAACACCACTGTAATTGTTGCTTCAATTACTGTTTTCTTCTAATGTTCACTTCGCAACGCAATTCTCTTTCCCATACAATCCAGCCTCTCCTTTTCAATTTCACTCCAGTGTGTGAATAATACAGCCGTAAATATTTTACCCTTTTATTTTTTCTCTTATTTTTTCCATTTGTAATTATTATTTTCAATAGTTCTTCTTAGGTGTTTGCTTTGCTTAGTTCCCTGTTGATTCTTAATCTTCGAACTGCAAAACTCTCGCAAACCTTTGGCTCATGTTCATTCAGTGGAAAAACGTATACATGAATTAATTAGCTAGATCATTTTTAAAAGTAACTTGAGTAAGAAACAAATCACTTTTAAAGTCTATTGCATCAGCATTCGGATAAAAAATGCCTCAACTTAGCATGTGGGTGAGTAATGCCTTCTCCGAGGTATTATCATAAGACAGTACTTTAATATAAAGGAGGGTAGAAGAGTGCCAATAAATCACACCAACTGAGACATCATTGTCCAATCCATCCAGACTACTGCAGCCTTGTGGATCCCACAGAGAGTGTGGAATCGCTTGACCCTTGGCATTAACCTCAGCTGCATGTAGAGTCGAGGCTTTGCACATGGCGGAACAAAAGCAGAACACTATTGATTAAACACCACGTTCACTTGCATTAAGCAGCAGGTTAGACACAGTTTTTGCTTTCCTGCTTCAGAAGGAGAAAGACAGCGAACTGGCGATTCTCAAGAGAACGCATGTTTGTAATTCAGAGCAATATTTTTGCTGTAAGTTTTCTTTTCCTCCGATCAATACCTGGCAGCCATGATCTTCCATTAGTAGGTATTGACAATTTTGACCTGTGTTATTTATTTCTGGGGTGAGAGGTCACAGCATTGTTTCTCGCGCTATAGTGGAAGTAAACCTACATTTTTTATTGACCTAGACATATTGTTTTGTGCTATTTTGCGCAATATTTTGTTAACAGGACATCATTTAAGTTTTTTTTTACTTGAAATGTAATTATTCTACTACTGTTCATTCGGTGGTTCCGCACTTGCAACATTTGTAGTTTCATATAATGAAATGTAAAACGCAGGGTCTAACGCTGAATATATTAAGGAAGGATACTTCAAATGCAGAAAAAAACAGGCAGATGAAAATATATGGTGTTCAAAACACTGCGAAAATAAGATGATGCGGGGGCAAGGGATGAAAAGCAGATTCCTAGGCTGTATCTAAACCATAGCTTTCGCTGACTTCATCTGGGAATATGTTTAAATTCAAAGCAAATCTGCCAAATTATGAACTCTGGGACCGCGGTTTTTGTCTTCTAATCACGCATGAGTCCGTGAAGGATATCGGCCATTACATCAGAGAGCCTAGCAGAAAAGATGAGATATAAAAACACAAACATCTTGTTTTTATATATATATATGTTCTTTTGCTGCCATGTTGCAGAGCTGGGAGTCAAGCTGTACTGCTCTTACTCACTACACAACGTCTTGAACTTGTAATGATGAATCACTGAATTTGCCCTGCCAGGTTTAAACGTGGTACCTGCAGCCTGTGAACTGAACTAACTACCTTACATAAATGTGTGTACGTGTGCGTTCGGCAGAGGCACGTTTTTAGTCATAGCTGTGTTCTAGCAGCTTTTTTAATTGGGTTTTCTTTATCAGTTAACTGTATGCAAATCATCGACGTCGTCATAAGGATGCCACTGCCAGAGCGAGAAAAGCCCTTCGGGGTGACTTAGTGTTTGCAACAAATTAAAGAGAGATAAACTTGTAGATTAGCATTCAAACAGTCGTATGTTATCACAGATGTCTTATTGTTGCTCAGGCTGAGCTACACAACACTCACGGCGGTTGACAAGAAAGTAACCGTCGATAGTGAAGCGGGTGCAGTGGCACTGGGGCCTTGGGGTCTTCGAGACCCTCTTATCTCAATGCTAGCTGGTATCATACTACCAAACCAGGACATTGAAGCCCCATTTTCCTTCCTTACATTAGGGTCCGTGGCCTCCTTGCCATACCACTGACATCTGAGGCCCTTCATAGTTCTGGAACGAAAGTTGGTAACTGACGTCATCAGATTTGAGCACTTGCTAAAACCCTGACTATGTTAGGCATGTGGTCACGGCCGGACTGAGAACCGAAACCGACCCTGGCAAACAGCTTGGCCACCCAACCCGGGAGGGGCTGGGTAGGGCGTGGTAGTTGGATACATCTTTCAGTGATTAGGGAATAGGGGTTATTTCTATAAACATTATTAAGGGGCCAGATCTTATTTGTATTAGCCATTGAGCCCCCCAATCCTACTAGGGTTCTTTTTGACCTTTTCTAACATTTTGGCTCTGGGTGGTCAAGTCAGTGTTAGGTATGTTGTGGAGTGGTCCCATGAGTTCAGGTATTGTGGCATTAGCAGGGGTTCTATCATCACCACTAGCTTTTCTAAAAATGCCTTGCCCGTTGTGTGCATAGAGTGCGGTTGCGGTGCAGCCCCTTCGAGAGACTATTTTCCTGCTGGGGCTACCAGTTTTTGAATTACCCCCAGTGTACTTGCTGGGAGTTGATGTTTTTAGCCCTAATATGTTCACTACATTCCATGGGAATGTAAAAAGAAGGGGACAGGTTGCTGTTTGGTGTTGCTGGTTATTGCAACGTGCCCCGGTAATACATTTTGATGTATGTGCATCTCCCTGTTCCCGGTACATGGTGTGCTACGTGGCCCTTGCTTGTGGCATCAGACACTTGACTTTGACTGATCCCAACCCAACCCTTTTATCTGGAAACCACTTTTTGAGCTAATTTTGGAAATTTTTTGTTTAGTTTGGGCGTTTCCTTGAGTCGCATAATTCATTGTCTTCCTTGTCCCACTGTGACAGGGTCAGAGGCCTTGGTGATTGGAATGCATCCCATTAGACTTTTGCTGTGGAATCTGATTGTCTGTTTTATAACCAGTTAACTAGATGCTTTCCACCCTTTCATTAGACTTCCCTGCCCCTGTGGTGTGGCCACTGAGCCCCACCCTGGGGGATCAGCAGTAGAGTGGGGCTTACTTTCTGTAGGTACCTTAGGAAACCTAATTATTCTGCGCTCCAGTGGAATTTCAATTTGATGCCTATGTCATTAGCATAAATATCTGATCAACACAGCCTCTCTGTGTCTGTTAGTCCTTTGTGATACCATTTTTAGGAGGAGGGTGTAGCAGGACGCTGGATGTCTCTATTGTCGGAGGTGAACTAAAAGGGGTTAAGTAACAGTTATTATTATTATCTGTCCTAATTTACTAGAAGGGTCTATTTTATTGTGAAGTGTGGCTCTGTGGTTGCATACTACTTCCCCATACTGTCCCTCCTCCTTGCCAGGGTTGTGGCCCAAGTCCCTGTTGTTTAGGGTTCCCTATCTGTTGTTGCGGCTGCCACATGCTTGCCCACTTTCTTGATCCCTGCTGCTGTTGAACGGCAGACCTCCATGTGACCAAGTGAATGATATGTTCTGATTACCCTGTGCTTGGTACTGAGGAGGGACGTTAACCATGTCCTGTTGCGTGGGGTTTTGTGTTGGCTGGCCCATATTCTCTAACCTCTGTTGCTTTTGCTGCTCATGGTATCCCTTGGTTTGACTTCCTCTACCAGATGACCCTGTCTATGGCAATAGAAGCACTCTCTAATGTATGGTTGTGACCAACCTCCCTGGCCTCTACTAATATAACCTGCTTGTGTTTCTGGAACACTCTTAAGTTTTGTTATAGAGCCCCCGTTGTGATTGATGCCATCTGTACAGCAGTAGTCATTGCTACTGCCTCATGGGCACTCTTTTTCAATTTATGCTGTACTAATTTTGCTGTGTCTCTTTGGATCTGTTCCTACTTCTCTCTATCTTTTTCTTACTTTATCTTATGGTAGTGGAATATAGGAGTTTCCATTTACTGCCATGGTTTGGTATTCAAACTAACTACAATGTCCATCGGGCTATGTATCTAGAAAAATGTGACTTGGGGGTCTGTGTTGGCCCATCGCTGTCGGTTTTTGTGTCCCCATATTACCCTCATTCTATTTAGAAAATGATTTATGCTGTCCTCTGGCTTCATGGTTTCTTCCATTAGCCCTCCTACATTTGGGCAGTCGGGGAATATTTCTCTCAGGGCGGTCCATATCTGGTGCCTGTGCATATTAAATGTGACCCATCATGATGGGAATTATTTTAGCATAATTGCTGGAATGTGAGCTTGGGTAAATAGCGGGTTTGTGTGCTCCCCAATTAGGCTGCTTAGCAGGCACTTAATGTTACCTATCACTAGGTTCATACCTGCTGTGTTTTTCTCAAAGCATCTAATCCATTCCCCTGCCCCTTCCAGCAATGAAGGCATCTTTGTCCTCAACCCCTCTGTGTTCATCTGGGAGCATGGCCCGTATAAAATCTCTGCTGTGCCCTTCTCAGTAACGGGTGCATTCTCATTCTAGGTGACTATGGGGTTCTCCTCAACATAGCTTTACCATCTTGCAAGGCAGTGCTGCATGTAGAGGAAGTTCCTACTGGGGATTCCTCCTTCATGCCTGATGCAATCTGCTGCTACTGCCATGTCCTCTGGATCAAATAATCCTTCCCCCAGTCAGGACCTTTCATATTGGTCCCTTGCCTCAGTCTAATCTGCAAATAGGTCACAAAACGGGTACGCAAAAGTCTTGCCTTCCTTTTTGGCTATTATCTCCCTCCGTGTTAGTGTATCCTTGTCGTGCACCCATGTGGAGCAGCATGTATTCTCATCGCTGCTTCCTTTGTGTGCATTCAAAGTTGTCATTTTGTTTTTCCTGCTTCGCTGGTGGGTAAGTACCAGGCTGCCTTGTTCCCTTGTATTTGAGTCAGTCCCTCTCTTTTGTCCACCGGATGGTGTGGCTCTCAGCTGTTTAATAGCCTTTCGTATACCTCCACTTCTTCCCAGTGCTGCACCCAGGACCGGGTCTGCTTCCCTCATGTAAAGAGCGCACAGTCCTGTACTCTTGCTCTAACTCCTGGATGCATGCCCTCTCGAGCAAAAGTTCACACCTCTCTTCCTCATGCCCTCTGGCCTGTCTTTTTTCCTCTGAGCTATGTTCTTCTATAATTGGCCTGGCGTCACCATCAAACTCACTCTCTGTTTCCTCCTCGGCTACCTGAGAAATCCCTGTAGCCCCACCTTCATCATCTGAAGCTCCTTTCCTCTTCAGAGCTCACTAAGTCACTATCAATAATCACCACAAACTTTCCTGACCCTCATTTACTTTTATTTTATTTAACGCAATGGACCAGACCACTGCTAGGTCCGAGGGAGAGGGATGGGATTTGCCTAAAGGCCAGGGGCCATTGTTCATGTACTCCCTATCAGTATAACTTCCACCACAGAAACAAACGAGTCCCTATGTTTACTAATCCAGCCTCTTATGGGGGCCTATACACCCCTTATGATATAGGTGTTCTGAGGAAAAACTCTAGCTACTCTGTTCATCCGATATTCTGGACCAACACAATTGTGCTACAAAATGTACAGGATGGGCTCACATACCATCCATGTGTCAGGCTTCATCGGCCATTCCACATTTGCCAAATGGCAAACAAGCCCATACTAGGGCTGTGGTTAAATCATTGGCAGGAATCTGAGTAGAAAAAGAAAAGGGAAAGGGGTCCAATACTAAAAATCCCTACTGCCTTCAGGTTAAACTTTAGAACCTTTATTCCTTTGTGGAGGAGGGATGGTTAAAAGCAGGTGGACAATAATTACCCTGTTATGGTGCTAGTTGTCTGATTATAAACAATCAGGTCTGTATAGTCAATCAAGTCAACATGTTTCAGTCCCCCAAATGGCCCCTACAGGGGCCCCGAGTTTTCTTAAGGACCAAATTGAACCCTATATGTCCCTACAGTGCTCACTTATTACGTTCATGCTAATTTACATGCATATAATACCTGGTTGGCCCTTTGTCCTCTCTGGGTCCTTCTGTGCCAATCGGAAGCTATCCTGTATAGTGTAATCATGTGTCTCGTGAAGGGGTGGGGAAGGGAGTCCTGTAATCACACCCTCATCAAGGATCTCCCTCGCCGGATCACCTACAGTGTATCCCTATTCTCATCCTGATGCTCAGTTACTCATTTACTTTTGCCTGAACCAGTGGGAGGGTGTGCTTTATTTGCCTTTGTGTGGACTGGAGCTCAGCACCTTTACAATATTTGCATCAACCCGTTCGACTGAACATTTCGATAAAAACAAGATAAAAAAGCATATGTAGGATTACAACATAGGGCGACTATGCAATATTTTAGAATAGCATTTGAACAATCTCAGTTTTTAACACAAAACAGTTTGCAATCAGATAATCAATACAATATCACATACACAATACAGTTAAATATTGGTGGTCAGAAAGAATTACTTTGTAGAAACAAATGAGTATGCTGTCAGCACAGGTTATCCCCTAAAAAGAGAAGGCTTGCATGTAACATGTTCCTAAGTAAATTGTAAATTGATACTTGTATAGCGCACTACTCACCCGCAAGGGTCTCAAGGCGCTTGTACGAAGTGAGCTGCATAGTCTGCCAATATTTGCTCTGAGACAAAGCTGTTAATCATAGAAACCATATCATAATAACTTGGAAAACACCAGCCCTTCTTGGCCACACACAAGTTACCCCAAGTTTCCTAGGTCCAATTTTTTGAGTCGCAGCTAGACACACCTCCCACACTTGTTCCAGATAATAAGGATGTTAAGAATCCTCTTAGCACTGAAAAAACATAGAACTAAGAAAAATTAGACTAAGGTAGCAACTCCACCCAATCAGGATAGCTATATCAAAAAAATCGGCGTCCTGTGAGTTATCAAGTGCTAGTTCACCTTCTTTAGTGTGCTCAGCAATCGAATAAAGGTGACTTCTGGCAGGAACGCCTTCAAGGCTGCCTTATTGCAGGGCGCTTAGGTTATCTTTTTACGATTCTCCCTACTTTACCATACGCCAAATGCTTGAGGTTTTGATGTAGGCTCTTACCATTTGTGACGCCTCTTCAGGACGGACCTCCATCTCGGGGATTTAGCAGATCTACCCATCAGTTGCAGTGTCTGCCCACCTTTCTTGTTGGACAATCATCAATCTGTGCTTGCGGGGCCTCCTTCCATCAACTTCAAAGTGGTTCGGGGTCCAAATCAGCTCCTAGCTGGCTCACCAAAATGTTACTTGAGTTCGAAATCCCATAAAAAACTGAAGACAAGAGGTGTTTGACAAAACAGGAACAGTTTGTTTAAGTAAACATTATGGCAGGAGAACAGTTTTAGGTACAAGGTCTAAGGACTGTCTCAATTTACAATCAGTATGAGTTTGTCTGTTATACAAAACATGATGGGTCAGAAAAGTTTCCAGCTTTCATATATGGTGAGGAATACTGGTTGCTGCCTTTGGAGTCATAAATTAATTGTCCAACAGTTACTACAAGTGGATCTTGACCTGGCGTATAAACAATGTGACTGATGGATAACGTGCTCAGATGTCCGATGTGAGTAGTGCATGTTCACTGTGTGTGCTAGGTCCTGATTGCCTGTGTGTTCCTAACTCATATGGCATCTGGCGTTTTATTATGTTTTTAGGAGTGCATGTACCCCCTCTGGCCATGTGTGCTTTATTTGGGCAATCTCCTAGACCATTGTAAATTCGGTGTGCCTATCTATAGGATTGAGCAAGAGTTTCCTGCCTAAGCATTTGCCTGCCAGCCACACTCCTTCACACCTATGACCTATCCAGTGCTTAATTTGACCCAGTCATTTCAGGTGCTGACCACAGGCATTTAATCATCAACACCGGCACTATTCATGAGCACCAGTGAAGGACACATTCATTTACAGGGAGATTGGGTGATTTTCCCAGAATCACAGGATGTTGAGCCGAGGCCAAGTCTCAAACCTGGTTCCCCAGCACAGAAGTCGGCAGCTCTGGCCGAACACAGCATAACACAGACCAATGTCTATTTTACATACCAAACATAAAGAAAAGAGAGGCAACAAAAAATAGGCAGTTAAGTAGCCAAAGAAATATTCTTGAGTCTTCAGTAAAAAGAATTCTTCTTTATTGGTTTCAACGCAGTGCACGTGCAGACAGACCCTCCAGGATTTCGCGATTTCGCCGTTTGCTGCGAAATCGTCACTTTTGTAAAAATGCAGCGATTTTTACAAAAGTGCCAGCGAAATCGACACTTTTGTAAAAATGCAGCGATGTTTACAAAAGTGCCCACGAAATCTAGACATCCAGACCCCTTGAAGGGGTCTGGACGGGTCTGCGGAGGGGTGGGGGCCCGAAGGGGGGGGTGGAAAGAGTTATCTGGTCGATCGCAGGCCTGTTCAGGCAGTGACAGCCCCCGCTCCCTGGGAAGCCTGGGAGGGGCAGCTCTGTGGGACCCCCCAGGGGTGCTCTCTGCTGATCCCATGATCAAGGGTAGAGAGAGAGAGACGCTTTGTAACTTGGAGGGCTCAGGTGGGGGGGGAGCTGTCACTCAGGATATATGGCTCTTTCAGAGAAAGCCGTGTCTGTAATTTACAGAAACATTTAATGCAGCTGCAGACCACGGGATCCAATCCAGCCGGCAGCCTGATCAGGCCCCAGCCTGACTCTGCCCCAGCCCTTCTGGGGGCTTGATTCACTCCGATACAAAAGGGGATGATGGACGGAGCGTTTGAGAAAATCAAACACTCACTCCCAGTCAACTGATCTGGGTTTAATCCATCACCATTCTTTAGCTCACTCAGCCACCCCAGTTCAGACATGGCCATAAGCAAATCAGTCTGACCCTGTGCCTCATGGGAACAGTCCAGCCCGAACTGCCAAGCCATGTCTTCCCTGGACCAGAAACAAGCATCCTGGGACCGGTTTCGGATTCATAATCCTCATCAGCAGGGCTATCTTGAGTCCAGTGGCCAAGTGAGCAAGGGACTCACGTCTGAGCATACCCTGCCAACTTAGGGCGAACAAAGTGATACAAAAGGGGATGATGGACAGAGCGTTTGAGCAAATCAAACACTCACTCCCAGTCAACTGATCTGGGTTTAATCCATCACCATTCTTTAGCTCACTCAGCCACCCCAGTTCAGACATGGCCATATGTAAATCAGTCAGACCCTGTGCCTCATGTGAACAGTCCAGCCCGAACTGCCAAGCCATGTCTTCCCTGGACCGGAAACACGCATCCTGGGACCGGTTTCGGATTCATAATCCTCATCAGCCAGGCTATCTTGAATCCAGTGGCCAAGTGAGCAAGGGACTCACGTCTGAGCATACCCTGCCAACTTAGGGCGAATAAAGCGATACAAAAGGGGATGATGGACGGAGCATTTGAGAAAATCAAACACTCACTCCCAGTCAACTGATCTGGGTTTAATCCATCACCATTCTTTAGCTCACTCAGCCACCCCAGTTCAGACAATACCATATGCAAATCAGTCTGACCCTGTGCCTCATGGGAACAGTCCAGTCCGAACTGCCAAGCCATGCCTTCCTTGGACCGGAAACAAGCATCCTGGGACCGGTTTCGGATTCATAATCCTCATCAGCCAGGCTATCTTGAGTCCAGTGGCCAAGTGAGCAAGGGACTCACGTCTGAGCATACCCTGCCAACTTAGGACGAACAAAGCGATACAATGGGGGATGATGGATGGAGCATTTGAGCAAATCGAACACTCACTCCCAGTCAACTGATCTGGGTTTAATCATCACCATTCTTTAGCTCACTCAGCCACCCCAGTTCAGACATGGCCATATGCAAATCAGCCTGACCCTGTGCCTCATGGGAACAGTCCAGCCCGAACTGCCAAGCCATGTCTTCCATGGACCGTAACCAAGCATCCTGAGACCGGTTTTGGACTCATAATCCTCATCAGCCAGGCTATCATGAATCCAGTGGCCAAGTGAGCAAGGGACTCACGTCTGAGCATACCCTGCCAATTTAGGGTGAACAAAGCGATACAAAAGGGGATGATCGACAGAGCGTTTGAGCAAATCAAACACTCACTCCCAGTCAACTGATCCGGGTTTAATCCATCACCATTCTTTATCTTACTCAGCCACCCCAGTTCAAACATGGCAATATGCAAATCAGGCTGACCCTGTGCCTCATGGGAACAGTCCAGCCCGAACTGCCAAGCCATGTCTTCCCTGGACAGGAAACAAGCATCCTGGGACCGGTTTCGGATTCATAATCCTCATCAGCCAGGCTATCTTGAATCCAGTGGCCAAGTGAGCAAGGGACTCACGTCTGAGTATACCCTGCCAACTTAGGGCGAACAAAGCGATACAAAAGGGAATGATGGACGGAGCGTTTAAGCAAATCAAACACTCACTCCCAGTCAACTGATCTGGGTTTAATCCATAACCATTCTTTAGCTCACTCAGCCACCCCAGTTCAGACATGGCCATATGCAGATCAGTCTGACCCTGTGCATCATGGGAACAGTTCAGCCCGAACTGCCAAGCCATGTCTTCCCTGGACCAGAAACAAGCATCCTGGGACCGGTTTCGGATTCATAATCCTCATCAGCCAGGCTATCTTGAATCCAGTACCCAAGTGAGCAAGGGACTCACCTCTGAGCATACCCTGCCAACTTAGGGCGAACAAAGCGATACAGAAGGGGATGATGGACGAAGCGTTTGAGCAAATCAAACCCTCACTCCCAGTCAACTGATCTGGGTTTAATCCATCACCATTCTTTAGCTTACTCAGCCACCCCAGTTCAGACATGGCCATATGCAAATCAGTCTGACCCTGTGCCTCAGGGGAACAGTCCAGCTCAAACTACCAAGCCATGTCTTCCCTGGACCGGAAACAAGCATCCTGGGACCTGTTTCGGATTGGATGGTCAAAATTGTCAACATTTCAACCCGCCTGTTGCATGAGGTAAATTAGGTCCTTGCATGCAGGTCCTCATCAGGAAAGTAGAGAGTAGGGTGATTTATATAGGGCAGCCTAAAAAAGACACACTTAATTAGTTCCAAAGAGGGTCCTATTCAAAACATTCACATCGCCAATAGTACAGAGAAGTACTAACTTCACAGTGGTGCAGCTGGCGAAAATACTTAATATTTTGTTTCTGCGATGAATGAGTTGGTTAACACTGGTGGTGTTTCCTGGCCCTTTACCTTTTGATAACGCCCTCACAGATGGCTATTCATATTACTATAGGTGATCTCAAAACTTTATTTCTCTTTGGGTTTTAGAAGGTTATTTCAGCACAGCGGTTGTTGTTCGGTCTGATCAGCGCACGTCTTAGACATAACACATAGCCAGCTGTGGCCAACTCTGGCTTTTGGCGCGTTTAATAATGCACTGCGCAGAGCATGCACACACACTTGATGAACATCCGCATGCAGAGAGTTGGTGTAGAAGATGATGTGATCCCTTTCTACTAAGACCAGAGGTATGGGGGCGCCCTTCTAAAACCCAAAGAGACCTTCTATAATATAATATAATATACTAGCAAGGGTGGGTAAGACTGAGGTTCTATTTAGAACTTTTCCCTTTAGCATTTTAACATGCTTTCACCCTTTGTATTTTTTGGACTAGTAACTATGCTGATAACCTTGTTGCTTATAATATGTTTGCTTGTATTAGCCAAGATACTGCTCTTGAGAACACTGCATTAGAAATATATATTTTAAACTTGCACGTGTCCTCATTTACTCCTCGTTCTGGACTGGTATGATAGTATAACGAAAGAGTGTTCATGTGTTCCACGTGACCTGAGGTGTTCTAAGTTCATGTGCTGGGTTGTCTAATCATTGGGGGTGTGTAAGAACCAATGAGACACTGATTAATAGTCTGGTAGGGGATTTTGGATACTAAGGTGAGTCTTGGAACTCCCTAATTCACTGAGGTTCCAAGTCTCTATGCACAGTTCTGTGTAGTGGTAGAATCCCTGCGACATGGCGCCCAACCGTTGGTGGTCTTATTACATGACACTTGAGTAGTGCTTATATCAGTCCTTAAACCCCTTCACTATTTTTTCTGTAAGACAGTGGTGTCGGTTAAACCTACTTATAGTTACATAGGTTTTTTCAAGCTTGAGTCTATTCAAACGGTTTCCTTTTGAATTACTGCCCAGTTGCGCTACATAGTTTTTGTTGCACCTCTTTCTTACTGTGTCACTATGGCTGACGATGACATACCGCAAGATAGTCGTATTGTGGTGCGCAATCATTTGCAGACTTATGGAGAAGTGTGGCTCAGGGGTTAGAGGCGGCAGACCCGGAAGCTGAGATCGGCCCTGGACCAGAGTTCAATTCCCCGCCCCGACGGGGGTTGTGCTCAATAATTCCACTGACTCGATAATTCTCACTCCGGTGCCTACTCGACTCACGGGTTCACACTCTGCGACTCTGGGCAATAGCTTGCTTAATCTCCACAACGGCCCCTCGCGGCGGGATGCCTGGCTTTCACCTTGTGGATACCCTGCCGGGGTATCTCACAGGGGAATACCAGGACGGGTTCCCTAAGCAAGCACATAGATGCCTGCGATGTGGGCGATTTGCGCTATATAAATGTACATTTACATTTACATAACGTCCCTGTTGATTGCATGGCAGTTATTATGGTAGTGAGTGCGGAAGTAGCTTACCCTTTCGAAATTTTCTGTTCGTGGGTGACCTTCCCTGCTGTAAACGCAAATACTGGTGTATTCGACACTTATATTGCTACTGCCGTGCCTCAGGGATATGTTCCATATAGGACACAGGAAGTTCCAATTAATGCTTGGCAGCACCGAGTTTGGTTTAATGGCGCCCTACCCCACTCTTTGTTAACTCCAAGGTTAGGTCCTTTGTCCATTCCAGGCACTACTTGGCCTGTTTTGGCTGAATTTACACCGCATCCTCGACATCGTGCGGTTTCCGTTGCAGATTTACGACTGCTACATACAGTCGCAATTAGTGTAATTCGGTTGTTAGTGTAGTACATTACCCGCAACCTCCCGGGCGCAGCCGCAGGTGCTGCGGCGCTTCCTGCCGGACCGAGCGGAATGAAGCTTAGTATTGTGATGGTGAACGCAGTGATGGGCAAGCGGCCCCAGAATAAGGATGATTTTCCTATCTGGCTTGCCGAAAAGTTTGACCAACTGGAAGCAGTGTTTCCTAACACGACTCCTGTTGAAAAACACAAGATTCTAACAATTAGTATGCCTAAAGACTTGATCCCTGAGGCTGGTGACTGTGAATCTTGGGGTAAGATCTTTGCAGCAGTGTATACGAGGTGCTTCGGCACTCCATCAATGACTGTCCTTCCCTCTGTCATTAAGAGTGTTCAGGATGAGCACAAACCTGAGGCAGCGATTGAATTGGGTATGCCGCTGTGCAGCAGTTTTGACGTAGTTTCCGATCTCGTACTTGCGAATGTCAAGGGAGATGCAGTGAGCTTTCAGGTGTCTAATGCTTTGCAGGCTGTTCCCGATGCCGATTAACACCGACAGTTACCAAGAATTATTGTGGCGGTTTATAAGACCGTAGGCCGCAATAGTTTGGGAGTCAAGTCTTTCTCTTTTAAGGAGAAGAAGCAACCCCAAGGGCCAAAGTCAGAAACTGACGAACAGCCCAAGGATAAAAAGCAAAATTGGCGAAAAAATAAAAAACAGGGTAAGCAACAACAACAACAGAAACAGGAGTCACGTCCTGCATCTCCAGTGCCTGCTCCCATGGAACGTGTTTATGACTTGCGCAATGATAAAATCACCTGATTGTTTTCAGGTTTCTGAACAACCGCTCTCCTTGTTCTGTTCAGGACTCGTCGCCATCGTCGACCGGTGGTGAAGGAGCCGGCTGAGGTCGGGGTGGCCAGCAGGGATTCGACCAGCCCCACCTGAAATAGAGTAAAGGCAAGCAGGATGATTCAACACCGAAAAGACCCCAGTTTCAGAAAAAGAAAGTTGCTGCGTTAACAGCGAGATATGCCACAGATAGTGAGAACACAGCTTCGGAATCAGACATGGGCGCTGACTTTGTTGGACAGCGCGGTGGAGATTACCATAGTGCGAGAGGCCCTGCGTCCACTACTGAAGGTGACAGCGACTGACCCATATGTTGTTGTGGAGACAGCTGATACCAGAGTAGCTCCCTGATCGACTTTATGAAATAGTCCTTTTAATTGAAGGGGACATACAACGTACCATAAAAGGGGTATTTTGGAAAAATCTTACGACTAACTATGACATTTTGTTAGCGGAGGCTGACTGGCCCCCACCATTTTTATCCTCGCAGCTCAGAGAGGGGAGGAGGTAATCCTCCCTAGTTTTGCGCACACTGTCTCGGAGGAGCATGCACTCAATTTTGCAGAGGAGTGGGCCAAAGCCCTTGCGCCGGCTCTGTACCGTACACATTGTGGATGGGATACATTTTCCCCACACCACGAAATTCCCTTACGGTCTATCCCCCAGCCTCAACCTCAATATCCCATCCGACGTGAAGCTAAGGCTTCCGTCGCAGAAATCCTTGAACAATTGGAATATCAAGGTGTTATTGAAATTTGTGTGTCACCGATGAATAACCCACTTTTTACCGTGACCAAGCCTGACGGTTCGTACCATTTGGTATTGGATTACCGGCATTTGAAATCGCATTGTCGTACCTGTGCAGTACAGAATACCCACGGCTCTGCTTTGGTGGATGGTCTTGTGCGTAAACGGTTTAAAACCACACTTGACATATCCAACATTTTATTTGCCCACAATTTGGACGGACTGAGTTCCCAGTGGACCAGTTTTACCGGTGGTGGCAAATAACACCAGTATAAACGTTTGCCTATGGGCTATGAAAATAGTCCAGGCGTGTTTGCTGCCCGGATTGTCTCTCTCTTAGAGAGGGTGGACACAGATGCGTGTTCGTATGTGGAAGACATATATCTCACAGACGACGAGCTTTGGGCGCATCTGTGTTGCGTTGATCGCATCATTTGTAACTTTGCGGACTTTGGTTACAAATTTAACTTTGCAAAGTCTCACATTGCAGAGTACACAGTGTTGTTCCTGGGCTACGAGCTCAACAATGAAGGTCGAGGATTGGCTCCTCACTTCTTGGAGAAATGCGCACAATTACAAGCTCCTACAACTCTAAAAAAAGTACAATCCTTGCTGGGATTTTTGAATTTCGGGCATACTTATATTCCCGAATATGCCCAGCGTATCGAGCCTTTGTATGCTTTGATTGCTTTGATACAACCTACTTTTACCAAATCTTGCTGGCTGCCAGAACATTCATCTATTTTGCAATCTTTGCAGGCTGATCTACTTGAATCTAAATTCTTACTGACTTGTGACAACCACACCAACCTGGTGATAAGAATCCTCCCTGGGGCGGTAGGTTTCACATACCTTACTACGAAGGAGACACAGTACCTATTACTTACAAGTCACACTTATACACTTCGGCGGAAAAGCGGTTTTCCTCTGTGGAAAAAGTATTGACAGCTGTGCAAATGGCGATTCTTAAGGAACGTGCACTGTCGCGGGGAAAACGCATATCGGTTGTTACCCCGTATCTTGCACTAGAGGCACTAGAGGTAGTGACGAAAGCCTGTGTTCCAAATTCTAAAGCTTTGCACCCACGGTGGATACAATGGTCAGCATCATGGACATCTCCGGATGTCACGTTTATTTTTGATGCCTCCTTACAATCGCAGGAGTTTTTACAGTATGAATTTGTTCATCCTGCGCCTTTGGCTATGCGGCCTTTGCAGGATTTCCATTGCATCATATACACTGATGGTTCAGCGCAAGTTGTGCATGGGTCTAAGCATGCATACTTTTCCGCTTGCGCCATTGTGGTAGGTACCATGGTGAATGATGAGTTCAAGTCCAGAGTCGTGCACATGCAGACTTTAGGGGACTGCACCGCAGAATTGGCTGAGATTCGTGCTCTGATGTTTGCATTGGAGTACGCTGATCCTAGTGTGGCAACTCTTATTGTGAGTGATTCTTATTACTGCGTCCAGTCTTACAATGAAAACCTGTTCTTTTGGATTCAGAATGATTTTCATGATTCCAAGGGTAGCACAATAAAACATAAAATGATCTGGGTCTGAGTGGCTGAACTTCAAGAACAGTTGGCACTCGTTTTTGTAATTCACACTCTAGGTCATCAGTGCGTGGGAGTCCACGCTGTCCGCAATTCGTTGGCTGATGAGGCTGCGAAATCAGCAGTATCGACATATTTGGTTGCAGCAGTTACACGTTCCAAAAGTAAGATTGATGATGATATCTTGGCAGCCGTTGCTGCAACTGAGAAGGGAAGTAAATATCCAAAGGGTTTCCTTTCGAAGTATTCATATCACTTAAGTCCTGATAAAGTTCCTTATGTGAAAATACCTGCCGTTGGTGAGAGGTTAACTCTCAACGCGGCCCACAGGCCCACACTGATTACAGCAGCCCATGAAGGTGTAGCGTCTGCTCATGCTGGAGTTTAGGCTACTGTAGCTCAGTTACAACAACGTTTCTGGTTCCGGGGCCTGTACAAACAGACGTGTGATTATGTCCTTCAATGTGACATTTGCCAGCAGATTAAGCCTTCGACTGCTACGCGTCCGCCCCAGACGCAGTTGTACATTTCTAATAAACCACTTCTTTGTGTTGGCTTAGATCACTGCAGTCCTTTTTCTTCGGTTACTGCATATAAAAATATCTTAGTAGCAGTTGATTCATGCACACGCTTTGTGTGGGTGTGGCCACACCGCAGCGCTGATTCACGAACTGTCATAAGAGACTTTGCCTGTGGTACTTTCCATTCGGATCAGGGTCCGGCTTTTGCCCCTTAGGCGTATAAGGATGCCATGACTTCGTTGGGGGTCCAAGTCAAGTTTTCGTCTCCATACAGACCTGAGGGTAATAATGTTGTGGAACGGATGAACAGAGATTTAAAGCAGTCTGACAGCTAGAGTTCTAGGCACTGGCAGGAACTGGCTGGCCCACCTCCATAGCGTGCAGCGTGCTCTTAATATTCTCCCTAGGAGGACTCCGAGTGGGCGGATCTCATACGAGATGCTCTTTGGTATCAAGATGTTTTACCGGACCTTGACGGTCTATACAAGGCGGCGGTGGCTGCCTCCTTTGACGTAGATGAACATTGCAATGTCTTACAGGATCTACAAAATACAAGAGACAGTCTTGCAAAGGAACATTTGCCCTCCACCTCGGATGATGCATTGCAGATCCCGGTAGTTGGCTGGCTACCCCAAGTTGGAGAACTGGTTCGAGAGAAGATCGAGAACAAGAAAGAATTTGGTCCCTCTTATCGAGCTCCGGTTCCAGTGCTTGGCGTGAAGGGCACAAGAACAGTCATTTTACCACCACTTCCAGGTCGTAAGTAGAACAGGTATATCTCCATTGACAATGTCAAGATACACAGAGTAGCCTATTCTTCTTAGTATGACACCGGCGGTCTCATGTCCTTCGATTTTGACAAATTCTGTTTTGGCCCCGGTTTCTAATCCAGTGCCTGATGATGCCCTTGAGATGCCTGCAATTTCGAGTCCTGTATTGAGTACACTGCCTGGTGCCCAACTTGATGAAACTGACTACACTTACCCAACTGACTTATCGATGCCTGATTTGCAGGCTCGCTTGGCTACAGAATCCAGATTTTCATTTGACACTGATTCCCACATATCAAGAAAGCCTTCAAAGATTTCTGTTTATGTAACACTGTTTAAGAAATATTTTTTGATTCCCCCTTGGACCTATATTTGGCTGGTGCTTTTTTCAATTAACATTTTTATGTCAATTGGCTTTTTGGTGTATTTTTTCCAGCTCATTAATGGACACTATGTCGAGGAGAGAACATGCATCTGACATATCAATTGAACATTGGCTCCCCTTTCCTCATCCCATAGATTGAAGAGGGACCTGACTTTTGTTAATATCACTGCTTGGCCTATCTTAGATGGGATTGTATGGGATGCTGTCCAATTTCAAATCCATGGGCCCACTGAGGTTATAAATGTCCCAAATGTGCTTAGAGTTTCTATGGGGGATGTAGTTAAACAAAATGTACGTTCTGATGATTGGGATGTTCATGCCGTAGAATCATTGTTTTCTGATTTGAAATATTATGCTGCCTTTGATGCTGAAGATTTGTATTTAGAGTCTGCTAATTACGGTGATTTATATTGTTACCAAAATTTTGGCAATCACTACCTTCATAAAACTAATACCAGGAGGAACACTGTCAATTATACGCAATGGGAACATTGTCCAGGTCCTATACAAGGCAGTTCTGCTTCCTTTTTGAAAAGGTTCACTTACTTTACCGTTTTTAATCAGTCTAATCCCAATGCATTTTATTTTAATATGACTGAAAAGTCCACATCCAAAGTTAGACTTACTGATACTAAATTATTGTATTCGAAGTCCTTTCTAGACCAATTGACTGTTGGGGGCTACGAGTTGTGGAAGGATACCATTGACCTTAAATCAGTTTGGGGTTCTAAAAGCTGGCAAGTGCAAGGCACTAAGGCTTTGCACCGTGCATGCCTCATCCCGAACCATATGTTGTTTTTAAATTCTACAATTTGGCAGACAACATGCTTTGGATTGGCTACTATTAAAAAATTAAACGCTCCTTCTATTCCTGACTTAGAAGAATATTCCGGTTGGAGTCATGCTACTAAATTTTCAATGAGAGATTTACAAACTCTGTTGTTAAATTCTTCCTTTAACATTTCCAGTTTGGATCCCAAAGGCTGGTTGCTCTGGCTTAGAAGTGCTGACTCTTGCCAGCATCGTTTTCGGGGTTTGGCTCATGGCTTTACACAGGTCAGAGAAGATCCCCGTTTTGAAAGTGGCCATTCTGTGACTACCTATTCTGCTGGCAAATTATGTCAGAATTGGCTCAGACATTCTACCTTGGCGTCGGTTGAACTACATTTGTCTAAACTGACTGACGATGTTGATCTGAATGATTTTATAAAGGGCCCGGCTAACGGTAGATCTAAAAGATGTATGTATGCTGTTTATAACGAATTCTGGAAAACATCCCAGATTGAGGCGGCTACCCGCCTCAGAGCAATAGATCAAGCCAATTTAGAAATAGTGCTAGCAGTTGTTGATAGTAGCATAAACACGCTCTCTTCCCGCATTTACACATTAGACAATATTGTATCATCTGTTGTTGACATTGTGCACGATGAAGTGTCTGTTCTGTATCATGGTCAAAATCAATTGCGTTCCATTATGCAGTTTACATGGACCTTGCAGACCCTTAAGGCTGGCAAAGTGCCATGGCATTACATGAATACGTCATCATTGTTTGCCCCATTTAATTTGACTGACAAGCAGCATTTACTGTTGATGAAGGATGCATCTTTTTCTATGTTACACATTGAAAGGTTGGAACCTTTACCTTTTTCTGTGGCAGAAGCCAATGCTGCTACGTGGCTTATCCACGGGTTAATAACACTCCCGTTTCCTCTTTTCAAGTTCCAGGGATGTATGAAGTACTTTGCAATTGGTAGATACGAGCCTCTTGGAAGTTCTTATCTCCATGAAGCTTGGTCGCTTCCGTTTACCTATAGATGCCTTAGGGAGGGTAAAGAAGTTTATTTGGTGAAGAATGCACTGAAACACCGGATCACAGATTGATTTGTAGACATATCCAATTACATGGCTCTTGTAATCAGAATGAGCCTAATTTAGCATGTATTTTGAAAGACACACCTGTGCCCGCTATCGTTCCCACATTCACATTACTGGCAAATGGGAGTTATTTACTTTTAAACAATG
Source organism: Lissotriton vulgaris (assembly GCF_964263255.1). Lineage (NCBI taxonomy): Eukaryota > Metazoa > Chordata > Amphibia > Caudata > Salamandridae > Lissotriton > Lissotriton vulgaris. Next base: position 616,057,749 of record NC_141689.1, read on the forward strand.
AAGATAGTTGTGGGTTAATAAAAGGAATTGCTTATGTTGTTACCGTTAGTGAGCGGGTGGTTTGCTGTGAAAATGTAATGTATCCTCCCCCGCATGATAAACTTGATGTTTCCGTCTGACCTAAGATTCCGTCCTTGAAAGCAGAGTTCAACAAGATGAGTCGTATAAGAGCTTTATTGTCCCTAAAAGAAGTTGCCCTCACATCTGCGCATGAAACATTCGCATTCACGTGCTAACACCCGCACAGAAGTGCATGCTTTATTGAATACTGATTTGCCCTTGCATTACGGTGAGTTAATTCACAATATCTTCAATGCGTCCTCCACAACTGGCCTGGCTCCCTTTTTTAAAGTTGTAAGCAGTGGCCTTGTGACTTCTTTTTAAACTATATTTGGTGTATTTCCAGCATTCTTTCATTCTATTTTTTCCAGCCTGTTTGGTGGATTTTCCTTACTGCTGGCTCTGGCTGCTGGCGTGCTTTTGCTGTTTTGCTTGTTTCAAAATGGATGCACATCCTGTGTTACAAGGAGAGCTGTCTGGGCTGGGGCTGCTTCCTCCCCGAATGCTTGAGTACTATGGAGCACTGCCTCTTGCTACATTGAGTGCAGCCTATGGATTATCGTTTCCATTTTCCTACTTTACATGCGTCAAGCCTGTCTTTCATTGCCTGAGTTGCGACTTTGAATGGGCCCTGGTTTTGTGACTCTGCAATACGGTGTCTCCCGATGCGGATTATAATCAACTTATGAGCCCGTTAGTTAATGTTAATGTTAAGGGGGTACTTCTATAGCGCACGGCTACTCCGAGAAGAGTCCCGGCGCTGTCGGAGCCTCAGCAAGTCCAGAGAGGAGAAAGACGGATGAGTGACAGAAGCATAGCTCAGCAGGCGGTGTTATTGCAGGAAGAGGAAGGTCTTCAAGTCTTTTCTGAAAGCCAGAAGATTGGAGCTGGATCTCAGAGAGAGAGGAAGATCATTCCATAGCTGCGGGCGAGGTATTTGAAAGAGCGCCCACCACAGCGAGCACGACGGATCATGGGAGTGAATGCCTTGGCCTGGCTTGGGAGGAAGAGCGCAAGGATCTGGATGGAGAGTAAAAGCAGACCTTTTCTGAAGATAGCGGGCGCCAGTACCATGCAAAGCTTTAAATGCAATGGTCAGGGCCTTAAAGATGACACGCTTCTTCATGGTTAGCCAGTGGAGAGTCTTGAGAAGCTCACTGGCCCTTGCTCTTCTGGGGAGGCCGAAGATGGCCCGCGCCGCCGAGTTCTGTACCACCTGAAGACGTGATAGGAGGAAGTCAGGCAGACCAAGGTAGAGAATGTTAGAATAGTCCAGCCTGGAGCCGATCAGGGCCTGGACAGTGATCTTCCTGTGTTCCAAAGATAGAAGCAGCAGGAACTTCCTCAGCATCTTTAATATGGCAAAGCATTTTCCGACTAATCCCGACACCTGGGCCCCAAAGGAGAGACAGTTGTCAACCTGAATGCCCAGGTTTTTTGCGGCCCATGAGTCACCCGTGGGAGGGAACATGACTGCCGGCCACCAATCTTTCCATTTGGGGTCAGCGGGGCAACCGAAGAAAAGAACCTCAGATTTATCGGAGTTGCACTTGAGGCTGTGCCGACTAAACCAGTCGAACACAGCCCCAAGGGAGCCTCAGATAGATGCCCCGTCGAAGTCCTGTCCCCTGTCACAGGTCAACAGGAGTTGAGTGTCGTCAGCGTACGACACAATCTGAGCCCCAAAATCCTCCGCAAATGCCGCCAGAGGGGTCATATAGATATTAAAGAGTGAGGGGCTCAGAATTGAGCCCTGAGGCACTCCGACCTCCAGAGGCGGCATTGCAGCAGAAAAAGGTGGAGCCCAGATCGTTTGCTGACGGTCAAGCATCACCAGCATAGCTTTTCCTCCCCTGTCCAGGGTTTCTCTAATCACTTCAGTGACCTCAAGCAAAGCTGTTTCAGTGCTCAAATTTGAGCGGAAGCCAGATTGGGATTTGTGCAAGATGTCATTTGATTCTAAAAAGTCGGTCAGGGTGGAATGGACATGCTTTTCTGTCACTTTCGCCAGAGCTGGCAAAAGGGAAATGGGTCTATAGTTAAGATGTAGTTCCGGGTTCAAATTGGCTTTCTTCAAAAGGGGCAAAATGAGGGCCTGCTTCCAAGCTTGAGGTACTACACCAGTGTTAAGCGAGAGATTGAGAATAGGGTTAATAAGATGATTAAGGGTAGGGGTCATGAGTGCCAGAAATTTACCAGGGCACGGGTCAAGAGGGGAACCAGATTTTAATTTGGAGAGCAGGTCAAGGGAGGACTGTAGAGATAATGGAGGAAAGTTACAAAGGGAGGGAGTGGTCGGGGTCTGGGGAGGGTCAGGAGATCTTGAGAAAGGAGGGAGATCCTGGGTAGTGGTCCTGAAAGAGACCTGGATAGTCCTTATTTTATTGGTGAAAAAGTTTGCCAATTCGGCGATCCAGGACTCAGAATGAGTCAGTTTCGGGGTGGCCCAGGGAGGGGAGATGAAATCTTTAACTATTTTAAAGATTTGTTTACAGGAATTGGAGGCACCATCAATTTTGCTGGCCAGATAAGATTTTTTGCAAGCTGCGATGACATGATGATATTCCCTGATCAGTGCCCTATAGGTATCTTTGGCGCTGGCGTCATAGAGTTTGCACCAGGTCCGTTCGGCTTGTTTGCATTGTCGTCGTTTAGCGGCCAGAGTCGGAGAGAACCAAGGGGCAGAAGTTCTAACTGAGCGTGGCTTTGGTGGAATAGGGGGGGTGAGGATGGCCAGTTGTTGCGTCTGGAAGAAAGCGAGGAGCACGGATGTACGAGGTCGGGTGGAGTTCAACGACCAGTCGAACCATAGGAACGCCAGTAGAATCTAGTGAAAGAACACGGCGCCCTTTCTAATCCACCCAACCCTAGGACCCGTCTACAGCAAATACTAGGCTACAACGCGAAGGCTGGAACCTTAATACATAACGGTGAGGCAGCGGGGCAAAGCGCAAGAACTACGCAAAGGATAAATATAATTATGGTGACCGGCATTCAACTTAAAATCCCCACTTCCCCCGACCCACACAAAAGACTGCACGTGTGTCAATCAACACCGAGGGGTTAAAAAACCAACAGACCTTGTCGAAGATATAGTGACGAGCATGAGCAACACTTCTCAAATTAAGAACTCCATCAGAATGAATTATATAAAGACAATGTTATAAGGATGTCCATGTAAAGGCAACCATCCAGTGCCAATATGGGAGAGAATACAATATAGAAGGGGGTCAGGCAGGGGTGCGTACTTGCCCCAACCCTTTTTTGCCTTTATATGAACAGTGTCATCTCGCATCTAGCCAATGTTGGAGACAACGACGCCCCGGTCTTGGCAGGCAGGAGGGTACCGGCAATTATGTTTGCGGACGATACCCTCCTGCTTTCCAAATCGCCCATGGGTATTCAGAGAACTTTGGATGGCTTTGATCTCTTCTGCAGGCAGTTTGGCCTCGAGATCAACGCCGGGAAGACCAAGTATATGATCTTTAACCCCTCCTCCACAACTAGACCCAACCCGTCCCTAAACTCCACGGTCCTAGAGAGGGTAAAAACATTCCAATACCTGGGCGTAAACCCTCCAAGAGAACCTTTCATGGTGTCCACAGATTGCAAGCTCGCGAATAAGGCTATCTCAACTGTCTGGGGCTATCCTGAAGATTACCAACACCTCAACATATAAACCTATAGCCCCCGCAGTTGAGATGTACAAAACCCAAGCAAAACCTGCTGCATTATATGGCAGCGAACTTTGGGGACACCAAGCTGCAAATGAGTTGGTACGTGTTGAGAATAATTTTATGAGGCGCCTCCTGGCCCTCCCAGCTGCAACTCCCTTGCTTCCCCTACGTCTTGACTTGGGCTTATCATCTATCAGGGAGGATGCTGAACTCAACCCCATAAGATTCTGGCATAGACTTTGGTCAACTAAGGAGCTTAACCACTACAGGAGTGATCTTGTGCATGTTATGAATCTAAACGTCAATGACAAGATCCCTTGGCTGACTTTTGTCAAAAAAGAATTGTTCCGGCTAGGCTTAAATAAATTGTTGTTGGCCCCCGAAATTGGTTGTATCAAGGTCCCTCGGAAAAGTCTAGTGAAAGCCTGCAAGCAACAAAATCTTGTGACCCAATTGACTGCACCCAGCATTGGCACTCTAACCCACTGTTTTACCCAATCCAAAAATACCTATAAATTTGAATCATTTTTGGATTTTATCTATCCGGTCTCGGCAAGGAAGCTCTTTTTACAGTTGCGGTTCGGAACCCTCCCCCTTAAATCCTTCACGAGTAAATGGACCAATGGAGGGGACAAACTATGCCCTGGCTGCAATTCCTGTGATGAGGAGGAAATCCATGTCCTGTTTTTCTGCTCCACCTATAGGTCTCCAAGGAAGTATTGGTTGGTGCCTTTATGCAGAAACATGGCAATAAGAAACTGTTCAACTTCTTACAGAATATTGAAATCTGATTCCTCCCCTCACATTGTTTTTGCAGTCTCTAAATATCTGTTCGCCATGTGGCGTATTAGGTCCAAGTTGATTAAGGCTTTACCAACATAGGATGATAGTTCCGGCCACTGTCTTAAACCAAATTTTAGCCCCCTACGGCAAAGTTTTTACATCATGTTATTTTAAACTCAATTAATATAATTGTGATGTATCTTTCTTACTCATTTTTATCTCATTTAACTTTTACTCCCAAAACTTGTATCCATTTGTATAACATGTATCAAATGTTGATTTAAATGTTGTATGTCTTTTTATGCATCTTTTATGGTCTTAATGGCCGAAATAAAGATTTTTGGAACAATATAGAAGTCTTGATAAAGATGGCATACATCTAATGAGTCCATCGAAATGCGTCAACTCATACCTGCGCACAATTAAACAACCGAACTCGCTCCAAGAACAATGAAAATAAGTCAAGTCTGGGTTTGAGTTCAATGTGGAACTTAATGTGCAATACCGTATGACAAATCGTTAATGTCTGTGTTTGTTTCCCTTCTCTCCCCCCCATTCCTCGTTCTCATACTGTATAAATCAGAGCAGGTTTCCTTCCAATGTACTCTTGTATTAATGCTGTCTACATAAGTGTTGTGTGTGAATTATAGTACAAATATGTGGTGATGTTTTTATGAGTTGTGTAAAGAGTTTTCAAACTCTATTTTTATATTTTGTGTATGTGTTTTTTTAAATTGACAATAAGATTGTTTTAATAAAATACTATATAGTTTTATACAGAAAGTTGTTTATGTTTGTACTTTCACCTAGTTGAGTCTTGTCTCCAAGATCAGTATTTGGGCTGAAGTTCTCATCAAATCTAGCCAAGGGAAATTGTTGATTCTACTGTTTAGCAGTACCCTATTCCCCTGGTCTTCAAGGGGTCTCTCTCAACTTTTTCAAAAAAACAGTTGTTGCGTCAGCCAGTCCTGAAGAAGATCAAGATCGGTTACAAGCGATCCTGTTAGTAGGCAAGGGTGAGTCTCGAGGGCCTTGGACAACATGGCTGGAGAAATATGCTCAAAAGCCCTAGAAGGAAGCGCATCACGCCAGTGTCCATTAGCAACTTTCTTAATAGTAAGGGGGATCTCAAAGTCCGCAAGAAAGTGGTCTGACCACAATACAGGGGCAAGGGAGGTCAGGACGATAGGGACAGTGGAGAAAATTTGATCTAAAATGTGTCCTTTACAGTGAGTGGGTGAGCCGAGATACGGCAGGAACTGAAGGGCAGATGTGATGTCATTAAGCTTAATACTGTCCGGGTCGTCCTCCTTATCCATATGGATATTAAAGTCGCCCAATAACAGACAATGGTCAGATCTGCGGCACAATGTGGAGATCATTGCGTGGAGTTCTTCAAGGAAGGTGCCAGTGGGGCCAGGGGGTCTGTAGACCAGCAGACCAGTACAGGATTGATGAGGGGAGAAGGAGAGGGAGAAGGCAAGAACTTCACAGCTTATGATGTTGTCCACTGGAATAATGGAGCAAGCAATGCTCCTGTCAATGACCAGGGCGACACCACCCTCCTTCCCCTTGACTCTATCTTTGCTGTATATCACATGGCTCGGGGGAATGTCGCTGGCAATGTCAGGTCCCGCGCCCTCCCCCAGCCAGGTTTCAGTCAAGAATAAACAGTGAGGTTTGGAGTCTGTCAAAAAGTTGTAGATATCAACCGCATGCTTGTTTAAAGATCTGGTATTAAGCCACATGCAACTAGTACTAGGAGAGGGAGGGGTCAGAGAAGCGATGCGGCGGTCGCCAGGTTGCCAGCCACAGGCCGGACACTTGTTGGTCGACCGGGGCGACTTAGGAAAGACCGCAGCACATGAGTCATTAGTATACCTCAGAGCAAAAAGCTTGTCCCTTGTGAAAGTAATCATCCTAAGGAGCAACCAAACAATAGGGTCCGCACCCGGTCGCCTCCGGGACGCTGACGGGCGCAGACGGGCTTTTCTTCGGCGCTCCTTAGGCGCCTTCGCAGCGCGCATCCGCTGCGCCAAGAGAAGCGCACTTACTTTTAAGGCGTCGCTGGCCGGTCCGGTGCGAAGCTGCATCACTAGACTGCCGCCCGTGCAACTGCCTACCCCCAAGATGGCCGCCACCAAATGAGCGTCAGCAGGTCCCTGGGACTCCCTAAGCACCTCTATGTGCCGTCAGGAAGGCTGGGAAAGCTGCAGGCAGGGTAGCGCGGCTCGAAAATAAAGAGATGCAGGTAAGGAAGAACATTTTTTAAAGTATACAGAGCTCTAAGGTCACCCGGCTTCCGCCTCAGGTGCCTGAAAGTGCGAAGTGCAGAGCAAATAGCAAGAAAACACAGAAGCTAGTAGTCAGCTTTAGGGACTGTGCAAAAATGGCATCACAACACAGATTGAAGGCAAAGTTAAAAACAAGTGCATCAATAGTATTAAAACCGCTAGTATGTCAGCGCTATACAAGTCACTCACACCCGGCTTCCGCCTCAGGTGAAATGAGCAAGCGAGGGTCATGAATTGCTTTGTTCTGATGGAGGGATTATGACCTTTGCAGCGATGCATGAAATACTGGGTCATTGGAATGTGGGACGCAGCTTCATTGAGAACCCACGAGTTGTCCTCTGAAGGTGCTAGAGGCTCTGGTAATTGAGGAACATGTATGTTCTTTCGATTTGTTAAATTGGATGGCCGAGTTGTTTTCAGATGAGAAGAGTGACTTCCTATTGGAGGCTGTTGCTGCATATTTTGCTTACTCATTTCTGCGATGAGATGTGTTTTTGACTCTCGCTTCTGTAATCGACATCGGATATTTTTTACTATTTTGTTATTAATTTTTTTTCTTTCCCTGCCCAGGTCTATTGACTTTATTTTGCCCAATGGCTACATTTTGAATTAAAATTTGAACTTTTACCGAACTCGAACTTTTTGTTCACATTTTTGTGCGAATTCGGAACTGACTATTGTTCTTGAACTCTGCATTCACAAATTTGCTCCTTATTTTATCTTATCTTATCCGTGCTCGGAACAAGGGAGGGTGTCATGTAGATAGGCTTTTCCTTTACACTTTGTTAAATTAGCATGAGCTTATTAGAAGTTTAAATGCCATTTTACCTCTCTGCTGCTTTTGCACATGGCACATATTGTTTTTAATGCTTTGAGCCTAATAGAATATTTTGCTTCACACGAGAATAATATGTTTTCCTATAGTATCAGCTTTGCTTGGTAAGCTATGTCTGAACAGTGAGTGCCGATGCCTTCAAGGTTATTTCAACACAGCGATTGTTGTTCGGTCTGATCAGCGCACGTCTTAGACATAGCACATAGCCAGCTGTGGACAACTCTGGCTTTTGGCGCGTTTAATAATGCACTGCGCAGAGCATGCACACACACTTGATGAATATACGCATGCAGAGAGTTGGTGTAGAAGATGATGTGATCCCTTTCTACTAAGACCAGAGGTATGGGGCCGCCCTTCTAAAACCCAAAGAGACCTTCTATAATATAATATAATATAATATACTAGCAAGGGAGGGTAAGACTGAGGTTCTATTTAGACCTTTTCCCTTTAGCATTTTAACATGCTTTCACCCTTTGTATTTTATGGACCAGTAACTATGCTGATAACCGTGTTGCTTATAATATGTTTGCTTGTATTAGCCAAGATACTGCGCTTGAGAACACTGCATTAGAAATAAATATTTCAAACTTGCACGTGTCCTCATTTACTCCTTGTTCTGGACTGGTATGATAGTGTAACGAAAGAGTGTTCATGTGTTCCACGTGACCTGAGGTGTTCTAAGTTCGTGTTCTGGGTTGTCTAATGATTGGGGGTGTGTATGAACCAATGAGACAGTGATTGCTAGTCTGGTAGGGGATTTTGGATACTAAGGTGAGTTTTGGCACACCCTAATTCACTGAGGCTCCAAGTCTCTATGCACAGTTCTGTGTAGAAGCAGAATCCCTGCGACAGTTCAGATAAGAGCCAAAACATAGAATTCTTCCAATAGTGTGATACATAGCGGTCGTTCTATTCAGACTACTGTTGAAATGAGGTACTCACTCATGTGCAGGAGATGTTATTAGTTCCAGAAAAAAGCTCTGTACGGCACTCATGTCCAGTACATCGCGGCGATCAGACTGAAGGGTGATCAGTCAACTTTAGATACCACCTATATTATGGTGTTGCCTTGAGCTTTGAATGTGCTGGGGCGTACTACTCACCCTGAATTGCAGTGAGCGAGCAAAGTGAATAGCCAGACGTCTTCTAGGGGGTTTCTTCCCCTGTGAAAAATTTGAAAAGAACGGAGGTGCAATAGTGCTTTTGAAAGCGCACTTTTTTACATAAATTTGCAAAAAATGCTATAGGCTTTCAAAGGACATTCATTTGATATTCAATTCCTTTCATTGCGGGCCAAAACTCCATTCATGGTGTGTCAAGCTAATGAAAACGAATGTTCCCCAGGAGTTGACCCCATTATCCCAAAATACTGCATGGGTGCCCCAATATACCTTATGTGACACTTTTGTCAAACATTACCTCAGTATGTCAGGGCAAGCATTTAATCATGGTTAGCTCCATCCCATATGACAGGTTGTTCACCTCTATGCCAAGAATTACCTCCATTGTGTGACTACTAGCATTTTGCCACTCGTATCCACATACCAAGAATTTCCTCAAGTATTGCAGTATTTTTCCACAGTTGTACAGTATGCCATGGATTAACTTTAGAATGGCAGTACTAGTGTTTTGACACTGGGCCTTTAATGCCAATAATCAACAGCAGTGTGCCAGTGCTGGTATCTTGTTACAAGTGTCTGTTATGCTAAGATTTGACTCAAGTATGCCAGCACTGAAAGCAACATTTCATGTGAGGATGGGTAGCCTACTGTACATATTTCACTATTAGTTTGCTTTGGTTCTTCTTCGAAGAATGTCATTGAGTTCACTCTGTACAAAATGTACAACATTCTTTGTTATATATGTTGTTTACTGGGAGCCACTGTTGTAAACAATAGATCAAAAATATGGTTATTCACTGCCATGACATAGCAACAGTGGATAATAGAAGTTGTCTCCTATTGTTGCAAAGTTATAAAGAATTCTAGGCTGCTCTGAGAATCTATCAATGCAATGCTGGTTCTTTGCTCCAAGGGAGGGTAGAGGGCACACCTTCAGGAGGAAGAGGGTGGGATGGCACAGAGGATAGTGAGTTGTGTGGTTTGAGGGCAATTATTTATTTATGTATTTATTTTACATTTGTGAAAGGGAGTAAAAGCAATAAAATGCATTGCCCCCCCTTTTGTCCTTCGATCATGCATAATACCTGAAAGGAAGGGAAGATGACATGTAATATAAAATTATATATGGATAAAATTGAGTAACGGATGTTTTTCACCTCAGGATTCTGAGTGACAGCATAGACAACACACACTTTGCCCTTGTTATTTAACTGACATCGCTGAGATTCCCCCTCTGAAATAAGCAATCCTTTTATTTACTGTTACTCAGCTTTAATGATCTATATTGTATGCTTAAGATACAGTGAGTGATAACCATTTGATAATAACTAAGGAAATGCCTCAATGTGGCAAACTTGTCCTTCTGTCCTCATGAACTAAGTGTTTAGAGCTCGATACATTCAGGATGGTACCAGAGCAGAACCTTAAGATAGTGGTGATAATGTTTCAACATTATTTTCGAAGGCCAATGTGGCAAGAAAGAAGTGGTACAGTGATTTCATGTATTAATGAGCCAAATTTGAAATAATGGCTAAAAATATGTATCTACAAAATTCACATTTTTTTTTCATGTTAAATGGAACTTATATGCACAAAAACGAATAAGCAAATCAAATTTCGATGACTCATAGTCAAAGAGTTAGAATCAGTGGACATCACTGACTAAAGATCAGACAGCCAATCTGCTAGTTTGTCATATTTTCAGCTGGTGTAAATATTTGACCAGTAGAGGGAAAGGAGATATTCTTCGTGGTAGCCCAGAAAGACATTGGTGTACAGTGGAGAAGTGTGGCTCAATGGTGAGAGCGGCAGACCCTGATGCAGAGGTCTAGCCCGGAACCAGGGTTCACTTCCCCGCCTCGGCAGGTCTTGGGCTCAAAAATTCCACGGACCTGATAATTCTTGCCTCGGTGCCTATTCCAATCATGGAGTCCCACTCTTCAACTCTGGGCAATAGCTTGCTTAATCTCCACAACAGCCCCCACAACGCTAAGGATGCCTGGCCTCCACCTTGGGGGTGCCCAGGAGTGGACGCCTCACATGGAAAGCCAGGATGGGTTCCACAGCGGTATTCGTACAAGCTCCTTGAGACCCTTGTGGGTGAGTAGTGCGCTATACAAGTATCAATTTACAATTTACATTTACCCAGAACACCTAGATTGATAGGTGCACATAAGTGTTTGCTTGTTTGCCGTTCTTTCTGGATCACAGAAAGTTTTGACTGCAAGAGCAAAAGTTAATTTCCAAAGTGGTAAATGAAGAGTGGAAACTCTATAAATATTTGTGGCTGTATGGGAAAAGGTATCTTCACATGGACAACGGGAAGTTTTGAAAAGACACGATTACGCATTTCCATCAGATGCTCCATACCCCGGCTTCAAGATCACAAAAAAGGATAGAACCAGCGTTCCTGGAGGAGGACTCGCCATCATCTACAAAGAAAATAACATCTGATCCATCTCATCAGCAAACTTCAGTGACCACCTCAAGCACATGGCTTTCAAGTTCAGTACTTTGAGCAACACTACCCTACGGGAGGACCTACTCTACCCTGCCTTCTGGACTCAGATGCAACTTTGGGATGACCTTTGCAAACCTTATTGCCCCACTGGTGCTTGCTTCAATGCTCCTTAATCCTCCTCTGTGACCTTACTTTCACCTAGAGGACCACATAGACTCCAATACCACAAACCTCCTGGAAAATCTGAGTATAATCGGGATGACCCACAAGTGAACAATCCCATCCATGCAACCAGTTACCACTTTAACCATGTCTTCACCAACATCACAATGATCAAACCCACCCACCCCCTCACCTGACCTGACCACTCCCTATTCCAAATATGCCTGCATGTGCCCAACCAACATGGAACCGCATTTATCAAGAGATCCTGGTGCAACTGAACAAGATCTCAAACTAATTTTGAAACACAAAGCTCCAAACTCAATGTCTGCCACATCAAGAAAACCTTACTTGCTCCATCATGAACTACCACAGTTCACCTCCTGCACAGACACCCAAGCCCTAATCAAAACCATCTCTACATCTCAGAAAAAGCCACAGGCACGCTCATACATAAAAACTTTTGACTCACTAAAAAACATTGCAACTACCTAGAATGCTGATGGTGACTGGCCTACAACAACAAAGATCGAGGCACCTACAGATCAGCCTCCAGATCTACCCCCAGCTACTCAGAACCACCAAGTGCACTCCACTCACAAAACAGTTTAAAGAGATCTTCAATATACTTAGTAATTCACACCCTCTGCTGCTAGCTCCATGTGCATCCCTCTAAACAGAAACTCTACACTTAGCTCTCCCAGTACTTCAGCAACAAAATCAACACCATCTCTAACAACTTTGCACTCTAACAGAACCTCTCCACCCTTGCCATCCTCCAGTTGATTGAGAACCCTTGAGAAACTACCCTGAAATGATGGCCTATCTTCACTACTATGAAAACCGTCACACATCACGTGCTTCTTACACGTGAGAGAAGCTTCAGGATCCCTGACCTACCTTCATCTTCCCCAAGGGACGTAACCCCATGTCCACACAGGCCTCACGCCAAAACTCAACAACTCAATTACTAAAGCCACCTTTATATACTCCTGGAAACATCACCATCTTGCCACTACTGAAAAAACCTTCAACAGATTCAAAGACACTGGTGAATTACAGATTCAATTTCCTCCTCCCCTATCTGTCCAAAGTTTTGGAAAAATTCATCTACAAGCAACTGCGTGGCCAAATCAATGACAACCACCAACTGGACCCCTCTCAATCTGGATGTAGACCTAACCACAGCACCAAGACTACCCTAATTACAATACTGACAACATCCATCTAATATTGGACAAGTGGGATACAGCCACACCCATACTCAACCACTTGGCCTCCTTCGACCCAGTCTCCCACCCCATCCTCATCCAATACCTTCACAAGACTGACATAAGTGGACCAGCACTCCACCACCTCACCTTGCACATCATAGCTGCTAGCTCCATATTAAAATTTTGCAAGAAACTGAAAGGGCAGCCCTCTTCCCCCTCCCACTTCTTAGTCACTACGGTCCACACTGGGCATGCCATAATAATCATCATAACAAAACACCATAGGTATAATCCAGCAATAGTTCACCAAGTTACAGCTTGTTAGAACTGTGATGATCACAGTTCCAAGACGTGGCTAAGGCTGCCATGGTGACTACAGAATGAGGAGGACGGGAAGTTGGAAAGTGGACAGCTGTGTGACTGGGTGTTCATGCTGGTGGAATAAAGAAGTCTTAAACTGAAGCCAGCTTTCAGTGTACTTCTTAACAAGTAAGCATCGTGGACCATGAGTTGTGAGGAAATCAACAGTTTGCTTAGATCTCCACAACAGACTTGTTGAAATTAAGCGAATGCGTATATTTGTCAATATTCTGTAAATCTACCAAAGAATCTCCAAATGTGTTCATTAGAATGATCATTGGGCACACATGTGGTTCCAGTAGAGTAAGTACTGTGAAGCTCTCCTCAGCAAATTAATTTAAATTCAGTTATACATCATTTACTGCATTTGAGATTAAATCCTACTCCTCACCCTAAATTCATTACATAAGGTATATGAGCCTTTTAAAGGAAATCCAGTTATTACTAAATTAGTTAAAAAAATAAAATATCTATGTATCATAGATTTACTCCTGTGATTTGCACAGATTCCAAAAGTTTTGGAGTTTTACAACAATCTCATAATACAGATGGAGTTCTCTTGAGAAGTTGTACATTTCTTTGAATACTACTTTGTCACTAATTCAGTGGTTTTGTGCATATGAACATAAAACATGTTTTTGTATTGTCCTCATGTAAACCTGTTGAAACACTCCTCACACTAAGACTACTCACAAACATCCATATTCATGTTTTGAGCAGGAGTTGTTCTATATGCTTTGCTAGAATAGAAAACGCAATGAAAAAATATTCTTAAATGTTCACAGTCTTCCACTTTGGTGGTTGTTCATACACTTTGCATGGTCATCACTCTGATACACCTCCTTCCTCATCTTTAACACTATTATCATTACTGCAGAAGATCAGGCAGGGAAAAATACACATTTTATGTTGGATTCTAAAAGTTGGTGCTGATCCCGATTATATGAATTAGGAGTTCAGCATTTGTGACTGCATATGCTTTCCTGCCTGACATCTTTTAAAGACCTTCATGAGTAAGTATATGAAAATCAATCATCAACCATCCTCTGTTTATTGAAAACTATCAACAAGGGAGTTTTACCCCCTTCTTTTATCTACACATAGGTGAGACAATATGAAATATTGACAGATATGAATATGTGAAGTATGCAAGTGTGAAGAATATGCAAGTGAAACAATGTATAAGTTTGTATAAGATTGTGCCACATTTAAAAGGAAAAAGGAGGGCTAAGGTTAGTTCTAAAACCGACTTTAATAAATGTACATGTGGTAAAATATAAATTTTGGTATTGTTGTTGGGAGATAACACGGTTGTATTGGGGCCTTCAGAAATAAATGGACTATAGCAATTTGAATAATATCTAACCTAGGGTGCAATGGTTACAAATATGTTGTTCTCTCCTTTTGTTTTCCCTTTCCTTCCCTCCAATTTCTTCTCCATCCTTCCCTAAAACCCTTCCCTTGGTTTTCTTTTCCCTTCTCTTCTCTCCTTTCCTTTTTTACCCCATGTTCCCCTAAGGTTGGTGGAAATTTATGTTTCTACTGTGCAAACTATTTTAATCACAGAGTAGTACTGACTGTATTTTATTGTAGGTCTCTGCATGAAAACATGTTACAAGATACAGAGTGTTTATTATCAGTCTTGAAAAAGATGGATCCATAAAATGTTCTCCATCGAAACCTGTCGACGCTATATCTTTATACACAATCCGGTTTGGGGACAGTGGTGTTCAAAAAGCAAATTATAGAGTGCTTAAGCCCACGTCTTTGTGATGATACTATAACGGATGTGTAACCAGCTAAGACCAAGTTGTTTGGTCTAACTCTTGTCTTTTCACTCTTTTTACATTTTCATGCAAATTGTTTTTTGATTAATTATTAGCTTTTGTGATTTTATAAATTTGTAATAATGGATAGGATATCTTTGTGTTTTTATCTTAATAATTGTGGAATTAGGCAGAATAAATATGTCATTTGACTTTTATTCAACAGTTGAGTTTTTTCCTTTTTATATGTGGCCGAATCTTGTAAAGAGTCAGTATGTTGAATGGGCATGAAAGTATATCTGAGTGATTAGCTTCACAAATAGTGGTTCTTTGATTCATATATTACCTAAGGGATATTTTCCTTATTTCATATTGCAAATAATGTTCATTAGAGTAAAAATAATTAAAAAAATATGTAATATAGTAAATATATGAACAGTTAAAAAAGAATGCACAATGATTGTGAGTTGGATTTAAAATTTAGAAGTACAATACTTTTCCTCCGAAACCTATTCTTCATTGGAATGGATCAGAAAATGTAAGTTTGTTCGAAGGAAATACAAGTTTAATCTGACAAACATCAGAGGATGCCGTGTCACCGATCTATAGCATGCTGCAAATAGAAGTCTAGATCAGATTTTCATTTGTAAAGTAAGAATATCCGATCTGTTATTTTCTTTAGCTCATAGTGCTGACAGAGCAAGTCTTGGTTCTCTCCCACTTATAAAGACTTATAAAGATGTTCTGTTCTGATAGAAAACCTTGGTTTTCTATCAGAACAGGAGTATCAATATCTGAATTAAAAAAAACCCGCCTGCCTCGATCTACACGCTTCCAAAAGTCCACAAGGACATGAAAAATCCTCCAGGGCGCCCCATAGTCTCCGGATGCGGCCCGATACTGGAACCCTTGTGCTGTTACATTGATTTTTTCTTAAAACCTGTTGCAGAGCAAACAGAAACTTACTTACGAGACACCACAGGAGGAAGCACTTGACGTTGTTGCAATGGCTCTTGACCGCCGTGATGCACCCACACGGGTCCCAACTTCATTCATCATCCTGCTGCTCAAAATTGCCATGATGAGAAACTTTTTTGTTTTCCAGAACTGTTTTTACCTACAAACAAAGGGAGTCGCGATGGGGGCAGCCTTCGCCCCAGATCGAACGATAATTTTCATGTCGACCTTTGAAAACACCTTTATCTTGAACGATTCCAACCCCTTCAGATCCAATATAGGACTTTGGATGCGTTACATTGACGATATCATCCTGGTTTGGTCAGGACCAGAGTCTGAAGTAATGGCATTCCATTCCTGGCTGAATATGAGATCCCATGACATCCAGTTCACAATTCAATCGAACAAGAAGAAGATAGACTTCCTGGATCTATCAATCATAGCTGAGGATGAGGTACTACACACAACCCTTTTTAGAAAACCAGCGGAGCGCAATTCGTTACTACAGTACTCCAGCCACCATCCCAGGGGCCTCTGGGACAACCTGCCTTTCGGCCAATTTTTAAGGATTTGCCGCAATTGTACATTGAAGGATGACTACATGAATGAGTCAAAAAACCTGATGGACCGTTTGATTGAACGTGGTTACCCCAAACGGCTAATCAAGAAAGCGAGGAAAAGAGCATGGTTTAACCCACAAGAATCGTTGCTACAACCAAACGAATGTACCTGCAATGAGGAACAGCGCTTGATCTGTGTAACTACTTTTACAACCAGGAGCAATGCAATCAAAAAAAGATCAATAAACATTGGAGCTTGGTATCGGAAGATCTAGGCAGTAACGCCCTATCAATGCACTCATTCAAAAAGGCAAAAAACATCCGCGACCATGTGGTTCGCTCTTTCCTGGAGACGCCATCTACATCCACCATAACATCATTTTGGAATCTTCCACCGATCCTGGGTCACTACAAGTGTGACAACTGCAAAGCCTGCCCACACACCATCCAAACCAAAGAATTTCACTTTAAACACCACCGGATCCAACTGAAATCGCATACTAACTGTAATACCAAGGACAACATAGATTGCATTATCTGCCCCTGCGATTTAATCTATGTTGGCCAAACACAACATAGGGCAAAAATGTGTTTTCTACAACATTGCAGCCGCATTAGATGCAAAGTAACCGGAGCACCTATGGTTGAACACTGCATGGAAAAGGATCACTCGCCTGAATGCTTAAAATGGATTGTACTTGAACATGTGACACTTGGCCCTAGGGATGGCAACATAACCCCCGTCCTTAACATCAGAGAACTCAAATGGATAACTTTTTTTGATTCAGTCCAATGTGGCTTGAATGAATCCAACAGCAGCTTTGTGCAATTTGCCAACCTGTAGTTTCACGCTTCTAATCTCTAACTGTCCTTCTGTATTTTCACCTATGGCACTTGTTATGTTGCATTTTATCACAAAAAGTATGTCAAACACATTGGTCCATGCGCCCTTAACTACCCTGTGTGGCAGGTTTGCGCCGGAACGATTTTTTACAAATTCAACAGTTAACATGTCCTATCCGATGTCCCACTACCCTGCGTGGTATGTGCACATCGCCCCCCGTCGCAATATATCTCTAACAAGTTTTGCTTGAATATGTTTTTACTTTCCAACATGTCACTGGATGGCCCAACTATGGTTTCAATTTGGTTCTCAACAATTTGGAAGTCTTCAATCTGTGTGGCCAGGTCCGCTGTCTCACTGCCCTGCGAGGTTGGTGCACAGCGCGACCAGGGCTCCTCATCATCCTCCATCAATAAGGTTTCTTGTCCCAACAATGATCGTCCAACACTCGATATTGTACATAATTCTTAGATAATGTTTTACGCAACTAGCTCCTTTCGAATTGCTCCTAACCAAGATATATGTACACCGTTTCCTAGCAACCTGGTTCATATTGAGTCTTTCTATTCTTTATAACATTAACTTGCCACGCCCCCTAACTAATCTTCCTAGTTACACTCATATTGACTTGGCATCCCAGACGTGACGGACCGCTGCCACGAGGAGGATGAACGTGATTCTTCTGTGTTCCTGGACTAATCTGCCATAATCGATAGGTGAGCCTCCGGCCATAGTTGTAACTGTACCAGCGTTAACTCCGATAGTCCTGTAATTGCCATTTCTGACCTCCGCGGTTTTATTTTACTTTATTTTCAGTCTCGAGTTGAATAATACCGCGCCCCTTTTCCCGACAAGAATACCACAAGCAACTAGGACCTTTGATCCTCCATCAACCTACGAGGTAATATCCCGTAACTAACACCTCGGTGTTATACACTTGGTTTTTACTGTATTTTGAGTCTTCCTGACCCACGGACCATTTTTTTCCCCATAATATATTGCGCATTTCTGAGCACGACCGCTCGGTCCGAGGAGTGCCCCTCACCATGCACGGCTCCTAAGGTAACATCCCTCAGTCATGTTTGACACTCCCATTGGGCCCAGTGGTTGCACAGTCTTGGTGTACCCTGTTAATATTTAGAATAATGTTTAGATTGTGGCCACCCCCCCTTGATTTATCTCAACTACCCACGCAACCCGCCACACCGTTTCTAATGGAGCGATTGCACTTGATCAATGTCCCGTTGTAATTCTCTGTGTAATATGTGATTTTAACAAGCTCAGAGTGTGTATTTTCCATACCCACTACGGTACTTTAGGGATCTCTCTAGTAGAACCACAACTGAATCATGTTTACCCCTAGGAGGTCTGCCCACCCCATCCCTCCAGTCCTGACGAAGACCTGCTTTGTAAGGGAAACTCCCCCTACATGGAATAGGGTCGAAACGTAGACTACTTACCCCCGTGATACCAGCTTCTACCACTCGCAAGATTGGCACAGCTGTTACGGAAGCCTGGTTTATGAGAATTTGTTGACCCTTGTGACTTGTTTATGTGGCCCGAGTTGGGGAGCTACTCCAGCATTGTATATATGAGTAATACAAAATTGAATTTATTTGTCACTTGAATGAAGATATCTTCCTTTTCTATTTTCCACAAATCCCCTCACTGCACTACCCCTCCTAATCCCTCTTCTTGCATAAGTGGGCACAACTGCTTAGTAAATATGTGAAAAACCTTAGCTGTGACTTTACAACTAATAATAAGGTTTCAGTACTTTGTGAATAAAAAACATCGTACTCTGGATTTGTTTCTTATTCATTTGTTTTCATATTTATTCTATTTTCTATAAATCTCTCTCTGTCTCCCCCAGTCTGGGACCCCTCTGTTTGTAATAACTTTCTACCCAGGTTCCAGTGACTCTCATTGGGTTAACCCTGTTAAATATAACGCCCTGTAAGCATGAAGAGCAGAATGAAGAGCTGATTTGAAATTAAGCTTCTCCAGAAAATCATGCTGAAAAGTCTTTTTAAGTGTGCTCATTAAATGCATGAAAACACCATTTGCTTGTGGCCAAAGATGTCTGCTTTTCTGATGCGTAACATTGAGATGATTAAGACAGTCTCTGAATTCTCAATTGTTGAATTGTGGGTCATTGTCAGATTTTTGAATTGAAGGAAAACCCCATGTAACAACATTGTAATTTAACTCATTCCCTAAGTGATCAATGAGAGATCTTCTACGAAAGGAAAAGGAAAATGAGAGTACTCATCAATAACCACCATCAGGTACCACAAACAGTTTCTAGTGCCACATCTCACACCGTTTAAGACTAAGGTGTATACATGAGCTGTATGGATGCCATAAACAAAATCAAGATTCATTTGTAGCAATCATGAAACACAGAAAGACAAAAGAAAAAGCACCCATTTACTCACATACAGTTGTGGTTCTTCTCCTCAGGCATAATGTTTATCGACGCACAACTGTCTATAATAAAAAGTATGGAGCAACTGTTCACCTTTAGTGTAATTTTAATACAATGTTTGAATGGCTTCTGTGATTTGACTTTTGAACTTTTCTTTGACTTGTCTTCTTCCTTGCATGCAGCCAATCCAACATGCGCTCTTTTCTCTGAGGTAAACATTGACATTGCACATCCATCTTTTTCACTGTCTCTTGAAAATGACACCAAAGAATTCTTGGATAAAGATTTAGAAGACCACCGACTTCAAAAAGTGTCTGTTTAGCCCAGCTTGTGTTGCCGCTTGGCCTTGTGGACATGTGCTGAACGACGCGTCTAGAACGTTCGAGTGTCCATTTTGCTTTCTTGGTGTGATATTCTTACCTTTTTTTTCACCTTACCAACCTTTACAAAATAGTTTTCTTTCCTGCAGCCTTGCATAATTGTCCAATGGAGGGACATTTACCTTCATGTGGAAGTGAAAATCTGCACCTGCAACACAGTTTTTTTCTTTGTAGACATCACTTTGTGCTCTTCCGCTTTGTGTTTATGCTTACATTTCATGTTCGCGACGGACTCATTTTTGGCACCTTTGGTCATCATGTCAGCAGCTTGTCAATCTCCATGTTCCTCAGCTCTGGCAGCCTTGAGTACTTGCTCCAGACTAGGGGCATAATAACGATGTTGGTCGCCGACCGATATGCTAGGTTTGACTCCGACCTCCGCATTAAGTTGGTGGCGGTTGGAGTTTAAACTGGCAGGGGGCTCCGACTCAGTTCCGACGAGCTCAAGTAGTCCATCAGTCAGTCTGAGCTGCACCATAATCCCATAAGGTTGGCGTTTCCGCCGTCAGGATTAAAAAGGCGGTTTCCGACAGCGAATCCATTTTTGCCTTACCAACATGGGTTTGCTGTCAGAAAGCAAAAGTGTAGGCCCCTAGCAGAACCCCCTTCCACCCCTGGCTCCCCGCATTTAGGCGTGGGGGCACCTA
Organism: Lissotriton vulgaris; assembly: GCF_964263255.1. Lineage (NCBI taxonomy): Eukaryota > Metazoa > Chordata > Amphibia > Caudata > Salamandridae > Lissotriton > Lissotriton vulgaris. Next base: position 616,078,298 of record NC_141689.1, read on the forward strand.
TGGTGCCCCCCTCAACATCTCGGCACCGTGTAGCAGATGCCTTGAGCTTACTACTATGTAGTTCAGGGATCTGGAAAACTTCTGGTTTTCATTGGGAGCTTGTGCAGGGGGTGGTGTCAGCCCGCCGCACAAGGTCCCATTGAAAAATGAAAGTTTGCGACCACATGATGTTCTGTAATATACTAATAGTTTTGTCGGAACCACAGAGCTAACATTGGCCTTTTCCTTCCCTGAAACGGTATTGATCAGAGGCAAGTACGACAGACATCGTAATAAGGCCCCAAGTGTTTCTCTCCCAATTTGTCATCTGAATGAATCTCACAAAAACCCATCTATAACTCTGAGGCAATTGGCTTCATCATTGTGGAATTCATTGAAATTACAGTATTTGATGAGCATATCAAACCTTTGGACACATTTTTAGTTTGTTTCACCAGCTTTCTGTTGTTCCTGACTGAAAATATATCTTTCATAATAGGCATTTGGCATTGGATTGAACTTAATATTTAACACCTCTTTGATCGAACGGCATGGGACTTTGTGAGAATGTGGTATTTTCTTTATTGCCGCCTCTACTCTTTCACCAGCAAGATTTTTGAGATATTTGATAATCTTTTTGTTATCTGCTTCTTCTAATGCATTGATGAAATTATCCAACATCTCTATCCAGGCAGTCAATCTGTCACCAATATTCTGCTTTGGGCAGTATCAAATGCAGTTGATGTTTTTGAAATGCGGAAGCATTATAACAGTTTGTGGAACTTACTGATGTTGAAAGTGGGGTTCTATCCAGCTTTGTCTGCATTATGCCATCTTTGAGGTCCTGCGATTTACTGGCCCTAGGGCCAGATGTAGGTAATCCCAGATTACCAATTCTTAAATACCGAATCGTATTTAAGAACTGGCAATCGGGATTTAGGTAAATTTACCGATTTCATTACCGAATCGGTATGATTCAGTAATTGCCGAATTAGTATTTACCGATTCGGTGATTGCCATTTATTCCTATGGGCCTGGAGGCCCATAGGAATGAATATCAATTACCGAATCGGTAAATACCGATTTGGTAATTGGGGGAAACATTGAAGGGTGGCAGGGTGTCACTTTGACACCCTGTTGCACCCCTCAATTGTGCATGGGTGCATATGTTGCAGACATACATGCCCTGAGGGCATGTATGTCTGCAACATGGAACTGTTCAAAAAGCAAAAAATATGCTTTTTAAAGGGTTTTCATTATTTACCAACAACTTCTAGTTGGTGGTAAATAATGAATTCTTTAACCCCTGTAGCACTGATTGTAGTGTTACCTACATGTCAAAATACAGAATCGGTAATTTTACCGATTCGGTATTTTACAGAATCGGTAAAATTACCGATGCGTTAAAATTACTGAATCTGTATTTTAACATGCCCCTACATCTCCATCTTCAAATACCGGTCGGTAATGGCTGAAATCGGCCGTTACCGACCGGTATTTGCCTTCCTACATCTGGCCCTTAGTGCCTTCTGGCCTACTCACCTGACACTCTGCGCCTTCTTACCCCATTATGGTAAGGATTCGTTTTGTTTCTTGTACCTGTTCTTCACCTCCTTCACCCTTCTGCTTTTAGCATTTCTCTGTATCAACTAGTTTCTTCTAGCGCATCCCTGCAACTGGTACCTGGTTGTTTCTGCCTTCAACGTTATCGTTCCATATTACTTATAGCTCAGTGTTGCGATGTGGCTCAGTACCTCTTTAACGGCCTCACCAGAAGGTTTCTGGCCAACAATGGTTAAACTTCTCCGGTAGGTTTTAGTTTTCTTCAAAAACTTCACACTGGCTGAAGGGTGTTTTGACGCCACATAAGGCAACCATAAATTTTCACTTTGACAGAGGCACATGTGGAAAGCACAAGCAATTTGCTGGATCACGGCAAACTCCCTGGAAGAGCACTGTTAATTCTTTGGGCTACGTATCCCCTACATTGTAGCCAGTTGTAGCATCCCCCCCCCAGCCTCAATAAAAGTAAGTGATTATTATGCCCCACATGGAGCTTAGTATTACATGTCTTTATTCCTCAACATGTAACTGAGAACTCCACATTCTAAATAATGAATTCAACTAAAAACAGCTGGACACATACGTCACACTCTGCAACTGCCTTATTGTGGGCAGTGAATACAAGCATGTACTGATTCACAGTTTTTATTAAAGGCAAAATCTGACTTCAGATTGCGCATGTTATGACAAAATAAATGACGTCTGTTAATTGGAAGATTACAAATCCCCACTTATTACAATGATAGATACACGTGTTTGTATAGGTACTGCTGAATTATTTTATTTTAGTGACTCCTTTGCCCGGGGGATGAAGGAGGTAGCACGCTGGATGGCAGCCAACTTTTTGCAGTGCAACGTCTCCAAGACCGAGGTGATGCTCTTCGGAGAGGAAAAACGTCTTTGGACTCCTGACTGGTGGCCTCAAGATCTTGGCCCCGTCCCTGAGCCCAAAACGGTGGTTAAAGATCTAGGAGTGAAACTGGATCATGAGCTCACCCTAACACAACAAACCAATCAAGTAGTGGGTTCATGTTTTCATGTAATTGGTCTTCTCAGGAAAGTATTCCCTCTGCTACCAGATTTCACCAGGAGAACGTTGGTCCAGTCACTAGTGTTAAGTAGGCTGGACTACTGCAATGGTCTGTTGCTGGGTGCTAATGAGGGTATTTTGGATAGATTACAAGTTGTGCAAAACACTGCTGCGCGACTAGTTTTAAACGCCCCGCCACGTACTCCCTCAAAACCATTGTTGGCCAAACTGCATTGGCTTCCGGTAAGGCAGAGGGTGATGTTTAAGATCTGCTGTGTCATCCATAAATGCCTTATGGGTAATGGTCCTGGCTACCTCGCGGAAAAATTCATCCCTTATGTTCCATCCAGATCTTTGAGATCAGGAGATCAGGAATCGTTATGTGTTCCTAGGGCCATGAAAGCTAGAAAGGGGGGTAGGGCCCTTTCTGTAGCCGGCCCGAAGTTGTGGAACCAACTCCCTAAGGAAATCAGGGTATGCAGGGAACATCTCCCTTTTAGGAAGAAACTCAAAACTTTCCTTTTTCAATCATTAGCTGGTTTAGGGCTCTGAATTAGATCATGACGAGTTGCTGCTCTTTAGTTGCTGCCAAAGGCGCGGAGATACTCCTTCGGGAGTCGATTCGCAGCGCCATAAAAACATGCAAATAAAATAAATAAATAAATAAATGAGACTAGCAACACTTTAATTGAGAGTTGACATGAGCAGCGGCATACCCAATCGGAAAAAAAAAACCAATACTTCCGAATTGAAATATCTAACTTTTCTCATGGACACCAACTTTACCATTAGATCATAGTTTGGCTGTACTGCATAGCATACCATCATTGTATTGTGTAGGTTACTAGAACTGCATTAACATCTGGGTTATATCTGTTTATTTTAGATAGGGCCTCTAAATTAACTCATTCAATAGACTACGAAAACACACAATACTAATCAGTGACACTGGTAGGAAAGATTGTGACTACAGGATACCCACTGCATCTTTACATCTGTCTAAAATCTGAAATAAAATCCTAATAATTGTGCTTAAGCAGCCAAAGCAACATATTTTCAGGCCGTTGATAGTGCAACCATTTAACAGTTTCTTGCACACCCACGAGCAGTGTTGAAAGCTCTACAATCTTGGATATAAATATAATTGTATTGAAAAAGGTTTGAGAAGATATTCACTACTCACTTGCTTAAATGGCATACTATTATGAAAACTTTAAAGCTCACCACAGGCAACAATTCTGTAGTTCGCTTCAAATCGGCATAATATCAAATATATTTTGCAACTTAAACCGTTTCCTGAGGTAGAAATAAAGTAAATCAATCATTTGCAGACTGGACTTTCCAAAAGGAACATTATCTGCAGAAAATGAAACAAGGTGCCATAATCAAAAAGACGGTCTGAACAGAAAGATGAATCTGTACATATATAACTAAAGTTTATCCAATTGATCTACTCAAAGTATTGCAAAAGGAACAGTGACTATTTTTACATGTGCATCTGTGCAAGGTATTCTTCAACCTTTCAGGGACAATGAGATAAATGTAAAATTCTGAAAGAAACCACTAGGTCGTGATATGAATATGAAGCTTTTCCGTTTGTGGTAAGTCGAGTTTCAAGTGCTGCATTCCTACGGATGACATGCCAGTTACTTCGCTCCCCACCACCAACAGTTCAGAGACATGACATAGCAGGGAAAAACATGTTTCCACGTAGGCCAGCTTGCTTCTGGAAGTCAGCTTGCTCTTGGGGTACCGAGTCTTGCTTGTCCATAGCAGGGTTTGTGCTACACGTTCCTCTACTCCTCCTATCTAGATTAGCTTTGATAGCCTGCTTTTTGTGCAACACTAGATTAAACTTGACAACAACCCCCTTAGTATCATTGCACTGGTGTCACAGTTCTAGATAAAATGCAAGAATATGTCTCCAATCCTCAAAACATAAGGACGCAGTATCACTTTACAAGCATGGATACTGTCAGTGAAGTACCTCAAATGATAACAAAGGTTCTATTTTAAACACAATGCTACCAGTGAAACGCACACCTTGGTTGTGTTAGGGAGGGGGAACCGTTTACAATAAACATTTAGAAAATGTTGCGGTTTGCATTACTTCTTCAGTAACCCCTTTCTATCCTCTATCCTTATCAGAGCCCCTTTGTGACCTCTTGGTCTCAGTAATATTCCACAGAAAATACATGATTGTTCTACCATATCCATTCAAATGAGGAAAATGAATTTCAGTTTTGCACACCTCTGCTCACTCTTGTATGGAGCCAATGCAAAGTTACGCTTAGAGCAGTGTGGTTGGCGAGGCAATTTTTGGTAGGTTGTGATCCAGCGTCACTATAGAAATTCTGTCTCACATACACCACCTTTCACTACCTAATACTCACCGTACTAATTAATACCAAGGCCCATACAACTTAGACAGAAAATCTTGGAGCTGAATCATGTGGCCTAATTAATCACACCAACTGAATAAATCTATATACATTATTTACAGACTGCAGTATAACATTTCTAAATATAAGGAAAACATTTAATAGACCACTATGGTCGATGGATATTTGCTAATGGTAACAACTAAATTAATCAAGACCAGCTTGACATTTAAAGTCTTTTATTTTAAGATTTCAAAGTTAAATTTCAGTTTTCACAATCTTTATTATTTCTTTATTAATAGCAAACAACTTCATTAAATCTGTATCATCAATTAGGTTATTGGCACAAAGGTCTGACACATTAAAATTGCTCAAAACTGATGAAATAAAGCAAATGGACTCTAATTCCCTAAATTAAGCTTTCTGGCCCTGTAAGAAAAAGACATTTAAAATTTGCTTTGCATTGCCTTACGTGTCCAAGGAAAAATGGACAGCACTTCTCCCTCAGGAACAGTCAGCCCCGCTCCCCTCAAAAGGCTAGGTTCTTATACTTTTTATGACCCACTAATCTAACTAAAAATGATATTTTAATAAATCCAGCAACCCAATTGGTTGTTGTCCATCAGACCATCAAGAGGCCGCCGCATCAAAATTTTATGACATCATTATGTCATTGTCCATTGACATGAAGCGACACCGGCTTCCGAGAGTTTGCAAAATTAAACTAAATGTTCACAGTTTCCTCCAGGACTTTAGCCAAACTGCCTCTACTCGCTTCCTTCGTTATGGAAAACAATGGAACCTAGCTTATTTAACATATGTAAAATGTAGTATAGAAACTCAATGGAAACTATACAGATCAAGTTGTCCTGACCCAGCCGGGGCAGGAGTTTATTCTCAAAAAACAATGTCAAGTATACAATACAATATTATCAAGACACAAGCCTGTGCCGTACTGACAAAGAAAGGAGAAATAGATATAGGGTGAGAAAGAGGGTGATTTTCAGGCAAGGAAAGAGAGCAAAGACAGGGCACTGCAGACAATTCAAAAAATTACTGGCAGTGTCGCCTGGAGTGGAATGTACACAAATTTCTTTAGACAATGCTATGAGTGTCAACCCACTCTTGGAGAGTGTCAACCCAAGAGTGGGTTGACACTCATAGCATTGTCTAAAGAAATTTGTGTACATTCCACTCCAGGCGACACTGCCAGTAATTTTTTGAATTGTCTGCAGTGCCCTGTCTTTGCTCTCTTTCCTTGCCTGAAAATCACCCTCTTTCTCACCCTATATCTATTTCTCCTTTCTTTGTCAGTACGGCACAGGCTTGTGTCTTGATAATATTGTATTGTATACTTGACATTGTTTTTTGAGAATAAACTCCTGCCCCGGCTGGGTCAGGACAACTTGATCTGTATAGTTTCCATTGAGTTTCTATACTACATTTTACATATGTTATATAAGCTAGGTTCCATTGTTTTCCATAACGAAGTTATACCCATGGTTCTTAGCTATCCGTTGGGTTCCCCTTGTCTTCATAAAACGTTCTACTCGCTTCCTTGGCATTGACGTATTTACTTTCGGAGCACGTTGCACACAAAGTCTTTTGTTTGAGCTTCAGTACGTTTCCGAGGAAATATTTTATTAAAAAGCTTCAACACTGCTGTGCTCAGCTCCTTTCAGTCAGGCCAACCAACTTCCACCAGAACTAGGCCTCAATCCTTTCTCTCGAGCTAGTATTTAAACAAACACAAAAAAGTGATTAATTCAAGTAAAATAAACCCTTCTGTTACCCACACTCCATTGCTAATATTTAACCCATTAATATATGTCACCTAGCAGAAGCGCACAAATAAAGCAGCACATTTAATATCTACCATTCTTCTTAAAGTCCAGCTGGATACTTCATATATCTGAAAGAGTAAAAAGATAGACGAACACAACATGGATAAACAGTCACAACATAGACAAACACATAAGCACACATAATAAAAGCACATGCCATCAGATAATCAGCCGCATTAATAGTGACAAAGACAATAGGACGAACAAAACAATATTAGTTATGTGTTACAAAACAGACTTGCAAATGCAACTTGAGCACATTAATATTAATCCCACGTGTGATGTAAAGTAAAGTTAAACTTTTAATCTAGATTGATTAATACAACAAATCATGCAACAATTCATTAATAAATTAGATCATGTTACAGAGAATTAATTTCGCGAGCCAGAATAAAATAATTTCTGAAACTCGCTCCATCAACTCCCTCATCGGGTGATTTCAAAATCACCAAACAACACCCAAAATTTAGAGAATTTTGAACCCAATTTAGAGACGTCACATTTTGAGTTCTTTCAGTATTAGTCTCCCTAAACCCCTGTTTCTGCTGTTTGCTCAACTCTTTCAAACTGAGCCCTACGCATCTCTTCTAACTCATATTCCTTCTCCTGTTCTTTTCTGAGTTTAAAAATCCTCCTTTTTTCCTTCTGATGCTTCTTTCTCTTGTGAATCATGCAACTTATTTTTAACAGCAATATCACTATAATAATGACGATTACGGGACAGAGCACTTTGCCAATGATTGAGCCACCAAGGCTAAGCAGTAAAGCCGACCCTACATTTTGTATTTTTCTTGTCACATTGGTATGGTATACTTGAGAATGTAATTATTTTGTTTGGGAATGGATTTGTTGTGTTTGTTCCTTTAACTCATATCAGAACCCTTATGTGCCTTTGTAGTTCTTACTCTTTGGAATCTTTAGTATGGGTGGCCTTGCAAGAGTTCAGTTTGACTCTGCCGGCAAACCTATATGCTGTGTATCCGTGGGTTCCTGAATATGATCTTCTTATCAGAATAAAATGCGTATTTCTACTATCTGGTCTCAGCCTCCTGTCATTTCAGCTTCATCACAACACAAAATGTTGGTACCAGGAGTGGGATGAGCTATTTTGTGAGAGACTGTCCTATGCCTGCAGTTGTGAACCCACCGGCTGTTCCTCTTCTATCCATGATTTGACACTCATGTGCCAGTACTTTTTCATCCGTTTCTCAGATGGGCTGCTTTAATTTTACTTTAATGATGGCTATTTTCAGAGGCAACTTTGCCTGACTGTTTACCTAACCGTCATCCCTCCTCATGGCCATTGCCCCGCTCACTTAACTCACCAGGGAGCCACTACCATTGTCTCTGCCCATGCTGCTACCCGCTGCAGCTGCTGCACTCCAGATTGGGTTATCGCCTTGGCTGTGGGAGCCTGCGTTCAATGGCTTACTCAGCATTTGCCCTCCGACTCCTGACACATTCCTGTGTCATCCATCTGCTTGGGTTGCTGGCAGATACGGTGGTAATCTGTATTGTGGAATTTTTCTCATTCAACGTGTGCCTTCTATCCTACTTGAGCAGCACCATGGAGAACGTTCTCCGCACCCAGCATCGGTGATCCGCACACCAGCTGTTATTTCTGCACATATTTCTGCACTTCCGGTACTTTATTGCCTCTACTGCAGTGATCTCTGGCTGTGCCGCACTGGTGATCTGCACACCTGCTGTGCAGCCTTGCACATTTATTCAGTGCTTGTCATTTGCTACGTCGGTAATTCGCACACCTGCTGTGTGTTTTAAAATTGTTTTTTCCTTGCAAGTTGTGCGTTTTATTTAACCTATTGATTACTTTATTTTTCCAAGCACTGCATTCAGCTTCTGCTCATTTCTGCATTTATTGTACACGTTTTCTTCCCTTCCTCTTCCAATGTGGCTAGCAGTCATGGAGCCATTCAACCACCACCCTTTCTTCTGAAGTCTGGTAAGCTGGACATCAAGTCGTTGGAGTGGCTTCACATTTTTGAAAATTATCTCGCAGCTGTTGATGCTGATTGGAATTCCCCTTCTAGGAAAAAGGCTATGGTGTTTAACCATTTGGGAATTGCTGGTCAAAGAGTTTTTGACAATCTTCATCGCTTTCCTGTGCCAGTGACTGAAGGCACTCCCTGGAATGTTTATTTGGAAGGGAAGGAATGTCTGAGGAAACAGTATTCAGATGCATCCAATGTCTTATTGGAAAGGTTTAACTTTGCTATGTGCAAACAATCCTGTGATGAGTTAGTAGCGGACTATGTAGCTACACTTAGAGTGCTGGCAGAAAATTGCAAATTTGGTGCTAATGTTGACACATTAGGGATCAATTTGTTTTTTGCTGTTTATAGTAGAAAGTTCAAGAACCTTTACTAGTGTGTCGCAATCCGACTTTGCCTGAGGTGTTAGATGTTGCCAAAAGCATAGAAAGAGCTATTGTTACCTCCAAAGTCCTATCCAGTAACACTACCCACTCTCCATTATCCGTTAATGTCTTAACTGATGAAGATGCTGTTTGTGCTGTTCGCAACAAACAGAGTTATGATAAACAAATCAAAGGGGTCAACCTGCTTGTGGACAGCTGATTTGTTTTCATTGTGGTTCAAAAAATCATATTGAGAACAACCAAATCTGTTTTGCTCTGGTAGGAAGTGCAATTGTTGCCACAAGTTGGGCCACTTTCTTGTGTCATCATTTTTTATTGGAGATCAAAGATAGGCAATTTCATAGGATACAAAACAATATAGTAAATCATAAATCCGTATGTATCAAATAATATACATCTGTAATATATTACAGAAGAGGAAAAAAGGAGGAAAAGAATATGAAAAAGGAGAAGGAAAAAGCTATATATAGGGAGGGAAAGAAAATAGAATTAGAATCTCAGGAATCACGAAGAAAGGGGTCCACACCTACTGGAATATTTGTTCTTGGTCTTGCATCCTATAAATTACCTGTTCATAGGATGCTGTAAGTTGGGCCACTTTCAAGGTGTGTGTGGAGGGAGAGCCAGCAGACTTTAAGTTAAGTCAACATTTCTACAGTGTGTGTGGATGATTCCGAGTGTGAATTACCAGAATGTGGGAGATTTTTTTTTAATGTTTTACTTACTGTCGACATCCCTGATTGTTCCAATGTTACTACTGAAAAAAAAATAAAGGGGCCCATTGTTGATACAATTGTTGATGGGAAGCCCATTTCTGTAATGGCTGATTCTGGTGCTCCTGTTACCATCCTTGCTGACCGTACTTTTTATAAATTATGGCCATCTGGGACCCTTCTGTTCCCCCCTGACATTAATCGCAAAGCATTTGGAGAGCAAGATATAAATGTGTTGGGTTTGTTTCGGGCCTTGTGGAATGTTTGGGCAGATCAATTAAAACTAAAGTTTATGTGGCCGTGAATGGAAGAGATATTATAGGGTGGAAATATTGTGCACGATTGGGAATCATTTTGTGCCCTGGGCAGAATACCGCTATAGCTTTGGGACTTCCTCCAACTGATCTTTTGTCTCTGGGCTTAGAAGAAAATTATGTATGCAGTATGATTGAGTCTTTACCTGAGGTCTTCAAGGATGTTGTTGGATCTGTTAAAGTTTTTGAGCACTGTATAAAGCTCAAGAAAGATGTGGTGCTGGTTGTGCACAAAGTTAGACCTGTTCCCCCCAGTATTAAGGATGATCTTAAACTTTTATTGAACAAACTCAAATCTGAGGGTCTCATTGCACCCATTGATTCCTTGGAATGGATTTCTCCAGTCGTTTTGGCTGAGAAGAAGGCTGGGGATCTCAGATTATGCATGAACTTGAGGTCTCTCATTCATACCATTCTTGTTGATTGCCATCTTCTCCTGCATATTATTAGTAGTTCAAAGTTCTTCTCCACTATTGGTTTACACTCAGCGTATCACCAAATTCAACTTTCTGAGGAATCCCAACCCCTTACTGCATTTGTGACTCCTGTCGGTGCTTTCAAGTGCCTAAGGTTACCGTTTGGAATCGCATCCAAAGCAAGTGCTTTCAAGAAACTTATGGATGGATTGTTTGGTGATATGCCACATGTCCAAGCATTCTAGGATGAAATTCTTATCTTTACTGAGACCAAAGATGAAGATATACACATTTTATGTAAGGTTCTGGAAGTGCTACAATCTAGAGGTATGACAGTTAAACCCAATAAATGCAAACTTTTGGTTAAAGAGGTTGAGTACCTGCGACATCTCATCTCTGGGGAAGGGATTAGACCCAAATTTTGTAATGGAGAGGCCATTAAAAATGCTCCTTCTCCAACTGATAAGAGATATTTCCTAGTGGATATTGATTATTTTTCAAAATGGCTATACTTCTCGTTTGTTGAAGTGGCTAGTTTCTCTGCAGTAATCTCTTTTCTTGAAAACATTTTTAAGGTTGAAGATGTACCTTGTTCCAGTTACTGATAATGGTGTATCTTTTGTTTCTAAGCAAAAACCAGTTTCTTAGAAAGGCTTGAAATCAAGCATTGTCAAGTTGCTTTGTGCAGCCCATCTTCTAATGGACTGGTTCAGATCGCCAATCGTACCTTAAATGAGGGCATCCAAACTGCTATCACAGCCAACATCAATGATGCTGATTTCTTACAAGAGAAGGTTTAGGTTTATCTCACTTCACCCCATTTCACCACTGGAGTCGCTCCTTTCAAAGCATTCAGGGGGAAGGAAACAAGGTCCAAATTAATACCTGACTGGTTCTCCAATTTTGCCGCTGGATCTGCCTTAGTCAGTAACAGGCATTTGGAGAGGACCAACATCTTGTCAGAAATAAGATGCTTTCAAAACAAATATGCAAAAGAAACTTTACGACAGCAAGTCAGGAGTCAAGCTTGTGTATTTATCTGGTATTTAGTGGGTCCTCATTAAGAAACCTTTTAGGGTTTCTAAAGGACAATCTGCTTTTTCTCTTCCAGTATTTGCGATGAGGTTAGTAACCCCTCTGTTCTCTTGGAAGGGAGAGGTTGGTTGAATAATGATCGTGTGGTGAAGCTGACGAGTAAACAGGTTAAAATCTTTAGACATGTATATGCTGACAGAGATGATGGGAATTACTCCAGTTTGGCTTTTGATGTTCATCCTGCTGTCACATCCGAAGCTGCTGTTATTGTTCATGGTTCTTCTGTAGTTGCAGATCCAAACACTTCCCCATCACTTAATGCACATGGTGATGGCAATTCTTGTTCCACTTCCAATCCTCTTGGTGGTGAGGCTAGGTTCTGATGTGCTCTCTCGCAGCCACCCTACCATCAGGCTGCCTTCTAAGTTGCATGATTACATTCATAGCTAATTGTTTTGTTGTGTTTTTTTTTCCTTTTGCTTTTGTGAGAGGAAGGTGGTGATGTGGTATGCTAAACTTTGGAATGCAATTATTGTGTTTGGGAATGTATTTATTGTGTTTGTTCCTTTAACTCATATCAGAACCCTTAAGTGCCTTTGTGGTTCTGATTCTTTTGAATCTTTAGTATGGGTTGTCTAGCAAGAGTTCAGTTTGACTCTGGTGACTAGCTTGTATGCTGTTTTGCCCTGGGTTCCTGCATTTTGATCTTCTTATCAGAATAAAAAGTGTATTTCTACTATCTGGTCTCAGCCTCCTGTCATTTCAGCTTCACCCTGATACTACACATAATCCTGTGGTACACCTTCAAGATTCAGAGCTATCTGGCAGAATTTCTCTGCCTATGGCGTCACGGAGGAAAGGAGATTATAAGAGTCCAGTGTTTTATCAGAGGCAATTTTTGCATTTCATTTTATCAGTAGCTTCTGCTAGCCATATCTGCACTCTCAATAGATCTCGATATCGATTGGCAAGATTTGATGAAGGTATCGTTCGGATATCAGTCAAGCTCAGCACTTTGTTGAAAAACAGCGCTGTCACCAGCACAATGCACTTTGAATATTTATCTAAACTTCTTTGTTTGTTAGGATACCAGCACACTGCACTTTCTTTTTTGATAAACACATTTTTATTGATTTCACAAAAAGCATCAGCCAATCATCAAGACACCATGATAACAGAGAAATATATGCAGTGATGTGGCCAACCCAGCGGCCAAAGGCATATACAATCAAAAGGACACATTTTGGAGCATCCCCAACGAGATTAGACCATTCCCTCCAACCACTTCCACCAGATCCTAGAAAACTTCTTGGGGCAGCCACGCGCTGCATGCGTAGTCTTCTCCTACATAGTGCACCAGTCAACCCCGGCCCGCCATTTCCCAACAGTGGGAGGATCAGGGCATTTCCATGCAGTCGCTATGTCCTTTTTAGCCAACACCATTGCCGTGGTGTAGAATAGTTTTTTGTTTCTGGACCCATCCAGTCCATCTGTGATGCCCAAGAGCGCGTGCTTCGGGTCATGCGGGAACTCCCACCCCAATAACTCAGTTAGTTCCTCCTCAATGTCCCCCCAGAATCGTGCCAGGCGCAGAAACTTCCATACCATATGGAAAAAGTTGGCTGGCTCATAACCACATCTAGTGCACGCAGGGGTTGGCTGGAGCCCCGCACGGTGTATGCTCGCCGGAGTCAGGTAGGCGGTGTACAAAATAGAGCTGTATCATGCGCAATCTGGTGGAGGCAGTAATGTTCCTGGGGGCCATAAAGGCATCACACGAGTCCTCCTCCTCCAAAGTGCCCACCCACTCTTTCCATTGAGTCCGCAGCTGATCGAGTCATTTTGGGGTGTTATTAATGAGTGTCTAATAAATGCAGGAGATGCCCTCCCTCCCCAGATCCCCCAGCAGTATTTGAGCCTCAGGAGGGCTGTGATCCGGGAGTTGTGTGCCGGTTGTGAGGTGCACTTGAAGGGCATGGTGCAGCTGTAAATATCTATAGAACTGAGAGGGATGTACGGAATATCTAGCTTGAAGGTCCCGAAAGGCGCGTATGTGATCAACCACCCAATCATCGAATAGTTGGGAAAAGCCTATAAGGTCCCAAGACCGAAAGCCCTGAAGCCCATTGACCTCCCGGAACCAGGTGCCCTTCCACAGGGGTGTGCACTGAGTCAATCTGTGAGTCCATTTGGTGTGACGCAATGCGGCCCACCAGGCCAAGAACACAGAGCGCGTCACTTTCGGCAGATGGAATGGGACAGGTGCTCCATAAAGCATCGACTGCATATTGGATGGGCCCAACACACTGAGTTCCAGCCGATACGCCGGATCAGACCATCCTAAGTTAAACCAATCGTGTAAGGAGAGCTAACAAGTGACCTGGTAATAAAGATATAAATGGGTCATCTCTAGGCCCCCATCGAAAGAAGGGATCCGGCAAATGTTTAGGGCCAGTCGTGACCTTCCCTTCCGCCATATGAATTTGGAGTCCAGGCTGTCTAGCTCCCAGGACCACGCTCTCGGGAAGTTGAGGGGGGTATTTTGAAGCACATAGTGGAATCTGGGAAGAATCATCATTTTAAAAAGAGAGACTCTTCCCATGGAATTCAGAGGCAGGGATTGCCATTTTGACAGGTCCGCCCTAGCCCGCTTCACCAGGGGAGTGACATTAAGAGCCCAGCTGAGTATCCCTAAATACTTAAAATATAGGCGGTGGAGTGGTATGGTGAACTGCCAGTCGAAGCAGTCTCTGTACATGTGAAGGGGGACCAAGACCAATCTATTGGGGTTAAGCCAGAGGCAGGAGGCCTGTTCAAAAGACCGGAGGATCCAGAGGCAGTGAGGGCCAGATTTCACGGGATCAGCCAAGTAAATCAGGACATTGTCCGCGTAGAGAGCGATTTTGTCAGTTTCTGTATTGGGCTACTCCCAACCCTGCACCTGTCAGCTTGAGCGTATCATGGCCCCTAGGGGCTCCATCACCAGTGCAAAGAGCAGGGGAGAGAGAGGGCACCCCTGCCTCGCTCCCCTGCAGATCGGAAAGGGTTCTGATAGGACCCCGCTCACCAGGACTCGTGCTCTCAAACAAACATACAGGATGCAGATGAAATCCCGGAAGCGGGGTCCCAAACGCATCTCAGCCCGGACGTCTTCCAAGAACCCCCAATCTACTGAGTCGAAAGCTTTCTCGAAATCAACAAGGAGGAGTGCGAGGTAGGTGGTGATCAAGTGTCGGTGGGCCAGAGCTGAGTGAAGCCTCTGCAGACAATTTTGGGTACCGCGCGATGACATGAACCCACATTCATCTGGGTGGACCAACGTGTGTAAGTGGGCTTTAAGGCACTGAGCAAGTATTGTGGCGTACAGTTTTAGCTCTGTGTTTATGAGGGAAATTTGTTGGTAGTCCGCGCTTTGGGATGAGGGTAGCTGGGATTTAGGAAGGAGCACGATAGTGGCCATATCAGTCTTGGAAGGAAAGGAGCCCTTCTCAACTGCCTCTCGGAATAGCTGAGTGAGGTATGGAGTGAGCGTCTCGCGTTACTGGGCATAGTATTCCTGGGGAAGACCATCCGGACCTGGCATCTTGCCGGACGAGGTAAGGGGAATCGCTTCCCCAATTTCTTCTTGGGTGATGAGATGGTCCAGGTCTTTCTGAACGGTTGAGTCCAAACGCAGGAGTTGACTGGGTCCAGGCTTCAACATATTTGTGAGAGTCAAGGAGGCAGTCTTAGCATGTATAAGTAGTGATAATAGAGAGCAAAGGCCTGGGCCATTGCGGCTGAATAGTTACATACCTACCCGTCCCGAGCGATGATCTCAGGTAATATGTGATTCGCCCTGGGATAGGTGACCAGTCTATGGAAGAGAGAACCGTTCTTGTCTCCCCATCCATTCACCTTGGTGATGGAGGAGCGCCAGAGGAGTTTAGCCGCGTTCATCGAGAATTGTCGAATCTCTTCACGGATGTGCGCCAGGCGCCTCACTTCCAAGGCGTCGGAATTCAAGCCGGTGGACCGTTCAAGGCACAAAGCTGTGCCACACGTGATCTGGTCTAGCTGCACGCGCCACTGGATTTTGAGTTGTCCCTTGGCGACTCCGCGAATCATGGCCTTGCCAGCCTCCCACAGGATACCTGGTGATGACACCAACCCTGCATTAATCTGGAAGTGATGTTGGAGTTCCCGCCCAACCACTTTACAGAAGTCCTTGTCTTGGAGGAACCACAGGTTCAGTCCCATGTCTGATGCAGTGAGGCAGGAGGGGCATCTACTGTGAGTGTCACCTGAGAATGATCCGGTATCCCCCACTGGAACAT
Source organism: Lissotriton vulgaris (assembly GCF_964263255.1). Lineage (NCBI taxonomy): Eukaryota > Metazoa > Chordata > Amphibia > Caudata > Salamandridae > Lissotriton > Lissotriton vulgaris. Next base: position 616,094,287 of record NC_141689.1, read on the forward strand.
AGTGACGTCTTGGAACCTAAGGCAGTCAGTCGAGGGAATGTAAATGGCGTCAATGCACGCTTGCGTATGGTGTGCTGCCGAAGTGTGGGTAAAACTGCCTTGAACGCGGGTGCCACGTTCGCCACACATCACAAAGACCTAAGGATTCAGCCCAATTTGTGAGATGTTTCACATGCGCCAGTCTGCTGTGGGAAGGGGGCCCATTCGTGATCAGAGCAGGGAAAGAGGCCACATGGAAGTCACCCCCCAGGAAGGTGGAGCCCAAGGATAGGGGAGCCAGGAGCTCAACTGAGGCAGCTAGGGTCGCGGTCAGCCGCGATGGGGGAGAATACAATGACACCAAATTAAGGGGAGCACCATTCAGGGTGCCCGACAGGGCCAATAAAGTGCCCTGATCATCATGAACGACTCGCGTTGCCACAAAAGGAAGGATGGGAGGGCTGTACCAGGATCGCACCCCACGGGATCCACGCGTGAAGCCCGAGTGCCAGACCCTGTCATAGCCATATTGCGCTAAAAAGGGGTAGTGGTTACCTAATAAGTGTGTCTCCTGCAACAGTAAGATCTCCACTCCAAGGCGCTGCTCATAGCGTAGGACCGCCGTATGCTTGAGACGGTCAAGGAGAGCATTAACGTTCCAGGATATAAGGTGCAAGAATACACTCTGTTCACACTGCACATTCTATAGGTTCTGATCAAAATGTCAGTCTGTGGTAGTCATTCTATACCTATTAAACCTATCGTAGTAGTTAATTAAAAAAATCTTCTTTTGCTGCTAGTCTTATATGCACTTTAAATAGATTATTCGCTAGTCTGATGTAGCTATTGTAGAGAGTAGCTATTGATTATACAGGAACAATCAGATATGGATATATGTATTTGTGGGGAACCACTGGGAGGAAGCTTGAGCATCGACCATAGTTTAATACAGGCTACTGAGAAATAGGGTATATATTCTCTAGATTATAGAATTTTTCTTTTTTCTTTTTTTAGTATCTGTATTGCTGCTATTAATTCAGATCTATTAACATATCTCCATGGAATCTAGGGATGTTATCAAATAAATAACTGTTATTTGTGTCTCTTGTTATTTATTCTGTAATACCACTTATTCTGTCTGCTTGCTTTCGTCTGTTTGTTTTCCTGTTCTCATAAAACATAATTTAAAAAAACAAATCCTGTGGTACACCCCATCAGTGCCATTTTGTGACTTCTTGGTCCCAGTAATATTCCACAGAAAAACACAGGATTGTTCTACCACGTCCATTCAAATGAGGAAAATGAATTTGGCACACCTCTGCCCACTCTTGTATGGAGTCAATACAAAGTTATGCTTAGAGCAGTGTGGTTTGCGAGGCAATTTTGGTTGGTTGCAAAAGGCTAAGCAGTAAAGCTGAACCTATATTCTGTATTTATCTTGTCGCATTTGCTGAGCTTCAAAGACAGAGTGTCAGAGTATGTCTAATAACAAATTGCTGCTTTATTAACATGGGGATTAGTGTTAGCAAACTCCTCTCACTTCGCAGTCACAGAAAGAAAAGTTAAGCGAAGTATGTGATAATCTTGCTGTGTACTGGGAGTGTGGAAGGAAAGATTCGAGATTGTAGGTTGTCATTTTTTGGAACATAGACCAAAATGTCACTACCTGTATGAATCTGCACATTCATCAATTAGGAAAGCAAAAATGGAGCACTTTTTATTGTGATTCTGAAATGTGTTAGAAACAAAGATTTTAATAGTTTCGAAACAAATCAAGATCAAATCAGCAGTAAAAAATGACAGACCCGACCATGAAGCAGGCCTACAAAAATCCCCAAAACACGCCCATACGCTGATCTGTGATACCATTCCCTGGGGAACTCCCACATTGCTCTATAGGCCAATCCGACCTTGAAGCCAACATGCAATGCGCACATCCATGTGAAAGGTTTCGAAATCCTAGTCACAGAGATCAGCTGCCGTTTGCAGTAGAACTTTGTTGTACCATACTAATTTGATGTTTCTTTGTTTTTCGTTTTACATGACCAATTAAAATTCACAGGACCCTACGTGCCTCACTTTAAATTCAGTGATTACACTAAGGGCACCAACCTTCGTTTTTTTCTAAATTCACAGACACTGAGACTCAATGCTTATAATTCACTACATACTCGAAGGCCATAACCCTCCCCATATTCAGAGTGCAAATTAAAATTCTGAGGAACCAGGAACATTTAGTTTAAATGCAGGGGATATACAAAGGCCACACACATTTTTTATTATCTTTTTGGTCCAATGATATACAATAGTTAAATCACAGAAAAATACTAGTATTTGTGTTTATCCTCTTTCACAAGTCATAATGTTCAAAAGGCGTAGTCTTTGTTTTTATAAATGGCTGTAAGAGAAAGCGTTGGGTGGTAACATTTCTGAAAAAATAAACTGTTACAAAATAATGTCATGTTTTTTAAAATAATACTTATAGATAACTAAAGTTTGCCTTGTACACTATGGACTTTGGTTAATGCTTATATAATTTCAGTAGGTGCCACGATAATTGAACAACTTGACCTTAGAGATATAGCTAGCTGCCAAACCATTTACAGCATTTGTCCTTCCTGTTGGCTTGTTGGTATGCTTAAGAAATAGCCATTTCTAAGTCAATTGTATGCTTTTCTGGTACCGTTTTAATGCTGCACGTTTGGGTAACTGTATGAGCGTCCTCTTTACCGTGCTTGAGGTAAACAATCACCTTCAAGATGCTGGACACCAACACAGAACCGGACCTTAGCATGTATGCGGTAGAAGCAAAGGCATAAGGGTACCAATGTACGCGTACTTTGACAATATAAATATGTTGTAACCAATATTCTGGACCCAATATTTGTGCATGTCAATAATTCAAATTCATTGTTTGGCGTGTCGCCACTTGTTTGTTTTATCTCCATAATGACCTAACTTTGCTCTTCTTTCAGATGGCACCCATTGCCAGTCTGTACCGCACTCTAGTCTTTACTTGCAGCAACAATTGCATTTGTACAATAAATATGCTACATTTCCTCTCAGGGCTGACCATAGGTGTCTGCCAGAACTCATGTCATAACGTAAAAGTGAATAAAAAAGGATATAGTTATAGGGGCTTAGCAGAACAGCATTTGATTATCCTACTGTTTTGTTAGTCCATCTATATATTTCATAGATGCATATTGACAGGGAATTTCGCAAGCAATGCAAGGAAGGCACTGTAAAAAATATTTAAAATGCATTTTTTTCCTGAGACTGTAAAAAAACCACCTTATCCCCCCATCACCGTGCAAGTTGCGTATGTGTCAGCAGAAGCCGGACAGGTGTGCTGTTGAAAGATCAGCATCATGAGTTTAGGCGCCGTTGCACCTTGAGCAATGCCTGCATCCAGAGCAGAAAGGAGTTTGCCAAGTCGCATAATGCTGTGCAGGTACCGACATCAGCAGGCCCATTCTTTGCATCACTGCTCTGTGAGCGGAATCGCTGCAGCACCCACCGTTGACATTCTGCCAGCACCTGCCCCAACCTCTGCAGGGATTAACAATCTCTCCAAACCCCTGATGCTGCGCGGTGGGTCTCGCTGCTCGCTTTGGGCTGCACCTCCCAAGGGAAGATGCATTAGTTCAGTCAGGAAGATTCGGAAATTGGTCATACACATCTTTTAAATGAAATTGAAATGTTGTTAAAGAAAGTAGATAGAGTGATGGTGCATGAACACCTATTTTAAAGACTGTAAAGTTCTGGTGTTGTTCAAATTTGACAGTGTGATGCGTGCAGATTGGGTATCGCTCACTGACCCAAGAGCGTCAATGTGATATGTCGTAAACACCACCCCGGGGGTGGCGTCCCCTCAGTGCACTGCTTTGTATCCAATAAAGGAGTAATGCAATTTAACTAATTCAATCAAGTTAGTTGCGAAAATTGAATTTATTCTTCTTCATAAATTCTTTATAGTAAATAGGATTTCATGTGGTTCCAAAGACAATCATCAATGTTTGCTGGCAGACTGTGAACTTCTATTTATTGGTCCCAAAGCATTTCAGGCTCATAAGAGCCCTTCATCAGGAGTAAATTAAACACCGATGTGAAACACGATGTTTAGTTCCCCAAGGTGGACTGTTCAACGAGGTCCACCTTGGGGAAATAACCATCGCATTTACTCCTTTATTGGATAAAAAGTAGTGCACTGGGTGGATGCCACACTTATGACATGTTAAAGAAAGTAGGCCATTGGCAATAAAATTGCAATGTCTTTGAAATCTGGTGCGAGGCCCACATTCTGCAACACCGGCCATCCCGCTGTGAACAGTGTAGTGTCCTGCTGGACACGTTCTAGTCCTTCTGTAACTGCAGCCCACACTGTACACCCACCCACCACCGGCGTCGTGAGTCAGGTGACCCGGTCAATAAAGGAGGCCGAGCGCACGTGCTCATGGCCGATTAACCAGCCCACTATCTTGGTGTCTGTGTTGACTTCATTTACATATTGTGGGCCTAAGGCCCAACCCTACAGACAGCTCGTTTCCTCTCTTATCAAATCAGTAAAGCTTCAGTTAGCTCCTTTCAGACCTTCATGCATTTGAGTGCATGGTTTGCATGCGTAATATACGTGGAGGGGCTGCATTATTTAGGCCCATGATGATGACAAAAGCATAATTGCAGCTCCTAACTTCTTATACTCGGACTATTGCTGAAAATTACATGACTGATTAAAATCCATAAAACTGAATTATATGTGTTATTTATTGCATTTGAAAATCCTTTTTCCTATCAAGAGCCACTTTTGGTCGATTGGTCTCACACTGTGGCCATCATTTCAAAAGTAGGCACTGCTAGCAGTCCAAGACCCCTGCTTTGCGACACTAGCCTGGCTTGCGCTGTCCACGAGAAACAGGTAAGCAGATGATGGAGTTGAGTGTGGCACGCATGGATCCTGCCTGACAGTTCCTCAACCGCATTGCTAAGCACACGTCTATATCCAGAGAGACATTGCAGGCTGTCATCTTGGCTTTCTCTGCGATTTGGTTACTTTATTTTATTTTATTTAAAGTTTTTTATAGCGCGAACAAGATCCCGACGGATATCAGAGCGCTTTACAAAAAGGATGGAACGAAGATCAAAACCCAAGAACGACATCAAGTAAGAATACACAACATGAATAATCGCAAAAATCACAGACTAATAACACAAAAGAGAGTAACACAATAAACAGATGTTAGTGGTTACGAGGGGAGAACACAATACGGTAAAGAGGATCAGAATCACATGATGGAACAGTGGTTGTAGTATCAATGATTTCGAGCTAGTGGACCTGTCCCAGATTAAGGAAGAAATGTGTCCATTAGGAATCTTTTGGCTTCTAGTTTGAAAGCAATTGTTTACCCTGTCTCGCGGGCAGCTTCCAGAGCCATTTATTTTTACTGCCATTCGGAGGCTCTCTATGCCCTAAAAGATATCTGGGCAAAAATAGTGCTGACTGGGCTGTGTTATCCCCTCACCATGTTTCAGATGGATTTGTTCCACAGCAGGTGCTATTTATGCATATTAGGGAAGTGGCATTGCTTCTATTAGGGTCAGAGATTTGCGGGTCACAAGCAATTACTTTTTAAATGGCAGCCTGCTATTCATTTATTTTATTTTGCCAGCATTGTGAATGCTACAGAAGGGCTTTTAAAAAACCTGCAGACAGGTTTAATTCTTGAGCTGGTCCTATCCCATATATGTAAGGGCTTCTGATCCTGCTGAATGAACAACTGGGTCCTCTGACTAGTGAAAAATTATCCAAGGATATTGTGAAGGAGATTAGGAGGCAGGCTTAAGTCTCCCTTCATCTCCCACTAATAGCCACATTCATTTCTGCAGTGATTACATGTTAAAATATATACTATATGTTTCTGTTATGGGTCAACAAGCTGACCTCGGAACATTGAAGTTCAGTTTCAAAGTTAAGAACCAGATGGTACGTTTTAGGGTACTGGTATAATACTCCATCAACCCATCAGTTTTGGGGTGGTAAGCTCAGGTCCTTTGTTTGATGCCCAACTGTGTACACACCTGCATATCAACTTTGAGACAAAGGGAGGTCCCTAACTTCTTGGGATCTATTTAGGCAAGCCTTTCCATGAAAAGATTTATATTATGGCTGAAGCAACCTGCACGGTCCCGCCCTGCCTAAAGGGTAACGCTTCCAGGCAGTGCATAGAATTGTCCACCACTGCTAAGAGATATTTATACCCTTGACTGAAAGGTAGGAGTGGGTACTCCTGACCCATTCCAACCCTTTGAAATGTGATTCTTTGCAATTGAGCTGTAGGAGGGTTATGAAGGTTTCAGGTTGACCGTACATTTCTTCTAAAACATTTGATCTTATCATGTACTTCTGGCCAATAGAAATGCCAATGTAGTCTGGCTCATTTAATCTGCCCCAAAATGTCTCCCTAAAAAATGAGTAGAACTTAGTTCACAGGGCTAGTTCATGATTTATATTGTTGTTACTTTATTTATTCTTGACTCACCACAGGATAGCTAATTCTCCTCTAATTGCACCTGCTAACTCTCATTGCTTAAGCTACAGGAACGTTGACACAACCATGAATAGTGTAAGATACTAACATGCTTCACCAAGTTCCAGACAACATTCTGATGGATGAGGGAGGTGGAGTGGGAAGCAACTGTAATATTTGAGTAACCTCTAATGTGAAAACTTGTTAAGTTTAAAAAAAACTGCTAAAAATGGATGAGCGCTTAGCAAAGGACCTGTTCTCCGAAAGGAAGGGAATGTAACAACTGTAGAGTGTAGACTGGTCCGCTTTCCAGTTTCAACAATCCAATTTGTATGATGAAAATAGATACCATATCCTGAGGTTCCCTTTCATTTGCTTACTCCCAGCCCCTCTTTAGGGTTGGGTCTTCAGTGCAAAGTAAAGTTTAAAAGAGAACCTCTTTTTATTTCCTTTCTAGGTTCGCTTTTAGATTTATCACTCTCACAGGTAGTAGTATTGGCAAATTCTTCGACCAAAAAAGTGAATTCTTTTAACCAATATGTGCCTTTGTGAAGGGAGGACTTTAAAAGGGAAAGAAACCCAGCATTATAAGTTCCTAATATAAACTCTTCAGGGAGTTCTTGTACAACTCATACTTCAGCCTGTGTTCATAGCTCTATTTCTCTCTTTTCTAAATGAACCGTGGCAAAGGGGTACTCTTATCTCTGTGAACATATTTAATTACTACTTTCCTTCTCTGAACGACTGGTCATGGGTGTGTCAGCTTCTTATGAATAACTGATTGTTTGCATCCAGGGTCCAGCAATGCTTCTATTGTTTGTCTATTCAGGATTGGAATGGATAATATCATTAATTTGACGGCCGTCAGGCTAAATATACTGGTCTTTGCATCCGACTCACCTCTATGGGTGTGCCCTATTTAATTTTCTGGCAGAAACTAAAGATATATGGCTTGCTTTCCACACTCGAAGCAATGGGGAACCTGGATAGTTTTATTTATTTTGAAAGTTTTATATAGTGCGAACAGAGGGTATTGGAGCGCTTTACAGATTATGCATCACAAAGGTTATAAGCAAACAAAACAGAATAAACAAGGCAACAATATCAAAGTCCAATAGACAAACATCCTGAGGGAAAAAACAGAAACAACAGAATCGACAGCGCAACAAGGTCACAATGTAGAATTGTCCAAGAAACTCATGAACCAGGAGGCTGGGCCAGAATCAACTGGTATGGACCCAGAACCAAATGAAGGAGCCATGCTAAGAAAAACATTTCTTCATCAAGAGTCCTTTGAATTCTTTTTTAAAGAAGAGAGTGGAGGGGTTCACCCTGACTTCCGGTGGAAGGGAGTTCCAAATTCTCTGAGCCATCCATGAGAAAGTTCGGTTATGTCATTTTTTTCTTGAATTTTTGCAAAAGCGTGCAGGCACTTCTGGAGGCTCTAGAACCGCGAGAGCTCCAGTTTCCGAGCGAGGTACAGCAGGGTCTCAAAGTGGATAGCCTTGTGAGCCATGCATGCAATTTTTAACTGTATCCGACCTTCGTATGGAAGCCAATTCAGGTCCCGCAAGTCCGGAGAGATGTGGTGGTATATTTTTGTGCCAGTTAAGAGCCCAGCAGCGGAGTTTAGGGAGGCCCTAAGAGGAGCCGTCCTCACTCTAGGCCGGCTGCAACGTGTTGCGCTTCCATAGTCCAGCTTTGAGATCACTAATGTTTGTACTGCAACCTTTAGGTCATGGGAAGGGAGAAAGGGTTTGAGTTAAAAGTTTGCTCCTTTGGTGAGGGAACTGATGTGCTTCTGCATGTTCAGACTTTTGTCCAGAATGATGACCAGAGAAGATGCAGAATCAACAAGATGCGGTCTACAGTTAAGAGCAGTCAGCTGATTCAGCCATTGCTCCATGACAGGAGATTGGTTGTGGGGTGAGAGCAGAAAGAATTCCGTTTTAAGAGCAGTTAACTTCAGGTGATTACTTGTCAACCATCTTTGTGTTTCCAGAACGACTGAATTGAGGGACTGGATGTCTTCAGGGGAGACGATCTTCAGGTGTAGTTGGGTATCATCCGCGTACATATGATAATGAATGCTGTATGATTTTAGAATTTATGTCAGGGGTTCCAATAACAGGTTAAAGAGCGTGGGGGACAGTCCTGAACCTTGGGCAACCCCCAAAGTGACCGGTGCAGGATGTGACAGGGATTGGTTCACCTTGAAGCTTTGGGATCTGTTGTGAAGGAACAAAGAGAACCAGTTCAAAACCAACCCAGACATCCCCATCCTATGTTCCAGAAGGTCAATTAGGTGAATGTGTTTGACAGTATCAAATGCTGACGAGAGATCAAGAAGAATCAATAGGCACGCTTCATTGTGATTCATCATTATAAGCGCATTATCTACGATGTGTGTTAGCACCGACTCCGTAGTGTGACCTGGTCGAAAACCAGATTGGCATTGGTCCAGGAGCTGGAAATGGTCGATGTGATGACATACTTGGGCGAGCACGCATTTCGCCAGGAGTTTTGCTAATCTAGAGATGTTGGTGATTGGGCAAAAGTTAAGATGGTCTGTGGAATCAGCATTTGGTTTCTTGATGATCGGGGTAACTTTACCTGAATTAAGGCAATGAGGAATAACACCTTGCATGAGAGAAGCATTGACAATTGTCAACCAGAGTGTTAGTAAGGGGGTTCGCACTTACAGGAACAGGTTCGATGTCAAAGGGTCGCTGTAGTGATTGGAAGGTTTCAAGGTCAACAACATTTTGCTTATGGTGGGTTCATCCAAAGTTTGGAACAGACTCCAAGATGCATTGTTTTTGGGGAGGAAGGGCTGTGAAGGGTCAGTGTTAGTCAACTCTGAAGGGTAAAGGTTGTTCAGAGGACCACTCAGGACATGATCAGAGGCCAAACTTAATTCCATCTCAATATTAGTAGACTTATCAGTGAAGAAAACAGCAAATTCTTCACAGTTTGGGAGTGGCACTTGACCCGGCGATGTTAGGATTATTGTTAGCTTGGGACTTGATGAGTTCGAACAGTTTTTTTGGACTGTTTTTTGCTCGATCTATAAGAGTTCTGAAGAAGGTGGCCTTCGAGCATCTGACTCATTTATTGCATGTGCTTCATAAGGATCTCAAGTGACATAGATGTTCAAGGGAGGGATGGGATCGCCATTTCCTTTCTGCAAGTCTTAGATTTCTTTTTTCAGCATTAAGACTATCATTGAACAACGGTTTGTAGCATTTGGAGGACACTCGTTTAAGCTGAAGTGGTGCAACTGACTCAAGTACATTGAGTGGTGATAGTGGGCCGTCAGGTCATGGACATTCGACATGTTCAAAGGGGGTGGCAAGATGCTATCACAGAGCACCATCAGGTCTTGCGAGTTGATGTTTCTTAAACATCTTTTTTTACTGTTTTAGGTTCTTAGGTTGGGATCTGCTTTCTCTTAACGATTCAAGGACGAGGAAGGTGATGCAGTACTGGTCCTTCCAGTCACATGGAAGGATCGACTCCAGGAGGAGAAAATTGGGCTTTCCAATTACCAGATCTAGCGTGGCTCCTTTGTTAGGGGTAGGGCTGTCACATAATTGGGAAAAGTTAAGGTCATGTAGGGAGGATTTGAATCTGTTGACAACCACATCGGTCATATCAATCCAGTGGAGATTGAAATCTCCCAGGAAGATCTAAGTGCACAAGAAATCTGCATTAGATGAAATAATATCCATGATCTGTTCTGTAAACGGAAGGTTGTCGTGAGGTGCAGTAGGCAAGTAGAATAACTTTTATGGTAACCTTGAAGATAGACATAGACAGGAACTATATAGACATATGTAAATTCTGATGTCATGTAGTAGCCTAAATGTACCACGTCATTGTATTTATTTTATGCTAATACTTTATAGATGTATACCTAAACTACCTTATATCATTGGGAAACTTTTACTATATAGCTCTATACCTACCTACCTCCGTCAATGAATGGTTATGCTTTACAAGATGTACCTCTAACCTACTCATGTATATGTATTTGTGAAGCGCTCTGGTACCAAAGGGTCACGTTCGTGCTACATAAAACTTTCTAAATGAATAAAAATAATATAAGGTGGGTGGTAAAACGCATACAGTTTGCATGTGTGATTGTTGCCCCCAGTCACTTCGATGCATAGATATTCACAAGACGGCAGGAGGTCGGCATGAATGACTTTCACTTTTAGATTACTACGATGTAGGCATGCAATGCCTCCCCCTTGACCACTAGTTCTATCCAACCTAATGATATCAAAGTTGGGTGGCATTAAAAGGTCCAGGATAGGAGCGGCTGAGTCATTTAGCCAAAATTCCGTCAGCATTAAAAGGTCAAGATCTTGGACAAGGATGAGATCGGCAATATCCGCATCATGTTTAACAGCTGATCTGCAGTTTAGGAGCGCACATTTGATACTAACGGGGGTGTCAGTTGGTGGGGGTAGAGTGGTAGTGACTATTGTGAGGTTGTTCATATTTAAAGTTCTTTGAAGGGATCATTGGGAATTGATTCAATAAAATAGTTGTGGTGGCTCTAGAGCAGCTGGTGGCTACTCCACTTTCCAGCTTGAAGGGTATTAGCCTTTAGAAACAGTAATTTGTAACTTGGCAATGACTCAATACAATAGTCTCTTCTTTTGTTGTTGTCATGTTCCACAGGGGCTCACTTGGTATGGGGTGCAACACATCCTTCAGAAAGAAAATTAGAGAAACTGTGTCAGGTAAGGACAGTGAACAAGTAGGAATTTAATTATAAGGCTTTCCTGCTTTTTATTTCTCTAGTTTCACCCCTCCTGAGGCCTATGAAGCCAGTCTCTTGAGAGCTGACTTGTACTATGTAACTCTGCTACTTTCCTCACCCTTCCCTCATCTCTTTGGACTATTTGAAGGGCTTGTGCCTTCTTTCTACCTTTTATAACCTTGCCGTTAGCACATAGAATCTGTATTGAGTTTGAAAATTGTCTTTTCTTGCACTTATGTCAGAGTTATCTTTTATTTGTATTAGAAGTTTATCTCCTGTTCTCTTCTGCATATTCGTAACTGACATGTGTTAGACCTGTCAGCCTTAGGGTAGTCTTTTTCCAAACCTTTTGCCTACTTACCTCTATATTCCTGCAGAATTTCATTTTTGTTGGCCTTAGGACGCTGCGTACTTTACCACTGCTGACCAGTGCTAAAGTGCTTGTGCTCACTCCCCTAAACACAGATACATTGGTTTACACTTTAATTTAACTATAAGTCCCTTCTAGAGCCAGCTTGGAGTCAAGTCAGGGGAGACAGGAAATTCCAAGCATTTCAAATATAAATCTCTAGAAACTTCTCGAAACTTTAAAGGAGGCACTAGGTATAAAAATAAGGTCTTCAGACCCACTTTTCAGTTCACTTTTTTGACTTGTGGAAGGACTCTCAGAGAACTGCATGCTGCTGTGGCCTACTGTGTACTCCAAAAGACCACTTTGCTGCACCTAGAATGACTGCTTTATTGCCTGGATCCTGCCTCGTACTCTCAGAGGCCAGCCCAGCTGTTTGAACCTTGCATGTTCTTGTGAACCCAGGTCTACCAGAGTGACTGCCCAGGTCTACCAGAGTGACTGCAAGGGCCAGTTACCTGGTCTCCTGTTCCGCTCCACAAAAACATAAAAGGCTTCCATTATCTTGAACCCTCACCTGGACTTATCCTGAGTGAGTCCTGAACACCCTAGTGGTACTGCACCAGTCCATGACCATTGGTTGTGGTGATAAGGGTACACAATAAGCCACATTCAAAAACTTGGGACTTAAAAATCAAATTCAAAAACTTGGGACTTAAAAAATCTTTGGCTAAAAACTGCTCTGAGATCCAAGGGAAGACTGGCACCAGCCTGCTTATCGATCCACCCAGGGTGCACCCCTGATCAGCCTGACTTCGCGGCTACTACAGCTATGTTCTACACAGCAGCAAATCCTGTTCAGCGGTCCTTTGCCCAAGTGGTATCTGAGCTAGTAGGACTGTCTTCTGCTTCAGCCTACAGTCCCGCTGGAGATTTTTGACTTCCATAAAAGTCAATACGTTTGAACATAGTAATCTTCACCACAACCTTGTCCAGTGGCTCCCTGGTAATGATGTTCCCTTCTATGACTCCTCCTGCAGTCTTGTCCCACTGCACTGTACATTCTCAAAAATTTTTTTTTGAAAATTCTAATTCAGTATGTAGGTGCGTACCAGGCCCAATTAATTTCTTGTATCCGACCCATGCTCCATTGCGTCAACCATAATTTTTCGATTTTGACCGACACCTATGCAACTAGATGCCTGTGCCTGCGCTTTGATCTTTTAGGTGCTAGTTTTTACTAAAAACCTTAAGTATTCATAACTCCAGTTCTATTGATTGAATTTTTGTCATTTTGGTGTCAAATATTTATTAAAAGGTACTCAATTTTTCTGAACTGTTTTAAGATTTTTCTTGTGTTGTGTTTTCACTTAATTACTGTTTGTGTGCTGCATAAATTCTTTACACATTGCCTCTAAGTTAAGACTGATTTCTGGCGGAAACTACCGAGGGTCAAGCACAGATTAATTTAGTGACTTTTTATTGTTTACCCTAGCATGGACTGTGGCTGTTGTTTGAACAGGGCTCACACCCCAGTCTACTTATAAGCCAATTTCTTACAACATGGATTCCCTATTAAACTCTAAAGGAAGGAAAAATGAGCTCTGAAAACACATTTTAATTTAGATCTCGCTGGTTCTATACTTGGGTCCTTACTGGGGCCCTTCCTAGTACTTATAATCTCACAATCTGGTCCCTGATGTGACCTCGTCCCAACACTCCCAGATAGGGGAAATGAATAAACCTGAAACGTTGCAGCCCTCCAAAGCAATTGTGCAGCTTCATCTCGGTGTGTCTTAGGCCAGCATCTCTCTCCCCTTTTTATTTGGTGGCTGTACTCGTCTGTTGAAATTCCCAATGCCTCTCTGGGGCATCTGTAGTGGCATGCTCCCTCTGTGGGTGGTCTCACATAGTTATGCCATCCTCCACCTTGGCATCTAAGGATTATCTTGTTCTGTGTCATGAGGTTTTCTCCTGTTACTCCTGGAGTAGAATCATCTCCATAGTCTCTTTACTTTTTTAAATTTGTTTGCTCCCTTTTCTCCCTTTTTATTTCTACACTGTCACTTTCTCAGTTTCTTACTCTAGCCGTGTTCCTTTTCTTTTTTCCTAGACTGGTTCTGATACTCACAAGTGACCCAAAGCAACTTGGGAGTGCTACATTTGGTAAGTCCTCATCCTCACTGCAACAGGTCTTTAGAAAGTCTTAAATTGTCACTCTGATTTTTAGCTAGTTGCAGTGGAGATTTCCATTCAGAAAGTTGACAATTTGTGTTGGGGCAAAGTAAAATGTCTTGACGTCCTTAAACTTTGTTTTTCATAAATCTTAATTGTTGTGTTCAGTATAGGTGCTTGTAAATCCTGTCATCTGTTCTGAATTTTCTCAGTTTGCTATGCCCAATCTCCTTCTCATACTTTGCAGTTATCTCATCCATATATTTAAGCATTGTTGAAAACTATTCATTCAGCATCTGTTAGTAACTCAATTTTTATTTATTTGATTTCATCATCCAGTTTATCCTTCTCCCGTGTTAATGCCGGTATTGTTAACAGGACCAGGAAAAGCTGCACTTGTTAACAATCATATCACATCTACTTGCTCATGTTAGCTAAGAAGATGGGACCTTCTATGCCCAAGGCGATAATTTCCTGTGGGCCACTTGGAAATTCTTTAAATACCATGGGTTGAACACTACATTTCAAAATGGTGTCAGTGCAAAGATGATTCACACAGCCTCTCCCTCATCTTTCAACCAAAAGACCATTCCCTGGCCGCAAGTAAACATATCCTAATCTTTTTCCTTGTTTTCATAGTTCCAAAATGGCTCTCATTTGCATAATAAACCAGTCAATCCTTTCAACTCACTGTTGCAATCAATCTGGTACCACACCAAATCAAGCCATCTTTGAAGGAGAGCTCAGCTCTGCCATTACAAAAGTTCCTTGATTCTTCACTGCATGACTCCTTCTTTATTCAACCTTCCTTTATTTGTTAATGCTTCCAGTAACACATGGACATTTTCTGTCTCCTTTTTCCACTCTTCTTCGTATACAATATCATTGGTAATCACACATTCCCGCAGTGGCATAACACAGGCCCCTGCAGCCCCCAGTGGGCTGGGGGTGTGGCAAGCCCAAGGGGCCCCCTCATAACAATCCTCTGGCTGGAGAACTCCTGATTGAGTTTGGAGGGGGCCCCTCCATGTATCTTGCAGGGGGCCCCCTCAAGTTTCATTACACCAGTGATTCCCTGTAATCTCTATCTTCTTCCTCTTCCATGACTTTGTCAAAACTCCTTGTACGGCACATCAGTGATTGTGATTGATTTCTTAAAATGGTGTTACATCAATACAAACAACCAAAAGTCCCAACATCTTTTTTTGTTTTTTCATTTTTTTAACCATAAAGGCCAACTCCCATCAGGGCATCAGGAAGACCATGGCCAAGAAGGCGCAGACCCTGGGTATCTACAAGTGGTGCAGCATACACTGCAGAAAGCGATGGGAGGACCTACAAGCA
Organism: Lissotriton vulgaris; assembly: GCF_964263255.1. Taxonomy (NCBI): domain Eukaryota; kingdom Metazoa; phylum Chordata; class Amphibia; order Caudata; family Salamandridae; genus Lissotriton; species Lissotriton vulgaris. The sequence goes on from NC_141689.1 coordinate 616,109,432, forward strand.
TAAGTCCAGCTCGGCCAATCCTCCCAACATGCCAAGCGTGTGTGCTGTACCCTGACCGGTCCATACTTGCTGTGGCCTAGCTCCATCTTGATGGACAATTGAGAGCCCGACAACAGCATCAGGGGTATGATATTATTTGAGTTTTTCATTTTACATTACTATTTTTTGTTACAGCAACACATTATGGCAACAATATTAAGGTCAACAATGCACAAGAAGAGTTCATGAAGGTGAAACTTTTTGCACAAGGTGTATGATGATGCATTTTGTAGAATAATGTGTGTAAAATGATACAAATATATTTCTGATCACTATCAAAGGATTGTTTTGAGCAGACACATGCCTGCCTAAAAAAATTAAACATAAGTGTTATAGGAGACAATTGTACCAAACAGGCCAAAATGTGTATTTGTGTCAGGTGTGGTGGTCTGTCAGAATTGTGAAGGATGTTATAATGAATGCTCCAAATGCCATAATTGTGTGTTAGTATTATTACCAAACAATAGTAAGCATGTGAGCCACAATGACGAGAAACATATGATTAAATGCTACATTTTTAATAAAAAAATATTGCAAATATGTTTTTATTAAAAAATGCAATTTAATTCATGTTAATAGTGACAGATTTAGATGATGTCTCACTCTATCATAAATGTGCATGTAAGCCAGCCTGTTTTTTGTAAAATGTATTTGATCGGCATACATTATTTAAACAAACAGACAGGAATGTGAACACCTTGGTGACAAAGTAAGACAAACCCCTGAGCAGTATTTGTATGTCCTTTGTTATGTTCAGATGGTAAAACAATAATTATTACTTAAAGGGACTTTTGCAGATTGAATATTCGGTCACGTATATGTTGGAGAATCCCATTCGGGATCTCAAAATCAGGCACAAAAAATTACTCATTTGGAAATTTTAGAAATGAACCAAGGTCTAATATTTTTTCTTGTGAAATGTGCATTTTTTTTATATTTTTAAAATATATATGAATCACTGTATTTCGAATTTACTGTAATATTGTACACATATCTGACTAAACTGAAAACCAGAACATTTACTTTCACCATGCTAAAACAAACTAAAACTACCTGAATATATTTTGGAGTCAAATGCTCTCTTCTAAAGTGGATTAGAAATGTATCAAACCCTATGTGATTCTACCCACATGCAATTTTTTCATTTCCTCAACAGCATAAGTAAATACATAAGGTGTGATACATTAATAAGCAACTTAAGAACTGAATCCATACAATTCATTTTAACATTTGTAATACACTTAAGTTAGTTGAAGTAAGTGTTACCATTGTGGATTTCCCAAAACAAATGAAACAGACTTTCAGTCTATACAAATATTGGTATTACATTGCAGTATATATTTACACACATTGATTCCTATTTTTAGTTTCAAAAATAAAACAAAGTCTGTTTTTTTTTGCCTTGTTCACACAATGTTCACTATTGAATACAACAAATCAAAACCATTCAGAGGTGTTAAACCATTCCTGGAGAGAATTGAAAATGGTTAAGAGAAATTATCAAAAATAATATATGAGCAATAGTGTAGAATCACAAAACCTGTGACCAAATGGTTTCTGAGCATGTTCCCTACATGCAGGAGATAATGATAAAGATTAACCAAAGTTTAAAAACCTTAACTCAGGTGAAATTTGAAAATGTGAAAAATGTTTTGAGAAAATAAAGATCAATTATATTTACACAGAAACAATAAAACTATTGTATATGTCTTTACAGCATCTTCAGTAGCAGGTAAAGGGGACCTTGGCCATAAAAGCGGGAAAGCAGCTGGTAACTGTGTTTTGGGTGGTGAAACATTTGACACTGATGAACACTATGGCATGGAGGGTGAGGGGACTGGAATGAAGGCCACAACCTCATAATCTTCGGAGGCCTCCACAGCTGTCCAGTCCCCAGTGGCCAGGGTCCCCACAGGAACTGTACCAACCTCATCCTTGCCCACCACCCAGAGACCCATCTCTACCCACATCCTTGCTTCCCCACACCTGGCCCCCTAAAAAGGGCTAGGGTATCCTTCTCCACAGGCACCTCCCCCCTCCCCCAGTCACACTGGCTGAGCTGAGTGAGAAAGCTATTGACCTGTTACACAGCATCTCTGTTGGCCAGGCTGTGATAGTGATTGGTATCCAGGGACATAGCTGCAAAATGCAACACATGGTTGCATTTCCAGATGCCATTCACTATTTCAGTGTCTGGTATGCAGAGATTTCTTGCAAAGATAGCCGCTTCCTCACCCCAGCCTCCCAACGTTCTGTCCCAACTCAGGTCCCTACCTCAACACAATTCCCAACTCCCAGCGGAATCCCAAACCGACTCAAATCTTTGCAGGCACCCACTACAACATACTCAAGCTGCACAATCACACACACACATAAACAGAAACACACAAACAAACAACATACTAACACAATTGACACTACACCCACAGGCACCACCAACACACCCACAACCACCACCATTCCAACTGTTCCAGCCCCACTCACCTAAAACACAAGTACTGCGGGAACGAAGAGAGTCCCATTGACCCTCCGTGCCCACATAAACAAAGCACGAGCGGACAACACACTGGGGGAAGGTAGGAAGGAAAAGAAAACAAGGATGGCCAGAGTATCTCTAATCTGCCTTCCACAGGACTGCACCAGATCTGCAGGCACATCAGACAAACAACACAAGGAGCACTCTATAGAAAGAGAAAAAAACAATCATCAATAAGGATATTCCCCAAAGAGCAAGCAACATAAAACACCAGACAGGAATTACATAGAAGTTCCTTGCTCGCCCCCTCATGTATTAAGGACAGGCTTTTCTCTAATCCTGATGAAACTTTCTCCTTACTCATGTATGGAGGCAGATACACAATAAAGTCCCAACAATGCGTAGGTGAATGCCAAAGTAATACGTAGAAAAAATAGGGAAATGTGCTAGAGATGCAGGAAAAAGCATGTTGTGCAGAAAACCTGCCTTAACTCTCCTAAGCAGTGAATAACGTTAAGAGGAAGCCAATACCATTTATGATCCTCCAGTGCACTGGAATAATCACAAAATTCACGGAGCACGAGGTTAATAAACACCTCGCAAAATCCAGACAGCGTGCTGCCAGTCCTGATCTCAGGACAAGATAAGGAACAGTCGTCACCTTGCTCCAGCCGGAACAGAAAGCTTGCTCAAGGCAAAAGGGAGTCCAGTCCACTTTTCAATGGTCTGTGAAAACAAACAGCAGGGCGCCATCAATGCCGGCGGACAGAATTTTTCTGGGGCAAGGAACCGGAAGTGAACCCAAGCAGGGGGAAACAGGAAGACGGCTCGTAAATACTCCCATTGACCACCTTCTGAACCAACGACGGCTGCCTTGTAAAAAAAAAAAAAACGCAGCGCCGACACAAAAGAGACAGAGGAAATATACTCCCCAAGAAGGTAGAGAAAAATAAAGAATCACACACTCACCACAAGCAGTGATGAATCATGCACACAGGGTAACAGGTGAGGAAATATAATCAGACCGTAACACCAACAACCAGCACAACCCCCACCCAAACACAACAACCACCACCACACCCACAAGCATGACAACTACCACCACACCCACAACCAACAGCATACCCACAGCACCATAACCACTAGCACACCCACAAACAGCTCAACCAGCACAACACCCACAAGCACCACAACCACACCAACCAGCTCATGCATCCAAACAACACACTTACACAAAAGCACACCCCAACCCACCGCCACCATCATCCTCAGCATCTGCCACCACAGATTCAAAACCTGACCACTTGCTAACCACCTGCGACCAGCTCACCACGCAAAACAACACACCATCAAGAACTCCATCCACTCAGCAGCACCTTCAAACCCTTGTCCCCACCTTATTTTCAACCTGGGAAGCAGGTCTATCAGTAACAAACTCACCACCATCCTCAACGCCTCCCATCGCCATGGCCACTTTTCCCGATAAATGGAAACACACCGAAGACAAACCCCTTTTCAAGAAACCGTCTGCTGACACCAGTGAACTCAAGAACTTCTGTCCACTCTATCTGCTCCTCTTTCCCTCCAAGGTCCCTGAACAAGCCATCAACATTCATCTCATGGAGCACCTGGAGAACAGCAATCTTCTGAACATTTCCCAGTTTGGTTTCTGCACCAACCACTGCTGTGTTTCACTTTATTTATTTATTTTATTTTAGTTTAGGTTTTTATAGAGCGCGTAGTCACCCAAGAGTATCCCAGCGCTAAACCTCGTGGTCCTGATGGATGAAAGTGCGGGGGAGAAAGTGGTTTAAGGGAAAAGAAGGGTTTTGAGGGATTTCCTGAAGCGCAGGAGGTTGGGTTCTGATCTAAGTTTCAAGGGGAGCGCGTTCCATTGTTTCGCTGTGTGGACTGAGAAGCGGCGGCCTCCTGCACGGGCCTTTTTCACCCTGGGAACCACAATAAGGTTTTCATGGTCCGATCGAAGCGCTCTAGTAGGTCTGTAGGTTGTGATCCAGTTGTTAAGGATTGGTGGACCTGCGTTGTGCAGTACTTTGTGAGCCAGGCATAAGGCCTTGAATATCACTCTTTCCCTGATCGGAAGCCAGTGTAGTTTTTTCAGAGCGGGTTTGACTGATGTTCTGGCTGGGGTATTCGTGAGCAGCCGGGCAGCGGCATTCTGGGTTTTCTGTAGTATTTGGAGAGTGGTTTCCGGGGCTCCTAAGTAAATGGCGTTGCTGTAGTCCAACCTGGACACAATTAGGCCTTGGATCAGCAGTAGTCGGGACTGGAAAGGGAGTAGGGAGAGCACCTTTCTGCATGATCTTAGTAGGCCGTAACAGATGCCGGCCGTTTTCCTTGCCTGCGTTCTGAAGGTGAGATCTTTCTCTAACCATACTCCCAAACTCTTAACTTCTATCTTAGGGGCAGGGGGTTCACCCATACAGACGGGCCAGATGTTTGGGGGTAGATTCGGTGTTTTATGCCCTAGGAGAAGAATCTCCGTTTTTGACCCATTCAACTTCAGGGCTGAGTCGCTCATCCATTGATGGATATTGGAGAGGCAGTCATGGAGATTGGAAGGCTCTAGCTTGGGGTGAGAGAGAGTTTAGATGTCAGTATATAGGTTTTCCTGAATCATGTCCTTATATAGGCACAATTCACATTGCCCTTATATAGGCATAAGATCCCAGTCCTTATTTAGGCACTAGCTATGCTATCCAAATACAGGCATGGTCACCTATTTCTGTTCACCCCAACATCTCAATGGGTTCTTAGAAACCAGACCCTTAAGCCATTGGGAGTTTCCCTAGCCCAGGATTATTGATTTCTCCATGAACTCATTTATTATGCATGAACCGCTATACCGTAAGGGTTCATTCCTGATGTCTTTCTCTGCCCGACTTTACGTCAATGCAAACATTCCTAAGCACCTTCCACGTATAAATATACCTTCCCTTGCCATGGCAAAGCACGGCTGCATGGCTGCACGGCTCGGTTTGGCTACACAGCTGCACGACTCACCACAGCAGGTAAAGATGAGACCTCGACTTAGAGGAGCCTGTGTCCCGGCCTGACGCACTGACAAGATGCTGTCATCCCTGCTCGCAGAGAATCCAGCTTCCTGACTCCCTTTGCGGGGTGTTAGAGTTTGAGAGATTCCAACCTCTCTCATTCTCAAGGTATGGCACTGACTAGAACTTAGAGGGACTCTTGGCATACAAACTATAACATACCATACTATAGAATACAGCACCTATTTCTTTCCTTGTACTACACTTAGGTTAGGTACACTGGGGTAGAACTAGTTAGAGAACGTATCGTATGAGTACTCGCATTTTAGACTGTGTTATGTATGTATATGTATATGAATATGTCATAGCTAAAAAACAGTGCTATTGCAGTATTATTTATTTCTACGGCTTACGCTGTACATAATATATCTCTCATAATGTCTTATGAATGTAACAGCACATATCTCTTACACAAGAAATAAGTCTGTTCAATAAATCCTATTTATTGAAACGCCCGTCTATTCTTTCTGTGTAACTCTGCAGAAACTAAGCATGCAGGATTAGCTGAGTGAAACTGTTATCTATTGTTTCCACGATTCTGAGAGTGTTCCGATTCTAAAAGAAAACAAAGTTGTCATGTTTATGCGGTTGCCAGAAACTTCTCCCTTCTTGTTTACAAGTAGTTTCTAGTGGCCTCTGAGTTAGCTGGCACACAAAGTAATTAAGTTTAATATACTCGATAGGGGCATACTGACCTCAGTTCTATGCCAAAATGATTGTGTATATTATTCCAATGCACAGAACCTATTAGGCAAATAGGAACTACACTGCATGGTGCCCAACAGTTTGGTAAGGTAGTAATTTAACGTTAGATACTGAAGTAACTCAATTGTGCTATTCTCAGAGACCTCTACTCACATATGTCTGGAGTGGGTGTGGTTAAGTATCCGCCAAAACTGAATAGGACAAAAATCCTATATTAGCTGTTTGGTTTGTTCAACGTTGAAAGATACAGTGTTCCAAAATATTGTGCACCTTATCCTTGTTTCTTTGAACCTTGTTGCACATTTTAAAAAAACAATGTCCCTTAACCGGGATACTTATACTGACAACTGTGTAGCTGCGGCTGATGGAGTCATAACAGCTTTTAACAATACCGGTTCTAATGAAACCGATGAGGATGCGATTCCTATCCATCCAAATATAAGGAGAGCCATCACTCTAAAACTTATAAAACACGGCCTAACACCTGGAGGTGGTAGGGTATTTTTCGTGATAGAGGCACACAAATCATTTCAGACAGAGGTATTCTATTCATGGGTTGTATTCCCAGAATCAAATCCAATAACAAAGTGTTTCACTTCTTTAAAGAAGATGATCCACCTGAGGAATATATTCCTTTCGATGATATTGAAATTCACTCACATACCAGGAGCATGATCTCTGTTTTAAAGGTGCCCTAAAACATCAAAAAAACATTACCAGTTTCGGTCCATTAAGTAGACAAGGAGCAACATGGCCGATTTTAGCCGGCTACACACCTCATCCTGACATTGAAGAGATGTCAGACGATGAATTACTCAACTAAAAGCGTTAATAAACATTTACAGACTATTAGTCCAATATGTCATGCAGACTTTCACAGTCCAACCACCAATAACCATTACAAATCAAACCCCTCAACAGGGTAATAATCTAAACATTACTCTGCAGACTTTACACACAGTAATGGGTAAAATGCCCACAAAACGTGAACAAACTTCATTCTGGATAGCTCAAAAAATAACTCAAATCGAAGCAGTATTTCCTAATACTACCCCTTATGAGAAACACAGAATCCAAACAATCTGTTTACCTATGGGGATCACACCACAACTGGAAGACGGCACCACTTGGGGCACAGTCTTTGCTGCCATCTATACTAAAACACATGGTGTACCGTCAACTGCAGTAATACCAGATGCCCTGAAACAAATTCAAATGAATACAGGGCAAAGCCTGCTCCGAATTTAGGTATGAAATTACTGAAAATTTTTGACCAGGTCTCAACAATAATATTATCTAATATTAAAGGGGAGGCAGCATCAGTGGCGGTCCTCTAACTCTTAAGGGAATTTGATGTAACAGAACATCAACATGAACTACCCAGAATCAAAGGAAAATCTTAAGCAGAATTGGGCAGAGACAGTTTGGGTGGGAAACCTTTGAAACAACAATGGTCAGAAGGTCCTGAAAAGGACTCTATTAAATAAAATCCTACATCTTTTGAAAAGAAGTGGGAAACTAATAAACAAAATTCAAAACAGAATCCTTCTGAATCCCGAGGTAGGTCTCCTCAAAAGGAGCCCTCTGAAAGGAGGTATAATCTCAGGAATAGGAATAATTTAAAAAAAACTGACAGGTATCAGGATACTAACACACATTCCTCTCGTATCTTCCAGATATCGTCACAGATCACAATAAAGAACGCGTAAAGTCCAAAGACGATCAACACGTTCAGAACCTCAATTCACCAAGAAGAAGGTAGCAGGTCTGAAGATCAGACGTACCAAAAATACTGAGAACACAACTCAAGAACGGAGAATGGATCTCAGACAATGCTGGACAGTGCAGCAGGTAACAATAGCTCGCCAGAACCTGAAGGAACTTCTGGAGATAGTGGACTTGAATGAGTACATAACAGTAGAGACTGTAGACACCAGGGTTAGTACTCCACAACCATCATATGAAATAACACTCTGGATGGAGGGAGAGATACCAAGAAAAGTGAAAGCACTCTTTTGGGAAAAACTTTCAAGGGATTAGGATATACTTCTAGCAGAAAGGGACTGGCCACCAGAATTTGTCAGGGAATGCCCACATGGCGAGGACATCATTTTTCCAACCTTCTCCAACCATATTCTAATTCACATAAAATATAATTATGCCAGGAAATGGGCAGTTGCCCAGGCCCCAACATTATACAAAAATCATGTAGGATGGGATGAGGACTCACCTCACCAGAAAATGCATTTATAAAATCAACCTACTGCACAAAGGCAGTACCCAATAAAGCAAGAAGCTAAAAAACAGGTCAGGGAGATCTTAGATCAACTTGAATACCTAGGGGTGATTGAAACATGCACTGCCTCAATGAACAATCCTTTGTATCCAAACCAGACAATACATATCGTCTAGTTTTGGATTACAGAAATTTAAGCAGTTGTTCCAAAACAATTCACATAGTACAGCATTAATGAATAACATTGTGCGTAAAAAATATTAGACATTTCAAATGGTTTCTTTTGTCAAAACATAGCACCTGAAAGCAGGTACTTAACCACGTTCTCAATAATGGAAACCCAGTGTCACTTCTGTTGACTTCCACAAGGGTTCAAGAACAGCCGGGGTTATTCTCAGCAAGAGTAACAGAGTTACTACAAATTTATGGTGATGAGACATTGTCACATGTCGATGACATCTATCTGACAGACGATGGCATGGATAGGCACTTGAACAGGGAGAGTACCATTATACTGGGCTTTGCCTCTGAGGGCTATAAATTCAACTTTAAAAATTCTAGCATTGCCCACCTCAATGTCCTTTTTTTAGGATATAAGCTTTCAAGTGAAGGCAAAGGCCTGGCAGCTAACTTTTTAGAAAAGTGTGTGCTGCTCCAGCCTCCACAAACTCTGAAAAGGTTTCCTAAATTTTGGAAGAACTTACATTCTAAATTATGCAGAACGCATTAAACCTCTGTACGAATTAATCAAACATGATTTTTCAATTAAAATTTGACACAAGAACACACAGAAATATTGTGTTCACTCCAAGCTAACATGTCAGCAACAAATCACTTACAAACTTGTGTAAATATACACAATTTATTAATCCAAATAATTTTGGGTCAATGCGGATTCACCTATTTAACATTTAATGAAGGTGAAAAAGTACAAATTGTATACAAATCATATTTGTATACTCAAGCAGAAATACGCTTCGCTTCAAGAGAAAAAATTCTGACAGCAGTTCAAACCGCTGTAGTAAAAGAAAGAGCTCTAGCTCAGTGAAACAGTTACAAAAGCGAGCATTCCAAATGCAAAAGCTTTACATCCAAGATGGATACAATGGGTAATTCTCTTGTTGCAACAGATGTTGAATTTGTTTTTGATCCTGATTTAAAAACACAAGCATTCCCGCAATATGAACATGAATGTCCTATGCCTGCAAAAATTATGCCTCTTGATCAGTACGAATTTATAATTTATACTGACTGATCAGCCCAACCCGCTATAGTGAGTAGGCAAGCTTACAGTGCAGCATGGGCAATCGTTAAAGGTTGCATGCGCGATGGTATCTTCTGAACCTATGGTCACTAAAACTCAATCTCTAGGAGATTGTACAGCTCAGTGAGCTGAACTACAACCATTCAAATTGGCACTTGAAAATATGGATCGCGAATTCCCCACACTTACAGTGTGTGATTCCTTTTACTGTGTTCAATCATATAATGAATATTTACAGTGTTGGCTTCAAAACGGAGTCAAAGATGCAAAAGGTGGCACAATAACGCATAAAGGGCTTTGGGAACAAGTAGTTCAGTTGTGAAACGGACTGCATAATACTCATGTGATACACACACGGAATCATCAACGTGATGGCGTTCATGTTGCAGGGAATTCATTGGCAGATGAAGCCGCAAAGGGGGCTGTACAAATGGCTTCCGTAGCTGCGATCACTGGTTCAAAAACAAGAATAGAGAGTGAGATATTGTTGGCTGTCGATGCTTCAAGCAAACGCAGTGATGCAGTGTTACCGAAACAGTTTCCACTCAAGTACTCTTATGTAATTGATATGAACAACGTTCCCTTTACTCGAATCCCTGGAGTGGGGGATAGGGTAATTCCAAACGAGGAACGTAGATTAGGACTAATCCTAGCAGCGGATGAAGGGATAGCCTCTGCCCTGCAGGTGTTTCTGCAACTGTATCTTTATTAAAACAAATATATTGGTGGCCTGGCATTAGGAAACAGACCTAAAACTATGTTTTGGAACGTGAAATATGTCAACAGATGAAAGTCTCCCCAGTGAAACGTCCTGCACAGACGCCCCTGTTAAATTCAGATAACCCATTAGCTTGTGTTTACCTGGATCACTGCGGTCCCTTACAAAGGAATGGTAACTATAAATATACCATGGTCACAGTGGATTCGTGCTCAAGGTTCTTATGGATGTGGCCTCAGGGCTCGGCTGACGCTCGAACTGTTATAAAAGATTTACGAGTCTTTATCGGCACATATGCAATTGGCACACTACATTCTGACCAGGGTCCTGCATTTAGCTCTTGGGCTTCCAAAGAGGCCATGGCCACTTTGGGCATATCATTGCAGTACTCCTCTCCATTCCGTCCTGAGGGAAATTCCATTGTGGAAAGGAAAAACCGGGACATGAAGCAGTCTATAACAGCTAGAGTATTAGGTTCCGGTGATGGGTGGGTCAAACATCTTTATGGGGTCCAACGCTCATTAAATAATTTACCATAAAGTTCTCTGGGGGGGTCACTCAATATGAGGTCGTATTTGGGACAGGAATGTGGGTTCCTAATCTTGAATGTAAAGCCACAGTGGTGGAATAAACCCTTTGATATCAAAGATCGTTTGGCTGTTTTACAGGATCTAAATGAACTAAGATCGAAACAAAGCAAACAAAGCAACAAAGCAACAAACCACTACTGGGGAAAAACTAGCTGTCCAAGCAAGGCCTGTCTGGATCCAAAAAGTTGGGGATCTAGTCAGAGAGAAAATTGCGGAAAATAAGGGTTTTGGGCCTTCTTACAGACAACCAGTACCTGTTCTAGCCATCCACGGACCAAGAACAGTACTTCTGCCTCTCCTTGCTGGAAGAAAGGAGAAAAGATTTGTGTTAATCAATCTCATCAAACCACACTATGTGGCCAACAGTAAATAGTAGGCCTAGTGGACTCCGACCTAGAAGCAAACGCACTCCTCTTCCTACTATCCAAGCGGTTTAGACTGAAAGACTCATCACCATAGAGAATTCAGCAGTACCAGATAAAGGACTAAGCAACAGTGCTATGGAACTCATCCCTCTTGAAACCCAAATAACAGTTCGTCCAGACACAACTGTCTACACCAATGTAACACGTGATCAACTGGTTCCAGCGATTTCAATGAATCCTGATGCAATTCCAAGAATTGACCAAACTGCTTATGGCTACTTCATTAACTTTGATACGTTTTCTGAGGATCCAAGTGAACCTGAAACGACGGATGGCAGCCCAAAAAACTTTCAAAGAACAAGTACAAGACTTTTTTCATTTTCTGAAAGAGACTTATCTGGTTTCATCATGGATTAAACTGTGAATTATTTCTGGAATATTTTTCTTTCTGCTTGGTCTGGCTTTAGTAATGACTCTTAGCGGCGGGCTTGTGAATGGCAGATATATTCATTTGGACACTGAAAGTAAAAATATGAACATACTTTTAAAGCCACACAAATCATTCCATCATGATGCAAGAGACTAGTCAGCAGTGAACATCACATCCGTTCCTATACAGGATGGTATAATTTGGGACAAAACCGATTATGATATATTCAGCCCGTTGCAACTTTTGAAGATTCCACACTTATTTAAAATTTCATTAAGTGACTTTATTTACTCTAGTACCTATTCTGATGATTTGGACATTGAGACTGTTAAGAACATGATGTCTGATCTAGAAAGGTCTGCTGCAATCTCTAACAATGAAAACGTAGAGGGTTCATCAGACTACGAACAGCTTTATTGTTATAACCATTATGGTCATCATCTTTTGCATGAATCTGCAACACCTCAAAATGTATTTATGTTTAACCAATGGGAATATTGTCCTACCCCACTAAAGGGTAGTTCAAAAACGTTTGCAAATAAGTTTCCATATTTTTCAGGAAAAAATCCATCTGAACCAGAAAACTTATTACTATAAGAATGTAAACACAACAGGACACAAAAGTATGTTAACTAACACAAAACAGATTTATTCTGCAGCCTTTATTGCCCAACTGTCTAGACAAGGGTTCGACTTTTGGAAAGACACAATCAACACAAAAACTGTCTGGGGTTCTAATGTTTGGCAAGTACAGGGGATAGAAGCTTTGTTTAGAGCCCGTATCATCCCACAGCAAATAATGTTTTTGAATGACACTGTGCAACAAACGTCTTGCCTTGGATTAGCCCAGATCAAAGACATGAACACACCTTCTGTACCAACACCTGCAAGTAATAGCATTACAGAGGGAGCGGTGACAGTAGGCACAATACTACAAAACAACAGATCAGATCCTGATTCGGAAAAATGGTTGCTCTGGCCCACAGACACAAACATGTCAAGACATATTCCTGAATAGAATACCGGGCTTTACTGTCAATAGGCCAGACACACGTTATGTTCAATGACAGCATCCAGGGGTAGTAACAACATACAGTGTAGGAAAATTATGCCTTGATTGGCTACATAAATCTACACTCGAGGATGTGAAACAACACTTATCTTTACCTAAAGAAGGTGCGGACCTTAGGGATTTTTTGCTAGGACCAAGCAAACCGCGTCAAAAATGTTTCATATATGCTGGCATCTATGCTGCTTATAATGAAATATGGAAGGTAACACAAGCAGATGCTGCAGAAAGAATACAAGAAATTGATCGTATTCATTTAGAGAAATCTCTTGCTGTGGTCGACAATGGGTTAACGACTCTGTCATACAGGATATATTCACTGGGCAACATTCTATCCTCTGCTTTCGACATACTGGAACAAGATTCAGGCATGTTACAGCAAGGCCAGTCTCAAATTCATTCTGTTACATTATTAGGCTGGACGATTCAATGCTTGCGTGCAGGCTATGTGCCTTAGTGTTTCATCCACACGTTGTCTCTGTTTACAGAATACAATTTCAGTGATAAACAGATCGAACTGGCACAAAGGGGATCAAAGTATACAGTGCTGAGCATTAAAAAACTGGAAACATTGCTATTTACAGTAGCAGAAAACCCAGCTACAGAATTGATCATTCAGGGCAAAATAACTCTGCCTGTTACAAACTTTCCATTTTCAATATTGCCTCAAACAAATGCAAGCAGGCTGAAAGGTTGAGTAAAGAATACATTAAGACATCCTAGGATTTACCTTATACACACAGATGTTGGAGTGGGGGTCGTGAAGTGTTTCTAAGTGGTACACACTGTGAAAATGCCCTCAGCGGGTCACTTATTTCTAGGGATATTAGTTTACACAGGGTTTGTAGCGGTTCTGTAGCAAACCTTTCCTGCCACCTGCACAGTTCAACAGCTGCTGTGATTAATCCAGCGTTTGGCCAACTGTCAAATGGAAGTTACCGCATGTTGAATGATCGAGGTTTGCTGTGGCCTGTTGTCAGGAATCCCATATCTGGTAACGGTTAACTTCAGGGTCACTTGCTGTATACAAGTATTGTTTCCCCAAATAGACACAGTCAGGAAGTTGCCTTTAAGGCCTTTGTTGAATGTCTCTTCTATACAGAAGAATGAAAGCCATGAAAGCCATGCTTTTGCAACAAACCATGCCTTTGACCTCGTCCAAAGAAACCTATGATCTACAAATTGCAAGGAATTCAGCTGAGATACAGGCTTTAATAAGTACAAACTGCCCTATACATTTCACAAAAATGATGGGACGAATCTTAAACATGTCTGATAATTGTTAAATGTCGTATACTTGTAAAGCGCACAGCTGCCCCAGCAAAGGGGCGTCCCGGCGCTGTATACCGCTGGGGAACCCATCCTGGCTTTCCCTGTGAGATGGTCCCTCCTGGGCATCTCCAAGGTGAGGACAAGCATCCCCGGTGCTGATGGGGCCGTTACTAGAGATTAAGCAAGCTATTGCCCAGAGTTGCTGAGTGGGACCCATGGTTGGAGTAGGCACCGAGGCGAGAATTATCGAGTCCGCTGACCATGGCCCAAGACCCTGCCACGTCGGGAATCAAACCCTGGTCCCGGGCCGACCACTGCTTCCAGGTCTGCCGCCTCTAACCAGTGAGCCACACCTCTCTACAAGCGGTGTTGTACATGTATTTAAGACCATACGTTCAGGACTGGTAACACCTTCTCAGTTAGTCCTTGGAATCATTCCAAACTTCATGCACCCGGTGTTTGGTGGTCTGCCACTAATTCTAGCACTTGTTGCAGGAATCATATTTATATTACTACTACTACGCTATGGCAAGCCAATCCACCGACGTCACTCCCAGCAACTTGGAGGAAGCTCTCCTAGAACAGAAGTGTCATGAGCGCATAGTACAACATTTGGGCTTACCTTGTCTACGAAAATTAAAGACAACATGGTTTCTGTCATTCAGACCAATCTGGAAGATTGCATCTTACCTGTTCTACGCTGCCTGCTTTGCGGTGAAGAATGTGTGCAAGACATCTGTCTAACACTCCCATCATTCATGCCAACGGATATCAATACTCTGCTGAACCCGATAATGGCCCATGCTCTGTGTTGTCCCCAGAGGCTACCAATCCTGATGACGGCATTTGTTGACATCTCACAGAGGCAACTGCTACTGCTAAGGTACGAGATGGATCAACGGGCATACAGATCACATCGGAAACGAACATCGCTACTGGTGATGCTTCACATCTATGCGCAGTTAATCTTCTAAACGAGGTATTCCAACTGTCACCGACAGCGGTAAACTATTTTTTGTCTACAGCAGTAGAGGATTTCATGTTTATACCAAACCCATACACTGACTTTGATTCGGCTCACAGTGTACCGAGACAGCTATGAATTTGGCCTACATTTTTTCAAAACAAAGACAAACCTTGGAACTTTTCCCATTTTTTTTTTCTTTCTCCTAATTTGAATTTTTTCTTTTTATGGCAAAGTAATCAGCTTACAGTAGAACTATCATAGAGATCAGACTTCTTTGAACACTTCCAGTTACACATTGACACCTTTATTCACCACACTTTCATTTTAGTACGATATTATGTAATGGCTTTGGGTTTGTGGAATATATGCTTAGAATTAAAAAAATACTTTAAGATGTACAGTAGGTTTGCATTACATGTTTAGAAAAAGTTTTCTTAACTTATTTTAGTATGCTTTTACAAATGTTTTTAACAACATTGGTACTTCATTTTATATGTTCAGCATTTATTGTTAGCATTTAGTTCTTTTGTTCATTCGTTAGAGGAGTGGGTGTTGTTCGATTTAGATGTCTGTGTATAAGTTTTCCTGAATCATGTCCTTGTATAGGCACAATTCGCATTGCCCTTATATAGGCATAAGATCCCAGTACTTATTTAGCCATTAGCCATGCTATCCAAATACAGGCATCGTCACCTGCATCGGTCTACCCCAACATCACAACGAGTTCTTAGAAACCAGACCCTTAAGCCATTGGGAGTTTCCCTAGCCCAGGAATATTGATTTCTCCAAGAACTCATTTATGATGCTTGAACTGCTATACCTTAAATTTTAATTCCTGACGTCTTCCTCTGCCTCACTTTATGTCAATATAAACATTCCTAAGCACCTTCCAGGTATAAATATACCTTCGTTGCCATGGCAAAGCAGGGCTGCACAGCTCAGTTTGGCTACACCGCTGCTTGACTCGCCACAGCAAGTAAGGATGAGACCTCGACTTAGAGGAGCCCGTGTCCCGCTAGCTTCCAGTGTTCTGGCTCCCTTCGTGGGGTGTTAGAGTTCAAGACCCGTAAAGAGATTCCAACCTCTCTCATTCTCAAGGTGTCGAGCTGACTCAAACCTAGAGGGACTCTTGGCATACGAACTTGGCATACAAACTATAGCATACCATACTATAGAATACAGCACCTACTTCTTACCTTCTACTACACTTAGGTTTGGTACACTGGAGTAGAACTAGTTAGAGAACGTTTCGTATGAGTGCTCTAATTTTAGCCTGTGTTATTCATGTATATATATATTCACTAAAAATCCATAGGTTTCAGGGACGTTATAGTTAGTTGGACATATGACTCATAGAAAACCAGAGAAATTCGCCCATTATAGTTAGTTAAGCTAACTATAACTCGCATGCCTGCAATGCTCAACTAACCATAACATGCGAATTTTATATGAGTCAAATGTCCAACTAACTATACCATCCCTGAAACCTATGGTTTTTGTGTGAATTTCAAAGGTTTTTTTAAATGCTAATTCCTAACTATAACGTCTATAAAACCTATAATTTTTTTTTGTGAATTTCGAAAGTTTTTTAAATGTTAATTTCATATTTTAATATTTATAAAACCTATATTTTTTCTATTTTTTTGTGATATTTTGGAACTCTATTATCCTTCTTTAACTTTAAAATGTATGTAATGTTGGTTTTCTTCCCAAAAATATGTATTTCTGTTTTTTTTTTTTAAACTGGAGTCCCGTACCGGTAGTGTACCAAGCTCCCTCAGCACGCAAATCCTATCAGCCATATTGCTAAACGCATAAATGATGCACATTTTGTATCCAACAGATTCTTGGCGCTACGTCCCGCGTAATATATACGTATGAGGTCGCGCCAGCTGCTACTTTGGTATGCGCCGCGCATTACCTCATGTACGTATGGGGTCGCGCGCACTACGCATTGCGTATGCGACGAGTGTACGCTGCCAGGCCCTGTGTTACGTCATAGACATATGGTGTCACGCTGGGTACGCCATTCCCTCATTTTTTTTTATGTTTCAAAACTACTTCTAAATAACTTTAAAGTGTATATGAGAGTAAGCGATAATCTAAAATATTTTAAACATTTATATATTTCTAACTGTGATAAACTTATATTATGGTAAATATATTTTCTCAAAATCAGGTCAGGTGCGGTCTCTTTGCGCGCTGGGTGTGTGATTGCCATGTCACCACAAAAAAAAGCATTTGATTAGTTTGTAACATTTCCAATTGTAGCAGTTGGAGAACGCCACCCATTTTAGTCATTCTTTCTACAGCATTTGATGAGACACACCTCTTCTGCTTAGAGAGCGTTTTTGAAAACTTTTTGCTATGTACACATATTTTACGCTACACATAACATGCAACCATCATCTTCATCAATATTCATGGTCTGTAAAGTAGCCTTCCACCTGTGATAGCCATGCACCTAAAAGTTACATAACCAAAGTTTTCCCTACTGTCAGAGGTAACATGGTTGCATACGCTGTCAACAGCACAATGTAATGTAGTACGGCCCAGGGGCAGTATCATGCATAGATAAAGAACGCACCGACACAGATAGATAGTGGAAGTGGGTATGGGCATGTGCGCTTGACTCCTTTTTATTACCAGGGTCACATATCCAGTGACGTCTGTGCTGGATGTGTGTGGGGTGAGTGTAAACCAGCCCTCAGAGAATTGTTGCTGCTAGCATCAACTACAACAGTAAACATTGGATCACACACAGAGATTCAATAATAAAAGGGTCAATAGTTTGTGCTGCAGTAAGGTAGGGACAGTAGATGTGAAATAATACACAAGAGAGTCTATCGTAAAAGAGCCATAACTTGTGGTATACTGAGACACAGCCAGTATATCTGAAATAATACATAAAAAGAGTGCATCATAAAGGGTCCATCAGTTCTTGTGCACTCAGATAGCCAGATCAAAAGCATACAGCATGTGCACAGCCAGCGATGATGTGTGCTGTGGGCGGGCCATACCAGAAGCAATGTCTGTTGCCTACAGGACTGCATCATCTGCAATAGCGACTCGATCTGAATTGTGAACACTGCTGTCTGCAGTGTAAATTGAAGGCAGTAGTCAGCACAGACATCCATGAATAATTTTTCTCACTTCCTCTTTACAAAATACAACAACATAAATTACAAAAAACTCTGCAATAAAGAAATCAAAACAATTTGAAATGCGATCTCTTCTGTCCACAGTGTAGACTGTTATTCAGTGTTCTTTTCCACTATCAAGAAGAATTTGGTCATTGTAGTATACCTATAACTAATCTAAAAAAGTTCTTCAAGCAAGTATACTAAAAGGATATTGTGTATATTTCAATAGACCTTGTTGTTAGTTGCCTACTGGATTCTGTAATTAAACAATCCCCACTCAATCTGAATTGTGAGCCCTGCTGACCACAGTGTAGGCCGGAGGCATTGATCATTAACGCCTCACAGTAACGTGTCGTTGGATTCAAAAGCACAGAGTTGGTTGCACCTGATCGGAGGGCGTACACAAAATAATCGCAGACTTTAACTTCTGACATCCTCAATCATAGAATCAAGACCCTGTTTCACTGTTCAGACCTGCTGTACTGTGGTGTAGTCCAGTGACTGCAGTCGGCCAAGCCCAATAATCATGTGCAGCAGTTAGCTACGGAAGCACAGAGTGTGATGCACCTCAACGGAGGGAGTTGTATGGAAACCAAGCAGCAGGTAATATCGGACATCGCCCATTGTGGGATCAAGACACTGTTCCACTGTTGGGAACTAGAGTTGGTTGCACCTTGTCAAAGGGAGTACCTTCATCTACACTCTAGATGTACTTCTAACATCGTCCATTGTGGGATCAAGACACCGTTCCACTGTTGGTACTTAGAGTTGGTTACACCTGGTCTAAGGGAGTACCTTCATCTCCACTCTCAGATGCAGTTCTAACATCGTCCATTGTGGGATCAAGACACCGTTCCACTGTTGATACCTGTTGGACTACTGTGTTAGTAATATACGGAGCACTCCACAGTGCTGGGCCTCAGGCTGAGCGCTGAGCGCTGTGTGCCTGTGTCACGGTAGCCAGCTTCTGATCTGGCAGACCTCGGTCCAGGAGCTTCCGCAGGCACGTAGGCCATCTTTCACATACGGCGGTGTCAAAAGGTGAACTGTGGGGCATATGTGCGTCGCAGGGGCCATGACGGTTTCTGGGTACTAGCAGGCTGAGAGCATCATTCATGCAGCCACCTTCACTCACGGAGTCAGCCTTGTGGCGGTGTAAGCTGCACAGACCTGGCAGATACGTTCGCCATTCCGGAAGAGAACCACACCCAGAGAAATGTGCCTTTTATTCATACCCCTACGCTAGCCTTGCGTACCCCGAGCCAGCCCACTACGCTAAAGATTTGGGGGGGGGGCTCATACGCACTATGTTTTTGTAATCTTCCCTACTGACTGGACTATCATGGTTGCGTCCACTGTCCACTTCACTCAATAGACCATCAGTGTATGTTGACATGTACATGTCTGTGTTCTGCATTTTCTAGTCTCTCCAGCACATCCCCTCAACACTTTGCATTGTATACTTTTATAATCAAGAATCACTTGCCGCCTTCGCACATACTTTGCTCCCATCTCTCCCCGCATTTTGCATTGTGTTTGGTTTGTGTACATGGCTAGCCACGGTTCCCACAGTATCTAGTGTTGTTGTTTGTGCTAAGTGTACATGTTGTTTGTCATGTTGTGTGTGATTATATAAGATAGTGCGTTTATTCATGAGCAGTGGTTTCTCCCATTTATATATCGCTGTTTTAAAGAGAATACAGAACTTTTTATCACAGGTGAAAAGTGCAACCACAATGGCAGTCATTCATTACTATGCAAGAATGTCCAACTGCACAACGCTTCTAAGCTTACAGTCCCCAATATTGCGTGCTTTCTTAAAAGCACGCCAACTCCCACAATCGGACCAACATTCCCACAGCTTTCTAACAGCAGTTATCTGCTTCTTAATAAGATGGACTGCTACGGAATGTGAGCTGGCATACCGTATGTCCTTACTGTTTCAAACCGAGTAACTTCCTGTGGCAATGTCTATTCCCACCCACACAAAGTAACTCCCAAAGTTCAACTTGGCCTTCAACACCTACTAAGAAAATAGATTTCATTAAACTGAGCAAACTGAAAGCGCTTTTGTTTCAAACAGAAGTGTCGCTCACTTCTGCAAAAGAAATGTATCGACTGCAGATAGCACGAACTTCAAGTAAAATACAGTCCCTTTTAAATACAAACCTACCATTACACTTTGTGAAAAGTTGCACAATTTTCAATACATCTGACACTCAAGCTCTGGCACACTTTTTTAACACTGTCTCCTCTGGCCTTGTCACAGGCTTTCAAACTGATTTTGGTATAATACCAGACTTCGATCATCTGCGGAATAACAGGAACAGTGCCCATAATTCTCTCTCTCTTTGAAGCCATCCCACTACTATTTCTGCTTGTAAAAAATGGCTGCGCTCCCTGTGGTAGCAAGCATGTCCGACAGAATATGCCTCTACGCGAAGCTACATCAATACAATGGAAAAATGGAACAACTTTTTTTCTGCCTGCTTCTATCTATAATGGGACCCAGCCGCAACATGACATTTATTTACACATATGCAATCTGCGTGCCACCAAATATTTATTCCAAAACTTGCCCATTCGACTGGTGAATGGATCTATGCCTTGCCAACATCCCAACTATCGCTCCCGATATCCCGCACGCAATGGAGTATCTTGAAAACCATGAACTTGATTGTTCGGGCAGTGGAGAATTGGCGGATGCAATGCAAAAAGGTATCCTGGTGGAATGGGATTTCTGCGCAGCAGCAAAAGATCTCCTGCAACTGCGACCTTTGACAACATCGCAGATTGCCTGCCAATTCAAATTGCTGTTCCAACATTCGAGGAACATTACTGTCCCTTTGAGGATATGAATTGGATCGCTTGACTTTTATCACGCAATGGCAACAATCGCCTCTTGAAACCTTACGCATCTCAAGCCACTGAAGTGCTTCCGGACTGCAATCTCCAAGACTTGTAAGAAATTCTCGTTATTCTTGGATTGATTTTTCCAACTTTTTTTACTTTTTCCTATAACATTTTTTAATACACTTCAGTTGAACTATTTTCATATAATAACTTTCTAAGTATGCTCAGGCATTTGAACTCTGTTTTCATTATTGCATCTTAGGTCTTCTGCCGATCCAGGGATGGGTGATGTATGGCCTATGCAAATACGCTATTTACTTGCTAAATTAGCCTAAACCCGACATCCTTTTGAAACCATGTCTATTCTTTGTGGACACTTCTTTCTGCCTGTTATCCACAAAGCCCTTTCACACAAATGAGCTCATCCTGAGCCTCTGCTCACAAGCTGACGATCAAGATCAAGAAGCACAACATTGTTTAGGAACTGGTTGGCACAGTGTGATAATCGTATCCTACCTTTATTTTCATTATGGAATTTAGTCATTCATGTCTAATGGAACTGTAACATGTAATGTGGAATTCCCTGATGCAGGAGCTTACGTTTGAATACAGCAGAAGCGGTTGGAGTTTGCCTCAACTGGATGCCTTAGCTCTTACACCAGTGGGTCCATTTATGGCACTAAAATAAAGACACTTTTTATATAACTTGCAGACTCCATCACTTTATTACACACGGCCACTTTCTAGGACACACCTGATTTCATCATTTTTCTTCTGTGGCATTGCAATGTTCTGCATTATATTCTTCACGATTATTTATTTATTCCTGCTTGCTAAAACACTGCATTTGAGTCTTCAGACCGGTAGGGGTGAATAGTTCGCTTCCGACTCCCTGTATGGTATAAATGCATACTAACACTACTTACACAGGTATGCTACAGCGGCCAGTATCCTACAGCGCCCACAACACATCACTTTACAGCAATCAGCTCGCAGCTTAGGCTCACGGTTTCATCCCAGAGTCTTCAGACCGGCAGGAGTGAGCAGTTTGCTTCCCACTCCTGCTATAGTCTAAACACATACTAACACCACCTGCACAGCTATGCTACAGCGGCCTGTATGCTACAGCGCCCTGACCACATCAGTGTACAGCAATCTGCTCACAGTTTAGGCGCACGGTTTCATCCCCGAGTGTACCGGCTCCTCACCTCAGCACCATCTCACTCTGGGCAAAACAGCACTTTCACACCGGTAGGGGTGAATACTTCACTTCACACTCCCTGTATAGCACACCCTAACTACCCCACGGAGCTCACAGTGTTCCTTCCCTCCTCTTTCCTACTTTTTTCTCCCTTTTTTCCCTTATTTGCTTCAATGGAATCACAAAATGGCTGCCAACACTTCCTAGTTGCAACCGTTAGCAGCCAATAACCAGCAAGCTTGTGCTCGTAACGCCTCAGTCAATCAGATGGCAGAATTCCCAAATATCAATATCTGTAAATTTCGATATTTCACCAAAACTACTGAAAAGATTTACACCAAATAAACAAAAGCGTGCTTTCTAGACCAAGACCCTTCTCCCTGCCAAATATGGGGTAATTCCGTTCGACCTGTAGCCTTGTCTAAAGTTTCCAATGGAAATTGCATGGAGAAAACATGTTTTGGGACCCCCCTATTTTCTCGGCCCCCCCTTGATGAATCACCCCCACATTTTTAACATAGGAGCTGATATGAACAAAGAATTTGTTTGGAAAATCTCATGAAGATTCATCAAACGATGCCAAAGTTATAAGCAAAACAAAAAATGTTCTTTCTATGAAAACTTGGTCCTAACTATAACTACCTACTGGCGAACGCCAGTAGGTAATGAATATGTGTCATAGATAAAAGACAATGCTATTGCAGTATTATTTCTTTCTACTGCTTACGCTGTGCATAATATATCTTGCATACTGTCTTATGATTGTAACAGCACATATCTCTTACATGAGAAATAAGACTGTTCAATAAATCCTTTTTATTGAAACCCCCATCTATTCTTTCTGTGTAACTCTGCAGAAACTAAGCCTGCACGATTAGCTGAGTGAAACTGTAATCTATTGTTTTCATGATTCTGAGAGTGTTCCGATTCTAAAGGGAAACAAAGTTGTTACGTTTATTGGTTGACAAAAACTACTTCCTTCTTGTTTACAAGGAGTTTCTAGTGGCCTCTGAATTAGCTGGCACACAAAGCAGTTAAGTTTAATATAGGGGTATACTAACCTCAGTCCTATGCCAAAACTATAGTGTATATTATTCCAATGCACAGAGCCTATTAGGGAAAACAGAACTACACTACACCACAGCACCAAACCTCAAAGATGCACAATCGGATGGATGGCCTCCTTCCTCAACCGGAAAACCCATAAAATCCACCTTCTTCCCTTCACCCACTAACACAAGAGCATCATCTGCGGCATCATCAAGCCTCATACCTCATCTACACCCTTTTCACCACCTACATGACCCCTGTGGCCAACATCAGTAGATCCCACTAACCAAATATAATTTCCTAGGCCGATGACACCCAGCTTCTCCTCTCACTATCAAAAAAGCCCTCCACTACTAGGGACAACTTCCACAGGTGCATGACGAGCATCGCCAACTGGCATTCCAAACTAGGACCCTCACAATGCTGACAGACCATGCCTGCAACCTCTACATCATCCTGAACTGCAATCTAATAATGAAAAACCAGATCATAGCAGTCTCCTCCAACTGCTGCCTCACTCTTAACATGCTCCGGAAGATCCTCAACTTGGCTGTCCGTCAACACCAGACGAACCGTCACACAAGCCTCACTCACCAGCCAGCAGGACTACCGCAACACACTCAACACAGGAATCGCTTTGCACCTCCTGAAGAGACTCCAAATCATACAGAAATCTGCGGCACAACTCATCATTGACCTCCTCAAGCAGACCCACATCAACCTTCACCAAAGAAAGCTCCACTGGCTCCCTATTCAGAAGAGATGTCACTTCAAGATGCTGATCCAAACATACAAGGCCCTGCACAACCTAGGACTAGCATACATCAACACTGCTTCAGCTTCCACCAACCCACCAGACACTTGCACTCTGCCTCTCTTCATCTCACTCACACCTCTCCCATATGTCGAAGCTACAGCGGAGGTCATTCCTTTTCCTACCTTATGGCAAGGTCTTGGAATGACCTCCCTCTTCACCTCCGGACCTCACCCTCCCTGCTAAAATGTAGGAAAGGACTCAAAACCTGGCTTTTCGACTGAGCCGCTGCAACAAGATCCTCGGCGCCTGGATACCCTCCTGGGTGATTAGCTGCACCATACAAGTCCTGTTTGATTGATTGATTGATCTCTCGCTCTATACTGCCGGGGGCATATTTCCTAATTTCCCTGCTTTATCCTGATTTACATTCATACTGCTTTGTTTTACTATTTGGGGCCCTGTCTGCTCTAAGCCATTCATATTTTCTCAGTTATATTAAAAGATTTTTTACCTTCTTGCAGCTGTTATGCCTAGGTATTTTAGTGACCTTGAGTACATGTCAAATATAGGTTATTTGCGGCTGCATGTAACAAGTAGATGGCATGTAGTAGTCTTCACGAGCACAGGTTCATTTAGCTAGTCATTTTCCTGTGCTCTCACACGCCATCCTCTCCATGTGTTTTCTCACTTTTTTGTGTGTGTGTGAGAGAGAGAGATGTTTGATGAATGTATATTTTGTGTGTGTTTGTGTGTGTGTGTGTGAGAGAGAGAGAGAGAGAGAGAGATGGTTGATCAATATATATATGTCTTCATATTCTAAGAGTCTTTGACTGGGAAATTGTTGCCTTAGTCTGTTGGGATAAATAAAAAAAAATTAATTGTCAGTTTCCAGGTCATTGTTTTCATAATCTAGCTATTGTTTTACTGTTGTGTTATGAACCTGGGAATGGGTATTGGCACACTTTGGATATATATCTGTGCAGTTCTTGCCCTTTACCGCTGTTTGTGTTTGTTGGCACCATGTCCTCCATGTGCCTGTCCACCATATTGTGAAATTAGCTTGTGTCTGTTAGATGGCAATTTTGTCTTTTGTCATCCATGCTTTCTTCCCTTCTGAGCTAAGTGCTCATCCACTATTTTGTGAAGCCAGTGTCTGTGTCTAAGTTCTTCCACTTTTAAGTGGCTTCTGCTGTGAGAATTATAAATGACTCCCTTTTTATGAGACTACAGATATTTTTGCTTATTTTCTCCTTTTTATTATATGTTTTTCTTATTTTGCTTGTGTGCTGGCTATAGCCTCTGGTTATTATTTTTATAAAACATTTTTTTAATCAGTCAATTAATGTTTGCCCACCTACCTGGCTCTCATATGGATCATGTGAGCCCTGGAGAAACACCAGATATAATATTCCTTTGTTTAAATTATTTTATTGGTTGGTTGGTTGATATGCTTTATTTCGATACATAAATTATCTTAAAAGTAATACATACATTCATAAAAAAATACGTTCACCAGGCCAACAATATAATACATTTGTAAGTTAAAAAAGATAAAACAAGTAGAACTGTTACAATAAATAGTTAAAAAAGAATTAAATTGAGATGGAGTGCCTTTTTGAACGAATTAACCATGACCATTTTAAAAATTTTGAAACACCACAGACAATAGGGGAGGATGTATCAGTCAGTAAGATGCGGAGGGCCACCGAGTGCTGGCGTGTACCTAAAAGTCTGCACAATGGCGTATGCCAACGCCTCCTTGTTGCACAATAGTCCGGACATTCAAAAAGAATGTGTGCCACCGTCTCCACCCGTGTCGGACACAAAGCACAGAAGGGCGAGGACTGGGAAGATGATTTCCACCTAGACACCAAGTTGCCTAGAGGTAAAGTACCCACTCTGAGCTTAAAGTAGAGAGCCCTGTCCAATGGAATAGAGATGAGATCCAGATAAGGCTCATATGCCACCACATCTTTGATTCTTAAGAATGCTGCGGTCGAATTGCAGTGTCGTGGATTGCCAATGAGTTTGGAAGATACCCAGTCCCAGTATAGTTTCTTCAGGGTGGCCTTGGGAGAAGCAGATCGAGTTGCCCAGGAATCATCCAGACCAAGCTCCCCCAAAAGACTCTTTACATCCCTCAGCCATTTTATTCGGTGCCATCCCTCCATTGCCATCACCCCAGACAGACCTGCTGCAAATGAGGCTAACTCAGGGACCCTCCACAAACGAGCCCACAAGAGCAAGGGCCGGAGTCGCGCCTGATCCGCGATTGGTCTGCAGCCCAAGTCAAAAAGCACCGGAACTGTGGGTGTGCTCAAAGGAAGAGCCATAAGTTCTTTCAGGAATTTGCTTTCCGCTTTAGCTAGTACCTCTAGGTTAGAGGTGCCCCACAACCCCGCCCCATACAGGGCGACAGTAACCCCTCTAGCTTTGTAGATATCTATACCCGGGGAAATGCAATGTTTAGAAGATGCGCGATGTTCCCTGAGTAAGACGCCAGCCACCCTTTTGTGGCTGAGCAGCATCTTGTGAATGTGTGGGGTCCAGCTCATGGAGTTACTAAGGCGGATCCCCAAATAATCAAACTCACAGACCCTTTCCAGGGGGACATTATTCAAGACCGGGGGACGCCCTAGTTTTTTGGGAGGGTTCATGGTCAGATATTTGGTCTTGTCTACATTGATCGTCAAGCCCCTGAGAGAGCAGAACTCCTGGAAGAGGTTGAGGAGCTTTTGGAGACCCTGGGGTGTCTTTGCGATGAGAAGAGTATCGTCGGCAAAGAGCAGGGTGGGGATCCGAATGCCCGCCAGGGACGGAGCATCTGCTGGTTCTTTAAGCAGGTGCTCTACCACACCATTAACATACGGAGAGAATAGTGTGGGAGCTAACACACAACCCTGGCAGACACCCCTGCACACCAGGATCGTATTGGTTTTCTCCCCATTCGTGCCCCACCGCACCTGTGCATAGTTGTCTGTGTGAAGTTTAATCAAAAGCGACAGGATATAGGGGGGCAACCCCAACCCCTGCAGAACCCTCCATAGCTCCTCCCGAGGTACTAGGTCAAAGGCAGTCTTCAGGTCAATGAAGGCCAAGTAAAGACTGCCCTTGCCCAGCACCACCACCTTCCAATACAGGAGCATCTGCCTAAAGGCCTGTTCAATCATCCCAGTACCTGAACGGAATCCCGCCTGAAAGCCAGACAGTATCTTGTTGTAACCAGCCCATTGTAGGACCCTCTCCAAAATTACCTTTCCGACCGCCTTTTGGGAAGAGTCGATGAGACTAATGGGCCTGTAATTAGCGGGGTTGGCCCGACACCCCTTTTTGAATATCGGGACAACCTCCGCCCCCTTCCAAGAATCAGGTACTATTGCGCCCCCCACAATTGCATTTAGTAGCGTAGCGACCAAATGCCCCCATTCCTTGGGATTGGCACGTAGCAAGTCACCTGGTATCCCATCCGGCCCAGCTGCTTTTAATGGAACCAGGGACTTAATTACGGCCTCCACCTCCCTCGCGGTAAAGCCATCTATGACACTAACATTTGCGTCATCCCCCAAGGAAAAGGACTCACTAAGGTCACCTTCGGGTTGAGAATACAAAGCCTCGAAGTGGTTGTACCAGTTCTGAGCCGGGAAATTACACGTAACCAGCGATACATCTGGCCTGTTCCTAGTTCTAACCAATCTCCAAAAAACCCTTGCATCCTTTCCCTTACTTGCTGCTAGAAGGTCTTCCCAGAACTTCTCCTCCCACTCCTTTTTCGCTGCCCTTAAGGTGTGGGAGTAATCCTTCCTTGCTGTCCTAATTACTAGTTGGGACTTGGATTTAACTGCCCTTATCAAAGCTTTTTTCATGGTCCTGCATTTTGTCGTAAACCATCCCTGTCTATTCATGGGTTTAGCCCTGGTAGTCGCACCAGAGGAACTACTAGGGGAAATGAAGAGGTTACTGAGGACCCTGGTTAGGTCACAGAAAATCTGCGTGGCCTCCTCAGATGCGTGAGTCAATGAGCCCAGATTGCTCTTGGCTACAGCCAGCAATGTCCCTATGGCTGCAACTTTCTCGACAGATAAGACGAGCTTGGCCCATTTCAGTCGTCTCCCACAGTTAGATATACTGACCATCTGGAAGTTGGAAGCCGACGGTGGTTGTGACCCAGCCTTGCCCTTGAGCCACTCAGGAGATAGGACAAGAGAGAGAAGATTGTGGTCACTCTCAATGGTCGGGATAATCTCCATGTCACACAGGGTGCTCCATAAACACACGTCAAGAAGAATGTAATCTATTCTAGACGTGTGGTTGGGCCTATTATAAGTGTGTGCACCAATTAAGTCGGATTTGGACCTCCCATTAACCGCCCTCAGATCAAATTCCATATTGAGTGCATTGATCTGCAACGCCACTTGTGACCACCTTTTAATGGGGAGCAGAGCCAGAGCTGGAATCCCCTTTCTCGAATCCTCCTCTTCTATGCCTAGCATATCATCAAGGCCTAGTTGCTCGAACATGCAATTTAGGTCACCCGCCACCAAAATACATGATTTTTTTGACCACTGCCTAAGGAGATCATCCAAAAGGGCAATGGTGGGCGATTGTACGCCTCCTTTAGTACCTCTAGCATAGATATTGAAGATATCTCGGAGCAGGCATCCCCGAGAATCCTTAAGCGTGATGTTGAGGAGATCAGGTGAGTTTGTGGGGTGCTCCTCCACCCTGCAATCTAAGGAGACAGCAACCCAAATGAGGAGACCACCCGAAAGGCGTCCCCTCCCTGACAAGGGGGGGACAGCTGGAACAAAGTGGGATGAATATCCAACCTTATGACAGGGCTCCCTATCCCACGTCTCCTGGAATATACAGATGGAATAACCCTCAACTAGAGCGTTCCAGTCAGGCCAACCCAACTTCCTGTCGATTCCTGCGATGTTCCAGCTGAAAATCCTAAGTACTGGATCCGCCACAGCTGGGTCACCGCCAGAGTCGAGGCCTCCTCCACTCTCCAACAGGTCCTGGGTCATTAGGCTGCCAACCCCACCTTGCCTCCCGGGGAGCTGATTACTCTCCTGTATAGGAGTGGGGACTACTGTACTAAGGGGGAATGTGCCGTGATCAGTGGCCGGCCCACTCAGCTCTATGGCGTCACCTGAGTTACAGACCTCGAAGACCTCCCCAGCGGTGACGTCGGTTCAATATCCTGGTGGTCTCCAACCAGGCGAAGGCCAGACTACCTGAGGGTGAAACTGTGGATTAGCAGAAAGATCAGAAAAGGCGGAGCTGTTGCTTCAACCCATGCCGAGTTCTCGGCCACACGGGGTAGTGACTGATCTTGGGTAGAAAAAGGTTAGGTCCACTATACCTATGCCCGACCCCCCAGAATTCAGATTGTAGTTGCAAATGGTTTGTGCTACTCTGCTGTCCCTAAAATTAACCACCACACATTCTCCTTCCAAATGCTTGTGACCATAACCCACCCATCCCACCTTTCTAACTCCTAGAATTAATCCATCAAGGCCCCTGGGAAGGGGTCTGTTGGACTCTAGCCAGTGTAGTGTTTTATTTTTTAGGGCTTGAGGGGATTCATTTTGATCAGCCTTCAGGGTGGGTACATTTGTGAAGACGGCAACATACGGATGACAGTCAGGGGGCAAGTTCACAGGTAGGGATGTTGGAGCAGCTTTGGGTGATGGGACTTTTGGGACAGCTTTTGGTAATAGTGTTTGTGGGGGGGTAAGAGCAGGATAATTATTCGAGGTTTTGGCTGAACAAGCCTGACTAGTTACCTTGCCTTTGCCCATCCCCTTTGGTGTTCCCTTAGATTTAACAAGACCACTCCCTCCCGGCAACTCAACCCGGCCCGGCTTCGTGCCCGGGACTTTGAGGGGTTTAGGGATGTTTGAAAGGACTTGCGCTTTTTGGCCAACGCTCCCAGAAGTAGCCACAGGAGGCACTGAAGGAACATTGTCAGTCAACTGTGGAGTTACCAAAATAGCCGCAATGGATACGT
Source organism: Lissotriton vulgaris (assembly GCF_964263255.1). Taxonomy (NCBI): domain Eukaryota; kingdom Metazoa; phylum Chordata; class Amphibia; order Caudata; family Salamandridae; genus Lissotriton; species Lissotriton vulgaris. The sequence goes on from NC_141689.1 coordinate 616,139,654, forward strand.
TAGGCAAAGCCTGCTGGGGTTCTGTAGTTTTCCTATTTTCCGTGGGCCCTCCTTGTCCCTCCTCCCTTAGTCTAGATTGCAGTTTGATGAGTGCTTTCAACGAGGAAAAGCTATCTAGATTTGATTGTTCAAACCTGTCCAGCCTATCACCCAGCCCTATTAGTCTGTCGGCAATCGGGGACAACAGTGTTTTCAACAACTCTTCAATTTGAGCAATAGTAACAGGGACACAGAAAGCTGGAGGCTGATGGCTAGGGAAGGGAACTGCACCTACTTTTTCTAAGATAAGACCATTCCCCTTAGTAGGAGAAGAGGAATTTATCATGCCCAGGCCCTCACCCGTTTTGATACCTATGCCCTTGGTCCCCTGTTTCCTTGGTTTCTTAAACAGTTTCGGGGAACTTCCTTTGCGCGGGCTAGCGATCCTTTTCCTTTTAGTAATTTGTGGGATCTTAGGAGCCGACAGCGGAATGCCGAATGTCTTGGGGTTTTCCACTATGGGAGGGGGATCGGCAGGGCCTGCTGTGGATACAAGAGAAACAATAGGAGGCAAGCCCGAACTGCCACCATCCTCAGAAGGAGGAATAAGAGATGCAGACAGGCTCTCCAATCTATCAATACTAGTCCTCAGAGATGCAACCCTGGTTCGTCAGGCACATGTGATGTGGCTAAAAGGGGAACAGGGTTACATACAGGTGACACTGCCTGAGCTAAAAAGCCCAGGGATGATCTTTTAGACGGGGATGTTCCAGCGATAGTCGCCGCTCCGTCATTACAATCTCCTTCTCTATGACGGCTGCAACCCGTGTGATGAATTGGTCCATAGTACCAATGACACTAGTAGTTCCCACCTCGCCCCCTCCCCTCAAGATCTTCCCCGAGCGGATAGACATTGGCACAAGCTGCAAAGAAAGAGCAAATACGTTTACTAGTGTTAATTTGTCCAACCGGGCCTGGAGTAGTAGATGAAAATGTCAGAGGGATGGTCCAGCCCAGCCTTAGACTGCCCGCCCTTTGCCCGGGCTTCGCTCGGCATCCCGCTACGTGTCAGACGTACAGTCAAGTAGGGAGCGTTGCAGGCGGGGGGCTTGGTTTAAAGGGGGCGCGGCCAAGATCTCCGGACCTTTGCAGGGACTCCTGGACAATGGAGTCCCTGCCTCGCACCGCCCTTAAAGTTGGTCCAAAAATGCTCCTCCTCTCCCCCGTGGTCCTCCGCAGGAGTAGCACGAACAGCCCTTCGCTTCAACCCACGAAGCGGCACCCGCGGAGCGGGTGCGGCGAGAAGTTGTGGGAGCAGCGGTATCCCTCTGGGGTGAGGGATAGAGGGCAGCCCAAGTCTCCTAACCGGCACACAATCCTCACAGGTCCACACCAGGTACGCTGATATGGAGTGAAGCTTGTATTTCAAGAATTTTGGCCCTTTAAGTACTTAAATACTGTATGCTGCACCTTCGGGGACTTGCCTACAGGCAGTGCAGTGTAATCTTGGCAGGGGCAGAGGCTAATTATTCCAAACGCCCCTCCATATACCGAATATTATGTTGCAGTGTCTCTGTATTAACTTTCAGATACTTTAAAGTAGGCTCCCATGTACTCAGAGCCCACATACCTGATCTCGCAGCCAGCTCGTCTCCCTCTCTCTTCCGCGTTCTCCGACTCTGGCTTTGAAGATCAAAGCCGCCACCGCTGCAGCATGAAGCACCCGCCGCTCCAAGCCTTCAGCGGTATATGCTTGCTGTCACGAGCCTCCAGCCTCAAGCCTCAGAAGTGAAGAATACCGGAGACCAAACACTTTCTTTTAGCGAGTGCTCCGCTTCTGCCCTGGAACCGCTATAAAGTTCAGATGTAGCAGTGTTAACGTGCTTCAATGAAAGCTGCAGTTTTTCCTGTAGTCTTCACCACTTTACTGACACACCGCCATTTGTCCCCGCCATTTCTCACACTTTCTCCCTCCAAGCCGTGCTGCTGCCACTTCACAGTATCCACGAACCGCCGCCTTGCTTTCCCTCCATATTTTCGCCTTCAGGGAGAGTTTAGCCAGCGAAAGCGGCCGCTGCAGCTTCTCATTTCCTCGCCCTCAGCGGGTATGTACAAACCTGCCGAGGTAACATAGACGCTCCGGTCGCAAGCGGCTCAGCCAGGAAAACACCACAGAAAGCAAAGAGAGCCACTTAGTCTGCAGCACAGCTACAAGTTGCAGACCGTCACGCAGCGGAGATTACAGGAGCGAGACCGACAAACCCGCCACACGCCAGCATACCACGTCAATCCACCATTGCTGGGGAGGAGGTGGGGTAGAGAGAAATTATTTTATTAACATTTTCTCCCATTTGATTGTACTTACTGAACCATGTGTGCTATTTTTAATTAATGTAATCACTTTCTGCCGTCCCCATGGTTTATTTTAGCCCCAGTACCTTTCAATCTTTATCTTCAGTCAATTTGCTGAGGACACTACAATTTAGCTGATGTCCTCTTCAACTTCAGATATCACTTTAGTAGATTTGATTCTTGATTGCACGCTGTCCTTTAGGATGTCTTACATAACAAATTCAAATTTTTACTCTTCTCATTCCAATCCTGTCCACCCTGGCCAAACTTTGCCAACCTTTTCAATTGAAATCGGACATCAGTGAAAGTCGTAAATCGCTGGGTTTTACTCTTGATGCTTGACTTAATCTGTATAAACATACACACAGAATGGCCAGTATTGCCGATTATCAGCGTAAACTTATCCTGGGACAAAATCTTTACTTATGGAACAGGACCTCAAGGATGGGATGGAAACTATGGTAATCTCTATACTTGTCCATGAGAATGCCATTATTTCTAGAACTTCTAAAATCCACCTTTCTTTATGTGCTACAGCATGACTGATCTTGGGGATTGCTCACTTTGGTCACGTGACTCCTGTAATACTTTACTTATGTTGGCTCCCTATTGACATAAAGACTTGCTAACAAGTATGTTTATTGGTTAAACTTTTAAACTCTAATGAACCCTATTACATTACTTGGTAAAAAAGCTGAAGATTTCAGGGGATTTTCATAAATTGCGATCAACCCTGAAAGCAGACACCCATTTTTAAGGAACATTTGGGATTGAACCTCTCTAAACTAAGGAATGTCTTGTGAAATGTGGGAAGTTAAGGGGGGACAGCAACTGCTGTGACGTTGGGACGGGGGAAGGCTTTAGAAATGCACCTTTTATACTTTTGTATGAAATCTCTAAAAAAAAACTCTTATGTAGGCTACTGCCATCTAAAATTTACATTTAGCATAAAACCCTATGCGGATGCACTTGCACTTTGTCATAGAACAGGTAAACTGGTTATATATTGTAAAGTTACATCTTATGTTTGGTTTGCTCACACCTTTTTAGGGATAACCTGAGGTTCTATTTGTCATACCTTCTATTCATACAAATATATTTAAAAATAGTGTTTTTATTATTGCCTTTTATTTTTTGTTTTTATATTATTTACTGGTTTTATATTTAAGGTTTTATTACAGCTTTTAAAACTATTTAATTATTTCTTGTATTGTATAGCTATTCTATGATGGAACTATAAAGTAAATCATAACCGATTCTCACTAGTTCACAGTTTGAGTCCCTGCTCTAAAAAAACTGCCTTCAACAAAAAACATAATTAGATCCAGCGTTTCTCCCAAGCACCATTCCACCTTCTGTTTGCATCATCATGTCTCTATCTTTTTTCAAAAATAGAAAACCGCTTTCTTCTTGATCAATGCTTCCTTCAATTCTCTCTGTGGTGCCCTGACTGATTTAGTTTGGTTCACTGGAGTTTCTATTTCAGTGTTGTACTGTACTTGGTGGGTGGCATTGGATTTTTCTTAAATATTATATCGCTTCCTTCTTGAACTGGCTGCAGATATATCTGTAAATATTTTAGTCTTGTATAGAAACTAGCATGTTTCGAATTGTGGTCACTTTACTTTTGTCCAAACGTTTGAACAATTGCATAGTCATATATGTGCTTTGTGAATTTGTCTTGCATACTGCTCGTGTTACTATTTGTTTGATATCCTGTGTTCTTTGGAATGCCGTCTAATGCTGTCGAGCTACACAGAAACTCTCAACAAATAAAAAAAAACAAATCTCAATGCATACATTTAAAAACGGAATGCATTTGAAATACTTTCTGTTCAGTGTGTTTTTGCAAACATATTATCAATTACTTCTGTAAAGATATTAGAAATTGGGTTACTGTTTGGCAGTGCTATGCCCTCTGTCCAAGCAGGAGCCACGATCCTAGTCAGGGTAAGCGTAGTACGCACTAATAGTGTACCTGTGCTTACCCTCTGGTAACTTGGCATAGGACAGTCAGTCAAAACTAAAGAGGCAATGTGTTTAGTATTTTGCACACCTACGCGCGCACACACACACCCACACACACACACACAGTAACACACACACACACACAGTAATACATTGAAAACACCAAAAAGGTACTCCACACAAGTTTAGAAAAATAGCCAATATTTAGCCGAGTAAAGCAAGACCATAATGATAAAAATCCAACATGCACAGGCCAAGATATTTAAAAAAAATGAAATACCAAAATTGCACTACTTAGAAATCAGTAGCTAAAACTGAGGCTATCTAGTCACGCTTAATTGGAACAAATCCAAAAGTTCAGTCTGACTGTGATAGAGCGTGGTCTGGATTTAGGAGTCATTCAGACACGTTGATTGTACCTTGGATGCGTCGAAGATCGTGGATGATGCATGGAGCAAAGGAGGGGGTGCATCACTGTCACAGCCGATGCGTTATTTCGAAAGTCGGTTCAGTGCTGTGCACGCATCGAAGATAGTAGCTGATGCCTTGTGCAAAGGATTGGATGCATTGCTGTCGAAGGCGAAGCATCGTTTCTGAAGATGTGCATCAGGCCTCTGCATCATCGGCATGTCACTGGCTCAGGTGATGTGTTCAGCACAGGGCAATGTGGAGGTGCTGCATCTGCAAAGTTGGTGCTGCGTTGAAGATCATGGATAATGAGTCATGCACTTAGCGAGCGGTGTCCACGGCTTCAGTGCAGGCAGCAGCAATGTGCCAGTTTCAATCATCACAACGTCCTTGAAGCAGTGGTTTCTTTGGTTGACACACTAAACACTCACTTCCAAGGGCACAGAACTGGTTTTGGCACCACTGGGCAGAGTAAGTCTCACAGCAGAGGAGCCCAGGTACTGTTAGCAAGATGCAGTAGTAGCCTTCGATGTCTCTGAAGCTTCAGAAAGCAAGAGGCTAGCCAACAAGCCCTTGGAGAAACTTTAGAGTTGCATGATGGAGAGAGTCAAGTACAGTACTCTAACTCACAGGCAAGGAGCAGCAGACAGCAGGCCAACACAGCAAAGCAAGCAGCAAACTGGCAGTCCCTCCTGGCAGCACAACAGCACTTCTTCCTGGTAGAATGTCCTCTAATCCAGAAGTGTTCTGACTACATGATGTCAGAGCTACCATACTTATAAGCATTTTAGCCTTTGAAGTAGGGAGATTTCAAAGAAAGGTATTTGTAGTGCACAAGACCCTACCCAACCCTACCCAACCCTTCCCCACCGTGACTCCAGACTCACTTTAGGGAGGTAGGCATCCCTTTGGGTGGGGCAGGTACAGTAATATTCAGGTGCAAGTGTCAGCTCCGCCCTGTCACTCTAGCTCAAGAAGACCCATCAGCCTGATGGTGGCCTATCAGGATATGAGTGGCACACCTCAGTTTCATTGTGTGTGACTGTCTATAATGAATGCACAAAGCCCAGCTGTCACCCAAACCTGATCTGTATTCCAGAGAAGTAAGAAAATGCCATCTTTCTTAAAGTGCTATGCAAACAAATGAGGGACGGAGTGCTGAATAAATCATACATTCACCCCCTGTCAAGAGACCTGAATTAAATCCATCATTCTTTTGCTCACCCTGCCACCCCAGTTTATATCCAGCCATACGCAAATCATCTTGACCCTATTTCCCATGGGATCAGTCCAGCTGAAACTGCCATGCCATGTCCTCCCTGGACCAGAAAAAAGCAAAAACAAAAAAACAATTGATTTTGGCCCAGATCTCTGCACTAGGGTGAATGTTTGCCATTGTTCAACATTCTATCCATCTATTGTTCTTTTTTGCATTTGTCTCCCTGGGTGGGACGGGTATGCTCAGTCGTGGGTCCCGTGCTCTCCATGCCACTGGAGTCAAGCTAGCTTAGCTAATGAGGGGTGAAAACCTGAAACTGGTACCAGTATGCTTGTTTCTGGTCCAGTGAGAACTTGACTTGGCAGTTTGGGCTGGGCTGTTCTCATTGGGGGCAGGGTCAAGCCTGATTTGTGTATGGCTGGGTCTAAACTGGAATGGCATGAGGAGCACAAAAACAATGGATTTAGGCTCAGATCCCAGTATTATGGGTGAATGTTTGACATTGCTCAACATTGTGTACATCAATTGTTCTTGTTGCATCTTTCTTAAAATGGCATTTTACAGATCTGCCATTTAAAAACCAACTAAAAGATACGTTTTTAAATTGTGAGTCCAAAGACACCAAACTTGCTTTGTTTGTCTTTTCCTAATTGAAAGTTACACATATTAAATGTTTTGAGCCAGCTCCAATGTTACCCTAGGGGAGAGATAGGCCCTGCAGTAGTGAAATGCGAATTTAATAAGAGTATTTCACTACCAGGACATGTAAAACTGAACGGTACATGTTCTACTTTTTAAGTACACTGTACCTTGCCCATGGCCTGTCCAGGGGGGCCTGCTTTAGGGGCGGCCGATGTGTCATAAAAAGAAGGTTTAGTCATGACAAGTAGGTTAACTTGTACTGTCAAAATGGCAGTTTAAAACGGCCCAGCCAGGCTCTGCAGTGGCAGGCCTGTGACATGTTTAAAGTACTACTCATGTGGGTCACACAATCAGCACTGAAGGCCCACTAGTAACATTTGATTTACCAGCCCTGGGCACATGTAGTGCACTGTGTTAGGGTCTTATACGTAAATCAAATATGCCAAATATTGGCAAAACCAAATGCTGTTACATTTTAGACACAGACTACATGTATTTCCATAGTGGTCAACAGAGAAAAAGCAAACACTAGGAGATGATGGACGGAGAGCTGAAACTTTTCAGACACTCACCCCAGGTCACAGATCTGGGTTAAATCCATCATCGTTCTTTAGTTTATTTCGCCACACCAGTTCAGTCCCAGCTAAGACAAGACAGGTCTTCCCTGGACCGGAGACAAGCATCCTGGTACTGGTTTCTGGATAACACCCCCTCATCAGCCAGGCTAGCTTGTATCCAGTGGTAAAGTGAGCAAGAGACCCACATCTGTGCATACTCTGCCAATTTAGGGTGAACAAAGCAAACACAGGGAGATGATGGACAGAGCGATAAAACTTTGAAGACACTCACCCCCAAAAGGGGGACACTCAACCAGATACACAGGATATGCTGCATATGTTTAAGGCAGGATTCCTCAAGCTTACAACAGGCAATAGCACATCCCACAAACAAAACAGCCCCCAACCTTCTAATGGCTCTACTGCTCAGAAACCATACATTCAAATGAACAAATATATGTAAAAAGGTAGTGTTTAGGAAGTCCCAAAACAATGTTAATCTAAATTTATATTTATTCAATACAATGTTGGTCCAAATTCCAATCATGCAACTTCTTCTTTCAGGTCCAGCCAATGCACAAAATTTGCTTAGGAAGTTGGGTAAGTATTATTCCAAATTTGGCTTGATGTAGTGATCATTCAAACACTGAGATTCTTCTCATAGATTTCAATATAATGCAGGAGCCAAGGCATGATATTTCAAAGCAAACTGCTATAGACTCAAAATTAGATTATACATTATAGACAACCAATCTGCTCCCGTAGATTAAGCCTTCTTTGGGGGGCAACCACGGGTATATCCAACAGCAACACGGAAACTTAGGCAGTGCACATAGACATAAAGCAGATGCCCACACTACTGCTCTGTGTGCAGTACACTACAACCCGTCTTAGTGCTGGGTCTCATGAAAGGGGGAGTGGGAGAGCAATGGTTCACAGGGGAAAAGAGAGCGTGAGGCCGGAGAGTCAAGTGGATGAAGGAAATGTGCATTTCCATGGAGCGCTGAAAGGGAAAATAAGATCCTCCCACACCCTATAATACAGCAATGGAAAGAGAAAACCCATCCAGTCAGATCAGTGTGAGACTGCACTAGTCCTAGGCAGTACAAACACAAGAAGAGGGAGGAAGTTATGGAATCAAGAGAAGAGACCTGCCAATAGTCATGGAGAATGGGCTGAACCAAGACCCATTATACAAACAATAAGGCTCCGCTATTTGGAGCTGGCATGTATAGTAGGTCATGTCAGACATCAGAGATATCACACGAGGAGCCAGAAGAATGTTTGTGTGACTGAGTGGAAGCTTTGTATTCAAGCTCTCAGGCTTACCGCAAGGACAGATTGTCGGGCCCTTTCACTATAAGCCACGCAGAGATTTTCTGAGTATCAGTTTTTCTCTTTTTCCTGTATTTGGTTCTCGGAAGAATAAGGAAAGTTTTTAGATGATTTGAATTGCCCTACAGCACATTGACGAGAATGAAGTACTCCACCTAGGACCATGGCTATGGGCAGTTCTGAAGAAGGTGGGGAGTTTATAGGAATGTTCCATCGAAACGTATGTCGACCCTATGAGTGTGTCCACTGTTGCACGCCATCCAAGGAGGAAGTGGGAACATGACTGACACCTCTACCAAATTCTAGGCGGCTGTGAGACCAGAGGGTCCTTGTGTTTATCCTTTCATTGGACTCCATGATTCATAACTTTGGTAGTTGTGGGGCTTTATCAATTTTTTCCTTACAATTTTTTCGGGTGTTCATGTAAGTTGATTATATCTTATAGATGGTATTGCTGATGCCATTAAAATAATTGCAAACAACATTCTCTTTGTAATAGTGTATTGATGGTCAACGTAAATTTCATAAATGACACGCTAGAGTCTTGCACACTTTTGGCATAATAATTACTCTACATCCAGTTAAGGACAACATTTTTGTTTTTTGTGTTACAGGAAGTAGTCTGGGGACACTCACGTTATGTGCTGGTGTGCGAGTCTTTCCTTGCACCTGAGGTGAAAAAATGCACTGTGTCTTTTGCACTATGGTGTCAGGCTACTGGCTGGGCATTAATGGCTTTATAGCGCCAACATATTTAATTTATGACTATTTTGAAATGAATATTCGTTCGAAAGGTTCTAGCAACACTGCGCTCAACTCTCGTGTGTTTTCAGAACGCCGAGTGCTGAGCAGACCCATTAAAATTACATCTCATGATATCACACAGAAGGGCGGCGAACCTTATTTTAGCGCTTTATCTTTACTCGCACGTGCAGTTATTTCTCTTCTTTCCTTTGGTTCTTCTGTTTCTGTTTCTGCGGCTTCGCACTTGAACCCACTGCATTCCTAAATGACGGAATTAAATACCAAGTCGGCCCTACAGCGGGCTAAAGTGGTGTTACCTTTTTGAAGATAGCAATTGTTTAATGCCACATCAGCGGGATGGATCTCCGGCCCACAGAGCTTGAATAGAAGCTATATTGTCTGGGTCCGAGCTGACAACAAAGGGATAACTACGGCGCGCGCAGTGGGTCCCTCCGGTTATATCTCGTACATGACACATGTCACCCGATGATAAATTGGCTCTGTGTCTGTTCAATTTCAAATTCAAAGCTCTGGAGGCAGAGGTGTTAGGAAGCAGGCGTAATTCTGATGAGAACTGGCCTCACTTGCTCAAAATTAGCGTGCATGAAACAGATAACAGAGAGAGAGACCGGGGAGGGCGGGGGGAGGAGTTTGCACAGATTTGTCAACTTCCTGGGGTTTAGGTTGCCTTGGCAGATGTGAGGTGTGAAAAAACATCTGTAAGCATGATAATGAATGCTACCAGAATTTGAAGTGACAACTGTATCGAGCACAAATGCTGTCTTGTTTCCCCATTTGCACCTATTTGCATACCAATTAAATAAAAACAAATATTGGGCTCTGAAAATTGTTTGACAAATAATCTGCAGGGCTTACTTGACGCAGCTAGGTGAGGCATGTTGGCTGCCTGACAGATGCTGTACCAGTGGAAGATGTTCGCATATCATAATGCGTTCAGATTGCTGTCAGTGTCTCAAACCTTAGCATTTTAAACGTATTTGACAAAAAAACATAGTTTTCAGGCTTTTAACAAACGTTCAGATGGTTGCAAATCCAACATTAATCTGGAAAGAACAACGCGCATTCTTTCAGTAAAATACTATGTTGCTAAAATAGCGCCATTGCTCACATATTAAATGAATAACATGGCCAAAAACCAATTAATTTTTTCACATATTGCTGTATAGAATTATAATGATGTGAATGTTTGAACGGCTCACCATCAATATATATTAGGCTGAGACGAATGAATTTGCCAATCATACCCATATAAAAAGACATAGAAGACAAAGGTTCATTCATTGACTATACACGCTCCCCTACAACAATGCAGTTGGTGCCGTTTTGTGACATAATGCATAGCCAAATGTGAAATATTTGCCGGCCTGAGAATAGGTTTTGTCAGGACAGCACCGTGAGTTAAATACCGTTGTGTTGTGCGATGATCTGCAGTATAAATGAGTATAACTCTTTGCAAGGATGACTTGGCGTTCCCCCCTTCAGAGTTTGTTACTTATATATCCACAGAAAAGATATTTGAATCAGTTTAATGTAGGCCAGGTTAAAAGATGCTGTGGCTAAAATACTGTAGAATCATGCATAGAGATTCTTTCGAAACTGCAATGACATATAAAAAGGAAAAAATAAACATGTTCCCAAAATATTTTGGTTCTGCTGATCCTGTTTTCATTTTAGAAAAAAAGATAAGCAGCAGAAGGAAAAGTCGGTTTCTCATTTCCTTGTTTAAACTGTGACTTTAATTAGGCGCCTTGATCTGCTCTTCACCTTGCCTTTTGGCCCTGGCAGAGGGTATTGTGACTTTAGAACCGAACTGTAATAACCTATTATAGTTAAGCAGCTATGATCTCTTTATTTCAACCCATTAGAGAAATCACAAGTGGCCTGTAGAAAGGAAATTAGAGACGGGCTTTTACAGAGGGATTGAATGCTCCCATGTATTATATTTGAGATAACAATTTGCTCTGCATAACATTCTGTTTTTATACCACATTCCTACTTTTTCGAGTGTTGCAAAATAAAAGTTGCCACTAGTGTTACTTGAGTAACAAACTCTGAAGGAGGGAACACCAAGTCAGCCTTGCAAAGAGTTATACTAATTTATACCTCAGATTCTGCATAAAGTATAAATTATAGTCATTACCATCTTTTTCAAATATATCTCATCAGGGCACATAGATGTGGAGTTAAGTATAGTAATTCTAAATTTACCTATACATGCTTACCTTTACAAAATGTTGGTAGTTAATATCCTAGCTATGGTATAATTGTAGCACAATATCTAAAACGTTGTATTCCTGTGGTATCCCATGCCATTTCTGAGGCATTGTTTTGTAACCTGAAAATGCTTGTTCAAACTGTCTGCCACTAGAATCTCCCCTTCTTCAAAAATCCTTATCTAGAGCGTTGCACAATATGCCAACTGTCTGCAAGGCTACCTGCATCATCCTTAATTCTGAGGGAAAAAAGAAGGTGGTGAGCATTCATCAGAAGTCATAATTAGTTGAAAAGTCAGATTTTTCTGGTGGTTCATTGATTACCAAGAGTACGAGAAAAATCTGATTGTCTTTTTTTAAAACACTCCTAAGGTCAATATTGCACAATCTTAAAAATGCTTTTAGGGAGTATATTAAAATACATCATGTATACATTTTCTATAATTATCAATATACATAAATTACAAATACACTTTCTGATCTCTTGCTTAGCAAATTTGTAAAAAATCAAAAAAGAAATATACCCTGTTGGTCCCTCTTTATGGGTTCCGAGGACGTAGGAATAAACTCTTGTACAGGACTTACCCTGTCTCTGGTTAAGGTATGCACCTGTAGTTCCTATCTTGAGGTCTTACCCACATTCAGGCCACTTTTTCCATAAAGCGGAAACGCCGCAGCCTCCTGACCCCTTCCTCCATCTCCTGTCTTTGCCCGATGCCCCCACTGCCTCTCCCACCCTAATCCACACTACTGCTTATTGTTTGCTGCTGCATCTATCTATCTTGCACTTTCTGTCTCTTCTACTCCCCCTCTCGCTGTTTCTATTCAATCTAATTTCTTTCTTTCCCTTTTCACTTCTTTTCAAGAACTTTTTCTTCCTGCCTTCTCTGCACTTCTCTTTACCTTTTTTCACTCCTTAACTCTCTTCCCCATAGACCATATATGGCAACTGAAACTTATATGGCAACTGAAACTTTCACTTTGCTGTGCATTGCTGTGAGCAACCACTGCCACTTTTCTTTGGCCACTATGCTGTTTGCTGATCCTCAGTCCCTGAAGCCTACAATCCAGGAGGCCTCCTGGAACTTGAGGATTCCATTACAATCTTAAAACAAAGAAGTTAGTGCAATGTGGCTATCATATCCCAGCAGCTTGTTGTCTATTCTTGTTTGACAGAACTCCAGGCTTCATGGATTTGGTTGTTTTAACTGCTTCAGGGCAGATGATGTCCACTGCACCACCCCACACTGCAGTGGACTGCAACAAGTCATAGCAAAACAAATGTGAATTTAGACCATGATAATGGAATCTGTGTGGATCCACAAATGTCCTAGCATACAGCACCCCTACACTTCTCACAATAACAGCAGTATCCCACTTGTGTAGCTGGACTATTGCCAGTGAAAGGCCTCAAATGCCACAATGAAACATCAAGATGTTGTCTTGCAAATTGATCCATTCTGGCCATGTGTGTAGCTGTGGTATTTAGGCCTGGGCTCTGTCCTCATCCAGAGGTACCTGCCAACCCAGATATTTCTGAAATTAAGGCACCTAGGAGTGTCCGAGTGGTGTGGTATGCATGGATCTCAAAATATTTGCTTACACAGAATGCCCTGCAAACACCAAACTTTGGCTAAATCAAAAATGTTCCTCATATTTCTGTGAAGTACAATTTCGGATACTATAGCACTTCTCCTAATAAAAAGGGTACCTTAAATATTGACCAAGTATTATGCATTTCGTACATCAATTACAAAGGCAGAATTTCAAAGGACACACAAAAAAGGGGGCCCAAGGAGATTTAAAGACCAGGGAGGGCAAACTCCCTGATTCAAATAAGCAAACACACAAGCGCCCTCGGGTCTAACAGGAGAAAAAATAGAGAGAAACCAAAGCTGGCTTTTGATTATCTCTCTTTTTTTCCTGTTAGACCCGAGGGTATTTGTGTGTTTGGAGAATTTCAAAGGAGTCAATAAATTTAAAAAGGTAGATTTATGCTACAGAGATCTAAAATTACAATATATGATGTGTGTGGAGACATCTAGAGAGGTCAATCACGATACAAATGCTTTCAGCCTCAGATGCCCCGATTATGGTTTGCACAATATTTGTTTATAGGAGATGAATCCTCAGCATGTTTACCCAGGCAGGGCTATGTAGATATTAAACCATTTGTGAAAGGAACAGAGTCCGTTATGGCAGCCCTTCTGACATGGCAGTTTATAATGGGTCATTTCAGATTCATACTACTGTTAAGGTATTTGCAGCACTCTCCAGAAGGAATGTTACCCTAACAAACTATCTGGCTCCTGCAAACAAAATTATAGATCTCTATACTAGATGCATTATCTCACCAGACTTAATTTCACAACAGGCCAGTTCCCTAGAAAGACTGTAGGATGGAGCAGTCAAATGTAAGTCGTACCTGACTTGTGATGATTCTGCCCCGGGCAATAGACTAATCAAAGCACTATGCCAATCTAGAATCAGGAGATTTCCTGATTGGACAAATCTTCTGAAGGGCTTGCACGTTTAAGTAGTCACAACCACTTATGTATTCAGAATAGGAAAGGTCCTGAAATTTGCTAGCTTAAGAACAACATAACTCAATGTCCTTCACAGCTATGCAATCTTTTCACGCAGCAAATTATTGTTTTATATACCATATGCAAAAGGTGATAAGGGAGTTCAGCCAATTTCCATTAAAGTCTTAGCCTCTCAGCTGTGACTGCAAACTAGTATTTTTACCAACTTTTACATCAGCTGTTCACACACAACCCTGTTGCGTCCCTCAGGGCTCCATCATATTTCCTCTGTTATTCAATATCTATTGAACCCCTTTACCAAACCTGAATAAATAATTCAACCTCACCTGTTACAACTATTCAGATGACACCCAAACCATTTTAAAAATGGATGGCCCGGAAGACCTTTACAATTTTAAACTTGATGACTGCCTTTGAGCAATAAACACATGGATGAATAACCATCTAAAGCTCAATACAGCAAAGACAGAGATTATGGCCTACCGCCATATTCCCTATTGAACATGAGGCCTTTCCAGCAATATCAATATTAGTCAGAAGCTTAGGGGTAACCATGGATCCAGATGTATAATTGATAGCACATGTTAACAACGTTACAAAGAGTGCCTTTTAACACAATGAACACACTACGTTGCACGTACTTCGGATACCCACAAAAGCTGCAAGCCATCCTCACACTCATAAACTCAAAGCTTGACTCTGTCACCAGCCTCTACCTTGGTGCACCTGCATTCATCATACACAAAATGCAAGTCATCCAACCTGTTGACTTCTTCTTTGCCTTTACCCAAGAGAACACTAACTCCAGTGTTGCAATTACTCCACTGGCTACCTATACATTAAAGAGCAATGTAAAAGGCACTTTGCTTTGTTCACAGAGCCTCCCAAGGAAAAGGACTGCTATACCTACATGTTAAATTGAAACAATACAAACAAAACAGGACACTGTCCTCCAGGCTTGCACTATGAATACTACTTTACCATAAGAACTTTATAGAAGACACTGCTATCTCAGTATAAGTCATCAAGCTCTGGAACTCGATACCAGCCAGCAATCAAAGCATCCAGGAGCATATACACTTTAGAAGGCAGTTTAAAACCTGGTTAGTTCCAAGACAGATGCACCACCCCTCACCTCAACAACAGAACCTGGAAACACACCTGCACCTTGAAACTCAATCTTTAGTTTACAATCCACAGATTGGAAACAACCTAACTAGCAAACTTCTATTGATATGCAGGTAAACTAGGAAGCAATGGTCTATGGTATGATGGGGCATTATATAGCTATATAATTTCTTACACATCATTTCTGGCCCAAACCTACACTAACACCATGACACTCGGCAGTCAGCAGACACCTCTCAAATTCACAAAAGATGAACAAGGATTGTCCACCAGTTGGTGGTTTGAACAACTTTGTCACTAACATGAGAAAATGCCATGCACACATTTATTATGGCTGAACATTGTTGTTCTGAATTTGCACTGTTAGTTTCAGGGAGACTTACCAGAATGAGATATCCTGCCTTTTTTTGTTCTGGTATGAAATGACCCTTTTCCCTAGACTAAGCAAAGCTATTTTTCTGTGTCATGCAGAATGAGATACGGCCGGTGTTTAATTTTCATTTCATTTCAAAATCTTTATTTCGGTACATTAGAACCATAAAAGATACAAAAACCATTTTTGATATAATTACAAAAGTCCAAATAGAAGTTCATGCGAGCAATTTATACAAGAGAAACATGGAATGGGGGGTATGTGACCCTTACGCCTTTATATTAAAACATAAATATTAATATAAATATATAAAAAAGGCATCTAAGGTTAAAAGAGGAAAACACATGCTATTTAGGCTTGGGATCGGCAACCAATCACAAAAGTTCCAGTATTATTAAGGTGGAAAACAATTAATATCTATGCATTTAATAATTCATAGTGCAATACAAATGTCAAAATCATTTCATTAAGACAACTATATTATTTAGATCGATTTTAATACAGTACTGACCGTTCCCTAAAGTTTTAGGCCTACTTTGGCTCATAAAAAGCTTATTGCTAGCAGAAATCTACTGATGCCAAAGACAATGACCTGTGCAGTGTCCATTTTTAATTCCTTTCCCGCTCTTTATATGATCTCATACCTAGGTTTAAACAGAGCGGTTTAATCAATCTTTTCTTGGCTTCAGCATAAACAGGACTCAAGAAAAGGATATGCAAATCATCTTCTTTGGCTTTACCTGAGCATAGAGTACATAGAACATCTATCTTTGCAGTGTAATTACTGCTCCATCTTGTTACAGTTGTATTAATGTTCAATATACCATATCTGAATTTCATCTATAGTGTTTTGGCAAGTGGGGGATGTACCTCATTTAAAAGCTGCTCAAAGTAAGCTCTATCTTTAAACAAAATAAACCTGCACTTTAGGGTTCCACCTGCTAAATCATGTAACACTATTTTGGATGTATGCCCAAAAAGTAGTTTTTAATACCTTTTTCGAGGCTTGGGTCAATGTAGACATGTCATCCCAGTACTGCGATAGACCAATCCTATTCAGCCATAGACAAACATGTCTTAGCCATGTAATGCTTTTATTCTGGTCCAGTTCCGTTATCTCTTCTAGACCGGCCTTATAATCTAGCAGCTCCGGAGTTGACCAAAGTCTTACCCAAAAAGTCAGAGATCTTAAAATTACATAGTGCTTGGCCTGTTTTATGTTCAAATCGAGAACAATTGGCATTAATGGTGTACGTATGGGCAGCCTTAACAAGGCTCTATAGAATTTATTTTCACCCACCTCAAAATTCTTTTTGCAAGAGGGTCCCCATATTTCAGCCCCATATAATGCAGCAGATTGGGCTTTCTATTTCAACACCTCTAAATCTGGGGAAACAGCCTTAGTGAAACTATTCCCATGCATTTTCATAATTGGCAACGTGTTTTGTGTCTGGGTAATCTTACTTTATTTTATTTGGGTCTTCCACGATAGATTAGTGTCCAAAGAAATACCTAAATAGCTAAAACTCTGTGCTTATTCCAACAAAACCAGATTTTCATGAAAAGGTTTGTGGGGATTTATAGCCATGTATTTGGTCTTACTGATATTAATCTGAAGGCCTTTATTGATGCAATATGTTTGGAACGAATTTATTAGACATTGTAATCCCTTGAGTGTTTGCGATATTAATATTTTATCGTCAGCAAAAAAGGAGTACTGGTATCATTTCTCCCCTTAATTTTGGTGCATCGTTTTTACAACCATTCAAAAAATGTGGAATGTCGTTGACGAATAATGAGAATAATGTGGGTGCCAGTACGCATCCTTGGCGAAACCCCCTCTTAATGGGGATTGGTCCTGTTAGTTCGCCCCTTGGACCCCATCTAACCTTGCCATAGTTGTTTTCATGAAGCCTCATAATCTGTTCAAGAAGGTTAGCTGGAAACCCTTGGCATCTCAATGACTCCCAAACAAATCTCGAGGAATAAGATCAAACGCAGGCTTAAGATCTACAAAGGCTACGCATAGATGTCCCTTTCTTAAGTTTACATATTTCCAACATAGACAACAAAATCTAAAGACCTGATCTGTGGTATTGGTTTTAAGTCTGAACCCTGCCTGAAATTTCGAAAGAACTGTGTTTTCCTTAATCCATATATTTATACGATTTAAAATGTGCCTTGCAAATTGTTTTTGTAAAATATCAATTAAACTAATTGGGCGATAATTTACTGGGTTATACCGATTTCCCTTTTTGAAAATTGTAAAAATCTCCGCCCCTTTCCATATTTCTGGGATTTCTGCGCCTGCTGCTATAGCATTACATAATTAGTTAATGTAGAGGCCCCAGACACTGGTTTCATGCTTAAATAAGTCTCCCGGAATGTTGTCAGGTCCGGGCGCTTTCCCATTTTTAACTAAGTTTATAGCCAATATTGTTTCCAATATTTTTTCATGTAAGTCAAAAACTAGCTTATCTTCGCTTGGACTAATCAGTAAACCATCATTATATAAGGCCCTACCATTCTCTGGTGCTGCATATAATCTTGTAAATTGGTCAACCCAAGTAGCTGCATCAAGATAAATATCCTTTACTTCCTTCCCTGTTTTCTTACCTTTAGCCACAAGCCTCCAAAAGCCCATTTGTTCCTTGTTCTTTGCAGCCATAAGCAAGTCGGACCAATTTTCATTGCCCCATGATATTTTAGCCTTCTCCAGAATTTTCCTGTACTTAAGCCTGGCATCTTTTATGATAAACATACTGCCATTTTTTATGGCCTGTAATAATTCAGACTAGGCGTTGCGACAATCCTTGTTATACCAGGAGTTTCCTTCCCTACTCAGGGTTTTTACATCTCCACTAGTCTTTTTAGACATTTTGGTTACCAACAGAACCAATACTGTCAAAAATTGCTTATGTAATTCTAGAAATACGTCTTCCCCCAATGGTGAAGTAAAATGTTTGTCAAAAGTATCGGCAAATGTATTATAGATGTTTGCCAACACATCGCCATGCTCTAATATATGTGCCCACTTTAAGGAGCGGCGATTTATATCAGACTATAATGTCGTCAGGGCTCACATCTGCTGTCTCATTTCTCTGGGTTGCAGAGGGCAGAAGTCGACTGTAGAACGAAAGATGGAGCGGACGATGGTCACTCTCTATTCTTGGAAAGACTTTTAAATCTATTATATACTACCAAACATCAAGTGATACCAGTATGTCATCTATTTTACTCAGAGAATTGCCCCTGCAAAATGTGTGGGCCATTGGTGTATCTGATGGTTAGCGGCCATTACATGCTCCTAGGTCATGCCCAGCCGCTAACCTCATAATCTGAACCGCTGCCACAGTGCACTGTACTGTATTAGAGTTATCCAGTGTGGGAATGTTATTGACACTGTCTTCTTCTTCAAAAATATTATCAAGCCCTGTAATAGGTTCATAATTACAATTTAAACCACCACCTATTATTATACCTGTTTTTAAATCTGATAGATTTAGAATAGAGTCCATTTGTTCTATTATCAGTGACTCTTTCGAGGCTGGGCCAGGTCTATTATAAACATTAAATAGGTGGGGCACCCTTCTATCCTTGGTTGTTATTTTTACTCCAAGTATATCATGTGAATTTGTGCACAATTGGGCAATTCCGATGTTTAGGATTACTTTTACCCATATTACAAGACCCCCAGAGGGCCTACCTCTTGCTGATGGGATTGCATCCACATGAAATGTTTTATACCCTACTCTATGTGGGGCTACTAATGCCCAAGTCTCCTGTAAGAGACAGATATCGCTCTTTTCAATATATTCATTCCAATATGGATCACTAACATTCCTACCAAGTCCTGCTATGTTCCATGAAATCAGGCTTAGCTCTAATAAGTTAAACTCTTGTGGCTATCTTGGGTTCGACTGGCAAGTTATAAATTACATTGGGGGTCCCCTTTACCAATGGAACCTCATATATCAACCTCGGTATGACTGCTTGGATCCATAATACATTTCCACCAGCATCCCACTCTTTTTCTTCTTCTGATTCACCATGCGGCACAATGATTGGAGCACTGGTTTGCTCCCCTGACTCCTTCTCTTCGATTATTACAGATAGTTCCTCCCTTGGAGTATCTGTGATTTTCAGTCAATCAACAGCCTCCAATGAAATCTGTTAAAAGTGGCTAGGGATAAAAAGTTGCCATATTCGAAACCATTCTTCTCACTGCCTGGTCCATAGAAGTAACCCAAGGGTAGAGCATGGATGCAAGTGCTCTGAGCCAATGTCTCCTCATGCGCTCTTAACAAATTCTGGACCATGTGGGGAAGCCTAAAGTTTATAACAATGCAATCTCCTTGTATATCCTTTGGAGAATCTCCCACCCACCCTACCCTGCGAACCATTAAGATGTCATTCATTTTTTGGGGGTTGAATTATTAAAATTTAGATAGCCAATCCACAGTTTTGTTTCCAAGATTATGCCAGGATTCTTTTTGTTTCCTTTTCAGGGATGGCACACCAACTAATATCAAAATGTAGGGACACGCGACAGGAGGTAATTTTAGAACATCTGGAATAGGAATTAAGTCAGTCCCTCTTGGGTTATACATTGTCACCCTGATACTGCACCCTGATACTGCACCTGTTTAAGTGGTCTGTGCTTTCTTCAATCCGGGAATCACTGTTTCTACGCTCGTCCCCAACCCCTGTTATCTCTGCTCTATACCCACAGTTTCACCACTGCTTACCATTTCAATTCTAGCTTGTTCTGGGATCTGTTCATCACGACTAACATTCTTGCTACCTGTAAGTATATTTCTAGATTCAGCTAATAATTTTGCCCCTTTCTCAAGGGTTCTTTTACCATCCCCTATTATGGTGCCTAGTTGGTGTATGGCAAGATTTAGCTGGTCTATTTTACTATCCAAAGCCCTCAATTTAATACCCATACAATCATTAATTTGGGTTTGCATAAAACTTAATGCAGTTTTGAGAATGTCAGCCACATTTTGTTCTATTGCCCCAACACCCTCGCTTAATAGACCCAGACAAGGAGGGTAGTCTGTCTCAGTTTGTGTACCAACAGTCTCACATAGAATCACCTCATGTTCATGCTCATCTGCATTCCCTTTAAATGTGCTCGCTGTTCCCCCTTGTTTTCTTTTTTTCTCACCATTTCTTTTTTCCCTCTGTACATGCTTAGATTTTCCTTTTGCCATCCCCACCTGTTTTGGGGCTCGTAGCCTTGCAGATATTCCAGGTGTCCTGGTTCCATCTGAATTGGGGCACCCCGGGACACTTGGTATAGAATTTGCAACAGGGCGATTTTGATCAAAAGGGGGAGTAGGAATTCAACCACTTAAGTTTGGTTGTATTGTGTTAGTTGGTGTTAATAAGCTAGATTGTCTATGCGTTGGCAGCCTAGATTTATCAAGTGACAACCTTCTCTCTGCTAATTCAATTTGGTGGGGTAAAAGGGACTCTGCTCTTATTATAAAGGCATTGAGGGTGCTTGCAGCACCCTTCCTCTTATGATTATTTGCTCTCATCACTCATCGTAATATAATTCTTTTTGTGATGGTTAGTATATTTATTATTATGGAAAGGAAAGCCAATACAAATATATAGATATAATATCTTCATCTATCGCGTTGTTGCTTATAACTACAAAAAAAAAATACATAAATGTCATGTTTTCTCATAACACTGATATCAGGACTCTATTATTTTTTGATTCTGTTCATATTTGTCTTACATTATCTAATACATTATCTTATTGTGACCTACATTTTCAAAATTCATTTTATGCTGGGTTAGACCTTACAACGACCTTTGATATGGATCCCACTCCCGACGTCTAGCGGATCTCCAATCCATTGGGATAGGTTGTTAAGCATTTGACTGACTAGCTTCCTTTTTGGAGCATAGAGGGCAGGAAATATGGGTCCCTCCTTTTTCTTCAAGATCCTGTGAGTAGACAGTGGGGTGCCTCAGGGCTCTGCCTTAAGCCCCACACTATTTATGTGCACCTTAAGCCACTAACCCAGCTAGTGGAAGCCTTGCGAGAAAAAGTTATCTCATATGCTGATGACACTCAGCTGCTGTTCTCCTGTGGGAAGGGAGAAGCGATTGCAGGAGAATCCATCAAAACCTGCCTTACATCTATATTTCAGTGGATGAACAGCCATCAACTAAAATGTAAAGCAGATAAAACCGAAAAACTGTTCTTTGTTCATAATTCCATGAAAATATGGCAGTCTTTTGTCCGGAGGACGCCTCCCTCCAGGCCTCAGAAGAGAACAGTGAAGAACTTGGGTGTCTAATTCGACAAATACCTGTTCTTTCAACCATAAATCAAGTCAGTGGTAGGCACATATTTTTGGCTACTGTGTATACGTAAGTTTCTACATAGCCGGTCATCTAGGCATTGATAACCTCAAGGCTGGACTATGGAAATTACCTATATATGGACTTCCTGACTAGATGCTTAACAGACTTCAGGTGATCCAGAACATGGCAGCCCCTATTCTTCTTAGTTTACCATTGTGAACATGTGTCACCACAATGGCAAGCCTTCCACTGGTTCCCAATAAGGAAGAGAATCCTCTTTATAACACTAGTTTGGAGCCACAAAGCTTTCCATCAAATAGGTGCAGACTGCCCTAGGCCACGAATCAGCCATTACGTCCTCTTTAGAAGTCTGTAGCCAGCTAACAGCCTTGAGGTTAGGATCCCTAAGCATCACTGCATTAAAACTGCATGATGTGCCTTCTACTATTTAGGACCATATGGGTGGAATATATTACTGCTTGAGATATCCTCAATTGATGCTATCTCACTGTTAAAAGAAAGTTGAAAACTTGGCTTTTTAAACAATAATAGAAGGTCTGAGGGTGTTTTATGAGGTTGCTGATAAGTGTAGCACCAAGACACTCTTTGGAGCAGCTATATGCTTTACTAGTCGCATTTCATCCATTCATTCATTCACTCATTCATTCGTTCATCCATTCTAAGATTAAATATTCACAAGTTCCATTGTCTGAGAGAGGTCTCTAAGGTATAGCCTTTAAAATCATTGGCCCCTTTCGCAAGCTGGAAGGCCGCCCTTTTATATGTATAGGCATGGCTGCAATGACCACAGGTCTTGATTCATTATGGGAATCTATTATCAGATCGTTCTGCCATTTCTTCCCCAGCCATCCATGCATAGGAGAGACACAGATGTGCAAATGGAAGTCTGTTATGCTTTGGTTCCCATAAGCTACACTGTCATGTTGATATTTATTTATTCATTTATTTATAAAGCGCAACATTCATCCTACGGTAATATCACAGCGCTAAGGTAGCGAGATCATGTGGTGAGGGTGTAAGGGATGCTGAAGTGTCTGTCATCAGTCCTATGGGCCTGATGATGTCAGAAGGTGCCCCCCATGTGTTCATCAGTCATTGAAACAGCCTTGACATGAGCAAGTCCTAAAGGGCCCGTATATGTCAATGCTAAAATTTGCTTTGCCACTGATAATTCAGGGGGTGGAAATGTGAATCTGGTCTCAGTGCTTGTAGAATAAATGACATATTGAATACAGTGTCGTCAAAGCAGGTAATGAGTCCTTTCTGTCCTCGTGTCTGTCTTGTGTCTTGGGGCCAGATGTAGGTGAGCAAATAACCGCTCGGTAACGGTGAAATCGTTAAATTTCACCGCTAGCAACCGGCATTTAACCATGTGGGATGTAGGGAAGGAATCGGTAATAAGGAATCGGTAAATACAGATTCCTTAATACCGATTACTTATTGGCCTTGTTTTTAAGGAATCAGTAATACTGATTCCTTAAATGCAGTGTAGGTAGCACTTAAAACAGTGCACCTCAGCCTTAACGAATCGCTATTTATCACCAACTTCAAGTTGGTGGTAAGTAGCGATTTCCTCTCAAAAAGCACTTTTTTGCTTTTTGAAATGTGCCATGTGGCACACATCCATGCCCTTAGGGCATGCATGTGTGCCACATGTGCACACATGCACATTTTAGGGCTGCAACAGGGTGTCCTCTGGACACCCTGGCACCCTTGAAATACCTCCAAGCATTACCGATTCGGTAATCCCGAATCGGTAATACCGAATGTCTTCACATTCATTCCTATGGGCCTCCAAGCCAATAGGAATGAATGGGTAGGTATTCGTTATTACCGAATCTCAATTACCGATTCGGTAATAACGAATATTAAGAATTCTGTATTTTTACCGAATTCTTACCTACATCTGAAATACCGATTTCTAAATACCGAATTGGTAAAATTCGGTATTTAGGAATCGGTATTTCCCTATTACCTACATTGGGCCCTTGGTCTGCTATAGCCCTGCACTAGACCAGCACTGTTGTAGGGGAGTGGAAGAGTGCCATGTGAGTATTCCAAATCATCACTGTGAATGAAGGATGCCTGGCAAGACCTCCGAGTGCAACATTTGAACAGGGACAAAAAAGTGTGTGTGGGTTTGTGCGTGCGTGCGTGTGTATTTAAGCTAATTAACGGAAACCCAGCTGTTTTGTCGGACAGTTTCAGGATAGGGAATGGGTTGTTGAGTAATGTATCGACATTAGAAGATTTCTCTACTCATCCAGCAATCAAACCTTGTGGAAAGTTGTCCTTCGAGTCTTTGCAGCATGTATACACATATGACAAATCATTGCACAATATACTGAGCACATTTTTTCCCCTCTATGCACCCTTAAAGCAAGCATTCCTACAAGATAAGAAAAAGAAAAATACTCATTGACTTTAGATTGTTCAAGACAAGGGTCAACTCAGACTCTGTAGTAGGAACATTACGCGGGATATGCAGTAATTCACTTGCTTTCTACTTATTTCAATTTATTTTTTATTTTTTATTGATTATACTTTGCCGTCTGCTACAGTTCATAAACCTATATGTCATATATACAACTATTGTTAAGTGAAAACCACCGCCACAGCAGGCCTTCTAACTGTGGTTATTGATACTGTGCTTGCACAGAACATCCTTGTTTGGGTGAAACACATATGTAAAATCGCTTTTATTGAGCATTTGATGAACAAAGCCAGCGCCGAATAATAACGTTGTAAAATCTGCCAGGGGTGGCTCATTGTATAGGTGAACTGAATGCACTGCTCAGTAGTTTGGTGGCATTTTAAGGAGCTGCTTTATTCCAAAACAAAAAGTTCAAACGAGGGAAATTATGCAGTTTGTCAAGTGTGCCGGCGGCAACTGTGCACAGTTGCAGCCTCTGGGGAGTAAGCAAATGCTCCTTCAGTTGGTGCCTGTGACTTATTGCTTTGACATTACACCATTACATTTTAGTTTTTAGCATTTTAAAGACTAAGTATTAGTTATGAGAAATGAAGAACTCAGAATTAAGTACTGTGGCTATACACAGAAGGGTAATTTGGCTTTGATCAATGGGCAAAGGCCTGCTAACTAATAATACACATTTTTAGCTGCATCTCACCAGTATGAAAAGGATGTAATGTCATTATTTATGCCTCAACTATAGTGCTTCGCACAGGATCACGGTACAAGGTCAGAGCTAGCTTCACTGTGCAAGAAGCCACTCTGAGCTATGGCGTCCCTAATCAGCTCAGACCGAAAGGTGCATAGCTCACTTATAATGAGGCACAATGAATTTAAATAAACGGCATGATATAGTGATTTATAAATGCACTGTGTTATCCTATTAACTCATTAGCGATGAATGATATTGCATATTATCAACTTTTTTTTTCCTTTTCAAAATGAATGTGTTTTTAGTCACATTATTTTTAGATCTCAGAGTAGTACTCTGTATTCTTTTGTTCCTGATTCAGTGTGGAAAGAAATCCGGCGCTTGCTTCATTACTATAGCAGCAAGGGCATCATGAAATAAACCGATATCTGAAGAGTCCCCTCCCTAGTTACTAATGGGTGTGACACCGATCCAGCCCAGGCCCTGCTGTGTATACATTTACAAATGTTGCGCTGATGGTGGATGGAATGTTTTTGGAGTTATCGCAGCGTCGGATTGGTAACGCGGACATTCGGGCAATGCCCGAGGGGCCGGTGTCCAGTTCCAGCTGTGGGCTGCTTTTTTGAGCAGTCTGGGGGGCCATGTGGGCGCTGTCTCTATTGTTCGATCAATTTGTGACAGATAAACACACCCAGGCAAAATACAAAATCTGGCAATGTCAGAATAGAAAGAGTAGCAAAGCACTGAGGAAGCACAAAGGGTTTAGTTTAATTAATTTGATAAAATTATCATGAAAGCATTCATTTACATATTGTTCTAATTTAATTTAAAAAACAATTAAAAAGTTCTTTAGACAAGTGTGCAAGATACACAAAATATTGATACACTTGATGTCTCAATGATACAGAGAAGAGATGGTTTTCATTTCCCAGTGGTACAAAGAAGAGATGGTTTTCATCTAAGCTTTTCAACACTTTATGTGTGTCTTCATCAGGACAATACTATCTTGTTTCTTCAAGTCAAGGAGACAGAATGATGAAGGTGGGTCCAATCAGGATATATCAGTCGGACCTCTATAACTGACGTACAGCTTTGAGGTAGATATCCTTGGTTCACAAGAGAAAATCCGGCAAAGCGTTCAAGGCGGTTGATCGTTTATTATGATAAAAACTTCACCGGTATCTTAATCCAGGTGGGTCTCGTGATACATGGAATTCCAATCTTATCGCATATATGTGGTTGTCGGTCGTGGTTGTTTAAACCGAGTTGAGGCCATGGACCCAGGAAAGAGTCCTAGATATGGTTTTAACCAGGGTCTGTGCACTACCAGGTATGTAGATGCTGGAAAGTTCCCGCAGTTTAAATTAATGTAGAGGAGCAAGGTTTGTATACATAAAACGTGCTTCCAAATATCTGTGTCACAGTCCGCGCTGTTCGTAATGACGGCGTCTCGTAACTGATCCAGCAATAAAGATGAGTGAGAGTTCCCTTAGTTTAAAATGATAGCGGGGAGCGAGGCTTGTCTGTATTACGGTCCACTTGGTTCGTAATGATGGCGTCTCAACACTGATTCAGCGATAACTTTATCGCTGAATCAGTGTCGAGACGCCATCATTACGAACCGAGTGGACCGGTATACAGCTCCCCGCTATTATTTTAAACTACAGGAACTCTCACTCATCTTTATTGCTGGATCAGTGACGAGATGCCATCATTATGAACAGCGCGCACTGTGACACAGAGATTTGGAAGCACGTTTTATCCGATAACATCAACCATTTAAGCAGTGTTGTGATTCATGCCAAAGAACCAGGACTCTCATGCATTGAAACTTATACCCTAATAAAGAGCTGGCGATAGCAGCCCTCTGATGGTGGTTGGTTCACTTAATGAAGATATTGAAAAGGCATTGTTGCTTTTCTCTTAACTTTATCACTGTTTGATGACTGTGCACGATATCTGGCAAATGGAGCATTCAGTTAAATTTCAGTACGTCTAGGTTTGTGCAGATCTGTCCAGCGGAAAACAATGTGAACGGTGATCATGAAAGAAATGTATCACATTATCGGTCCCATTTAAATGAAGCGGACTAGGGCTTTTGAGGAAGCTTATGCAAGGCAGGTGGATGTTCCCCAAAAAATTAATAAAAACGGGAAGTATCTGAGTAGTCTGGAAAATCAGATAGATTAGTAGTCTTATCCTTAGGTCCTTTTGAATTTGATAGTTTGGCAAAATAGGAGGTATATGTTTAGGGGTTCGAAGGTTTATTTCCAGGTCATTTCCGCACTTTAGCACTTTAGCACTACAGCACTTTCATACTCTAGCACTTTAAGTACTTCTGTAAGAATGAATGGCAGATAATTCTAAAGCTGCTTCACTATGGGTATTAGTGTGAATGGATTTGTTCTCGAACCTTTGATGAAAAAAATGCTTCCTGCACATACTCCACGCTTTTAATCTAATAAATTTATCCATATGCTGGGCTATTGATGTTTCCTTGTTTTGCACTTTCTTTGTGATTGTCATGTTCTCGATGCTCTGCTCGATAAAAAAAAAAAATAATAACATTTTCGGTACCATTAGAATTGTCACACTGATAAAAACAAAAAAAGGAACTGAACAGAATTACAACAAGCTTGGAATAAAATTAGAATTAAATTCAGAATTGGTAATTGTGTTTATGTGTAAATACTGTGAGTAGTTTATAAGATATTTAATCGCAAATGATGCCGTATCGTCTTTAAAGGTTTAAACTTCTAGATAACTTGACATTTTGTCCTCAGATCTTCCATGAATTATATGTATAAAAAATGTATCCATTTGGATGAGAGAACGTGTATTGCTTTGTTCAATTTAGGATTCATGCTTACTAGCAGGAACTCTGGATCTTTGCAATTTTATTAGTTTGTTTCAACTTAAAATGTTTGTATTGGCTGTATTTTGATGTGCTTAAAACGTTGGCACAGTTTGATGAATCTGCACACATTTTTCAAATTTGTGTTGTTGACTTAGGTTCTGCTCAAATGTATTAATCTTGAATTCTGGATCCTACAGGAACAATACATTTTTCTGCACTTCTCCGTAGCCAGAGACAACATTACATAAGGCACACATACGTTGGTTAACCATAGACTTGGGAAAAATGGAATGCAATAAGAGGTAAAGCAGAGAGACTGTATATCCCACTCTGACTGTTCCCTCTGGGGTAGATACCTAAAGACAAGATTAATATCTTTAGAATCTTGTCATCAAAGGGATGTGTGAAAAATTGGGTTATTGTTTGAAAGGGTGACCCCTATTCTAGCACTATCACAATCTCTTTCAAGGTGAATCACTAAAGTCGCTAAATTAACCTGTGCTTAGCCCTCTGGTAGCTTACCATAAAAGCAGTCAGGCTTAACTTGGAGGCAATGTGCAAATGATTTATCTAGTACACCAACTCTAATACAGCAAAATCACAACACAAGAAAAATCACATGGCAATTTAGAAAAATAGAGTTTCATTTAATAAATGATTTGAGACCAAAATGACAAAAATCCAATCAGTAAGACTGGAGATATACAATTTTTAAAATATTTAGCTATAAGTAGCGCCAAGAGCTGCCAAGCACCAACTGAGGGTATCTGGTCTATATGATCTGGGGCAAAGTTACAAGTTCAGGCTACTGTGAGGAAGTGCAGGCAGGCACAGGACCAAGATCGGTTGCATGAGGATTGTACATTAAGTCGTTAAGTGCGTGGTCTGTGTGGTGTTGTTTTGCAAGGCTTCACGTCATCCGCCGTCACTTCCAGTGAAATGGCAAGTCTTTGCAGGGCTTTGCTTTACTCTGTGTCAATTCCGATAAGGCTGGCAGGTGTACAGCGAGAGTTTGCAGGGCTTTGTGTCCCTAAATGCTGGTTTCAATGAAGCATTATTGCTGTGCAGCAAGGTTTTGCAGGGCTCCGTTTAGCGTCACCTTTGTCTCACATTTGATGTGGCTTTCAGTTATGCCAGGAGGAGCTCTCTCTTATTCCCAGCCAAGGGTCCAGGACCTCTAGAGGCACCACTTGGGGACCAGGAACTCACTCATTCGTGAAGGTCCAGTGCAGCAGGTCAGCTGGGAAGTTGCAGGGAGGCCTCTGGAGCTTGTTATATCTCTGTAGCTCTGAACTGGATGTCATTCAGCTGACCCTTGGAGTCACTCAGCCTGGGATAAAGGGAGCACGTCCACTCTTCCTTCTCAGCATGAAGGTCAGGCCTCAAGAAGCAGAGCATCCTACTTTTATAGTATCCACAGGACCAGGAGTTTACTGAAGAGTTGGTCTGAGGTGCAAATATTTATACCTGGTCCCCACTTTGAAGTAGGAGACATTTCTAGAAGTTTCCCCTCCCAAAAGTCTGCCTCCTTTTCCCTGCCCAGTCTGTCTGGAGACACAATAGGCTAGTCTGAAGTCCTTTGTGTGTGTGCTGAGGCAGTGCGTTTGAAGTGCAAGGTTCTATGTGACAGCTCTGCTCCCCTAGCAAGTCAGAGATGGCCCATCCTGCCAACATCCAGACCCTCCTTTGTGAAACTGTCTAGGGGGAATATACAAAGGCCAACAGCCAACTACACCTTGTTATGCGAACCAGGTACAGACTGCAGGCACCAAATGGTTAAGACAAGAAAATGCAAAATTTCCAAAAGTGGCATTTTCAGAATTGTGACCTAAAATCCGACTTTACCATTAAAGAGGGTTTTGGATTACAATTCCTTAGACACCAAACATTGCTTTACTGTCTACTTCCAATCCAACATGATCACTTATTAAGTGCAATAAGGTAACCCAAGTAGGCCTTGCAATAGTGAAAAATGTATTTACAGTATCAGGACATTCAAAACTTAACAGTACAGGTCCAACTTTTTAAATACAGGGCACCCTGCCCTCGAGGCTGTTTAGAGCATACCATAGGGGTGACAAATATGTATTAAAAAGGAAGCTTTAGGCCTGTAAAAAGGTTTATTTTGCAAGATCAAAATGTCAGTTTAAAACTGCACACACAAGCTACAATGGCAGGCCTTAGAGATGTTTAAAAAATGCTACTTACGTTAGTGGCACAATAAATGCTGTAGGCCCACCAGTAGCGGTTATGCAGTACTGCTTTACTTGGGAGATACAAGTAAATTAAATGTGCCCATTGGATGTAATCCAAGTTTACAATGTTTAAAGGAGAGAGAATTTTAAAATGGGTTACCAGGAGCAAAGTGTGCAGAGTGCCAAAGCCAACAAATACAAGTTTGGAAACCAGGAGGTTGGAGTCAAAACAATTTGAGGTTGATCCTCTATAGGGGACGAAGTCCAACACCATGCATAACTCAATTGCTATAAAAAATTATATTCCTTCAGATTATGTGTATATTTCCTACAACTGGAAAATAAACAATATCTATGCTATCAGTGTAATTTTGCCATTATAATAACATCACACCCTTCTCTGACAGAGGTAACTATCTTCATCTGTACAGTCTGCACTCCCCGGTTTCTGATATACATTCAAATGTTGTCTTTTTAAAAAACTGTAATATAACATTCAGAATTTTAAAGTTCTCAGTTATACCAATTACATACTTACTTTATGCCATTACTGTTTTAAGCACAGCAAATGATTCTTGAATACTCCAGATATCTTTAAAGGTAAAGATTGTCCTTACCTTTTCCTCACATGTTATAGAATCCAAAATATGTGCTGTAAAAAAAGATTTATACTCATTCAAGGTAACTCAGGATCATTTCTTTAAACTATTTGAGGTTTTTGCCATACATGACTTAAATGCTTTAGAACACTTTTTCCTTTCAGCTTCAGTTTCCTTGCACTCTTTCAAAATGGAACAAACAATCTCCAAGTTTTTCACACATGCTGGTAGCATGTTTATGGCTCCACCCACAAAGTATCTCCAATGGCTAGGAAAGATGTTGTGACCCATGAGGAAACTTGTAATAAGAACTTCAAAATTCCTACCTCCATTTCCAAACAATGTTAGAATTCACCAGACTCATGGGAAATGTAATTTGCATTTTGGCCCTGATGTGTAGAGCATTCTCGGAAGAAGCAACTCCCTTCGCCATGCAGCACAAATATTCTTAGAGCACTGCCATTCTCTTACTTCTTGGAGCAAACCCAGCGTCAGTGAATTTAGAGTATAGTGCTCATGCGCCCACTGAGCACAGAAGGCAAGCTAAGTCACAGATCAAAACAATGCCCCCAATGCCATATCTGATGCCGTCTCTGATGTCATTAATGTCATTTAACATATCATGAGTGATATTATATGTGAGGTCATAAACAATGCATGACAGGGCACAAGTTATGGCTAATTTAGCAAACCATAATTGGCAAAATCAGTGGTTTTTAGTTTTTGTTTTATATCACAGGCTGAATTGTAACTATTTTTCAGTGAATTTCTGATGTTTTCTAAACATGGTATTAAGCATTTTATAAGCAAAGA
This sequence comes from Lissotriton vulgaris, assembly GCF_964263255.1. Taxonomy (NCBI): domain Eukaryota; kingdom Metazoa; phylum Chordata; class Amphibia; order Caudata; family Salamandridae; genus Lissotriton; species Lissotriton vulgaris. The sequence goes on from NC_141689.1 coordinate 616,171,079, forward strand.
TAACCATACCTTCACTTTAACTTTTGTTTTGTCAGTGGCTGGCTATAATTTTTAGATGATATTCCTCATGAAACTATTTTCTGTTTATGGCTAACTGTTAATGCTTAATGACTTTGCTGTAGAGACTAGCTGCAGTCGCCGTGCCCAGTCTGCTGTAGGCAGCCAACCCCTACAGCTCATAGCCCTCAGCCATTTGAAGCAGAGACCGAGTGATCTACCCCGGTATACATGGGATTGGCCATAGGGGCTGGTCTGTCATGCAAACCATATGGCTTACAGCCACAGGGCTTGAAATGCAAACCTTAACTTCCACACTAAATACAATGCTTATGACCATACCCTTAATTAAACAGATGCCCTACAAATATAGTTAATCATTTTACAGATGAGGTTAGATCTCACATTACATTTACCACTTCGACAGTGATGACTATAAATTCAGTATTTTAGGAAATGGGTTCTGCCCATTCAATCCAATCTGAAATATTTGCTTTTGACTGTACGGTGTTTGGAATTTTTACTGTGAATCTCACTACCTGTGAGGAAAGAGGTTTATTAGACAGTGTGATTGTGTGACCTCCAAGTGTAATAAAGACACAACTCTATGTAAGGTCTGTGAGAAAGTGGGCTATTGGTTGACTGGGGTATGTATTCTGGTCAAGCAACAGCCACAATCCCTTGCAGAGTGAACCACAAAAAGTCACTAAAATAATTTGTGCTTAACCCTGGGTAGTTTGGCACAAACAGCTGTCTAGGCTAAACTTAGAGGCAATGTGTAAAGTATTTATGGAGTACACAAACAGTAAGAATGTAAAAACACAAATAAAAGAAAGATCCCCCAAAAGAGAGTGCATTTTAATAAATTATTTCAAACCAACATGACAAAATGCAATCAGTAGAACCGAGGTTTAGAACTTATTACGTTTTTAGTAAACACTAGCGCCTAATAGATCAAAGCGCCAACTGCGGGCATCTAATTGCGCAAGACTGGCTCAAAGTAAAAAAAATATGTCCGACTGCGATGGAGCGCAGTTCGGATATATGAAATAGATTTGGCCCACTCTGCACTTACCTTCAAACTTAGAAACATTTCTGAGAAGGTAGAAATTCAGAGGGGCAAGGCTACAGGAGGTCTCCGAGGAGGGAATGTCGTCATCGGATAGCCTTAGTTCAAAGCTATGGTAAAGCTTTCTATGCTCAGACTTAGTCTTTGAAATGGAAGATGAAGATTTTCAGTGGGACGAGGCAGAGGGCTGTAGCCGATGACAGTTCCATGATGCCAGATACACCTTCGGAGAAGGACCGCTGAAAAGAATTTGCTAATGCGGACAAGAATGTAGAAGGAGAAACCTTGAACTTAATTTGACCAGATATAAGCCTTAGGCGGATAGGTAAGCAGGTTGGTCCCAGTCTCCTATTGGTTCTCAGAGAAGTTTATAGCCCACCTTTGAGTTTCTGGCTATCTGGTCATATTCAGCACCACTTCCAAGGGGCCAGGACTATTGGGGGCACCCCTTGGAGGGTCATGACTCACTCAGGCTGGGTTCAGGTGTGGATCCAAGGTGAAGGGAGATTTTGTTTCTCTAAGGCTCAGATCAAGAGGCCAGCAAACTAGCCCTTTGGAGCTACATTGGTGGTCCTAAGTTCAATTTGCAAGTCCAGTCCTTCTTCCCCTGTCAAGAGGGGAGCTGGGCAGAAAGGCAGCAAGGCAGCAGAATGTTAGCAGTCCAACAGAAAGGCAGCCCTTACAGCTGCACAGAAGTCCTTACTAGCAGAGTATCCACAGATTTTAAAGTGTACCGGAGAGTTGGTGTCGGAAGCCCTGTTTCTACACCCTGATGCCTCTCTTCTGGAAGATGGGGAACGTTTCTAGACAGTGGCCTTGAAGTGCATGGATTTTCCTGACTCCCCTGCCCTGGCTCCAAGCTGGCTGCAGTGACAATCGTGAGGTATTAGGTCCTTTATGTGAAGGCAAAGCACTCACTGTTCAGTTGCAAATGGGTCTGTGCTCAGCTCCAACCCCCATTCTGCCAGCAGATGGCCCACCGAGGCACACCCAATCCCTCTATTATGTGAATGTCTGAGAGGAATTCACAAAGTCTGTCAGTTACACCCAGTCATGTGGCCCAGGCAAGGCTGCAGGCACAAAATGGCTAAGGACAGAAATATGGCATCTTTCTAAAAGTGGCATTTTTAAAATTGTAATCAAAAACCGACTTTACCATTGAATAGGGTTTTTAATTACAATACCAAAGACACCAAACATGATATAGCCCCCTGCTCCCAATTTGAAATTACAGCTTATTAAATGAAATAAGGAATCCCCAATGTTATCATATGGGAGAGGTAGGACTCACAGTAGTGAAAAATAAATGTAGGAGTGTTTCACTATGAGGACATATAAAACGTAAAAGTACATGACAGACCTTTTAATTACACAGCACCCTGCCCTATGTGCTGCCTAGGGCCTACCTTAGGGGTGAGGTATATGTGATAAAAGGGAAGTTTAAGGCTTTGCAAGGGGGTTTTAATCCCAAGTTGATATCACAATTTAAGACTGCATTCAGGCTGCAATGGCAGACTTGGGACAGTTTCTAAGTTACTACTTAAGTGGGTGGCACAATAAGTGCTGCTGACCATTTAAAGTAGAGCCCTTGGGTATAAGGTATACCACTTTACAAGGGACTTATAAGTAAATTGAATATACCACTGGAGTGTATGCCAATTTAACCATGTTCTGGAGAGAGAGCACAACGGAGAAAGCACAGCTCTTTAGCACACTTTATCACTGGTTAGCAGTGGCAAAGTGCACAGAGTCCTAAGGCCAAGAAAAACGAATACAGGAAAAAGTGGAGGGTAAAGACAAAAGGTTTGTGAGTGACGTTAGAGAGAGGGCTAGGTCCAACAAGGTCTAGTCAGGTTCATTTGTAAAACCTTAGCTTAGTCCGGGTTAGCTGTGGCTCAGAGCAGTCAGGCTTTATCAAAGGAACATTTGTAAAGCTTTAAGAAATACCAAAACAATTAAATAGGAAACTAAATCCTGACACTAATTTATAAAAACAGTTTGGAATTTTATCTTTAAATACACACCTCAATGGCAAAAACATACCAGAAGGTTTTGGAAACATGAATTTATAAAGTAGCACAGTATTTCATTTAGTGCATTCAACTGTTGTAATCTACTGTGACACACTCTACAGGGTTAGTCAAGACTTGTGACTTGCAAACCGCTAAAAGGGCACTCTTGTTGTCACCAACTCTGGCAGAGAGCCACTTACATGGGCCAATAAGGTCCAGTTAAACAGTTGCCCTGCAAGAAAAGCAGTCTCATCCAGGGTCTATGGGAGAACCACCATAGGAATCAATGGAGCAGTCCTGATGCAAGGGACACGCGTTGCTGCAGATGCCTAAGGATGGTGAAGATGCTGTGTTGGTGTCGGATGTGTTCCTGTGGCCACCCCTCGGTCTACGAACAGGGAGTGGTGAGTTTGGCCTTGGAGGTTGATTACTCAAGAATTATGAGGAAGTCTAACCAGAAGCAAACTGGTCTCAGGTTACGGTAAAATCAGCGGTTCCCTTTTAGTTACAGTAGCTTCCATGCTGGGCAAGCAAATTACACTCTGATGACTTTCCAGGGTCCAGCAGACTTGGGTTCAATTTTGAGGAGCTGGATTCAGTCATGAAGCCTGCACCTCAGCATCTAGAAATGATCAGGCTTCTTGGCATTGAGCTCCAAGGGAGCAGACTTCTTCGATTTTATGGCCCTTTGGCTGTTAAAGGGAGTCAGCCAACTGAGTCTTGGGGTACCTTCTCTGTCTGAGGCTCAGAAATTTATTTTCCTCTATCAGTACACCACAGGTCTTTTCTTTGCTGGCCCATAAACCTGCAGGTCTACCCTGTCTTTGCTGGAACCATGGACCCACAGGTAGGTCCTTCTTTCCGTTCAGATGTGATCGGAGGTCTGGGTGCCATGGGTGCAACTTTGTGCTTATTTCTTGTTCTTGGGAGGTTTAGCAACTTCTAGCAAATGGTCTACCAGTCCCATCCCACCCGATGGCAGCTCCCTACAAAGTGTGGTATCTAGCTAGCCAAAAATGCACCATTCTGCCCACTTCCAATATGGCAGAATCCTTCTTCTGGTGTGGGGAGTGTCTGAAGCTGTCTGAAGTAGAAAACGGTTTGGCAATGGCTTCTCCCTCTGTCCAAGTTGCCAGCCTATCTAATAAAACAACAGAGCAGCCCACCTCTTCCTTTGGCATGTCCTTTGTGTTCCTTCCTGAGAGTTGTTCACAAGCACACCCTCAGTAGGGTAACAGCTTGAGTGCAACTATAAAATGTCGCTGGAGACTTTGGGCAACAAAGTTGCAACTTTCTAAAGTTTGCATTTGTCCAAAAGTTACATTAAATTTGACTTGAGCAACAAGTCTGGTTTAATGCAACGATTATTTCGATTCCTCGAAGTATCACATTTTGTAGTGCCATTCAGTAGTTAGCACTGCTGAGCTGTCAGCATATAATCTATACTCATGAATGGGACTACTAGTCTTTCTACAGTAAAAACAACAATGAAGAGTTTTTACTTCCACGTCATTCTTTTTAATAAACAGCACCCTCTGTTTAGGGTGAATTCTGCACATTAACAAGGAACCATTGGACTTTGCCATACGTTTTGATGGCAAAGTTGAGTTTAAAATCTGCTCTACCAGTCTGCAGTGGCAGTCTGAGTGTCATGTTTTACCTTCTCATACACATGGGGGCACAACCTGTGCTGCAGTCTACGAGGGACCTTTGACTTACAGGCCCTAGTTCCCCCGTTACCATCTAATAAGGACATATAAGCAAGTAAAATTTTGCCAAATTGGGATAAGCCAATACTTTTGTATGTCTCAGAGCACTTGCTTTGAGCCCTGATCTGCAGGGCCCAGTGCATCACAGTCATTCCAGCAGCACACAATCCAGTGATAGTAGAGCAAAAACATGGTCGAGGGCCTGCAAAAAGCACATCTCTTCACACTACCTCATGCTCAATAAGGTAAATTCTGTGGAACTAGACTGAGATTGTTAGCCGCCATTGTCCTTCTTTTAAGATACAGCTGCTGTTGCGCAGCAAGGGTAAAAGGCTCTGGGCTGGGTACACATGAACACAGGAGCAAACACATGTGTATGTGTATGGGATTAGTATAGGGAACTGTCTTGCTTAGCCGTGTATCTGCATATAGGTAGCCTGTTGCAAAAGAGACTTTCCAGGGATTGGTGCTGACTTGGTGTAGGCCTTGTAATGTGAGTGGGTATTCATAGTCTGTGTGTAGTCTGTGTGCTCTCTCCATGATACCATCACCGCACAGTTGCACCATACTTAGGCCTAAATTGACCAGTCAGATATCAATTTCAGGATAAACATGTTCACCAAGTGCAGAACTACTGTCACTTGTTTGATAATTGTAGTTTTTATGGCAATTTGAATATTATCATATTTCCCTGGCTCAGCCATAATCAGATTACAGGCCTTTGTTTCCCCTACTGGGCTATGTAATTCATCTGTTGGTCAGCAGGAGCATCAAATACCTTCCCACACAGTAGAACCACTAACAATGCTTGGTAAGGGGTGGTGAGGAAATCTGCATTTGCCCATTAACTCCTCAACTGCTCCTAGCCTGTGCAAGCCCAAGTCCACAACACAAATTAGGAAGCCAGAAGTCTGGACCCAAACACAGAAGGGGATCCCTTTTGAAGTTTTGGTGAGAAGGGGGCAACCAGCTGTGTTAGTTTGGGCAGAGCAGAAGCTCTAAGTGAAGGTCTTTTAATAGACAACTTAAAGTTGCTAATTGTAAATGTACCAGAATGCAATGCAGAGGTTTGGGGTAGAGTTGGAGGGATGATGTACTGGCTTAGGGTTTGGTAGTTATGCTCACCTTCCAGAACTTTCCACCCCCACGAAAAGGAGAGAAACTTGAGAAGACACTTGACTTAGGCCTGTGATGCCGGATTAATGCAAAATTGGAACAAGAAGACTCTGAACCACTGTAAAGATGGACTTTGGGTCTCTGAAACTTCAGCTTTCACTCAGGACATGGATGGGTTTCTCCAGGGCCAGTAGCGCTGGCCACTTTATGTCCCCTAATGAACCGTACGGGGAGTCGACCTACTGGGGTACCTTGAAGGGTTTTCCTGGGACATCTGTATACTGACCCTTGACTCTGCAAACACACTGGTGCCATGCAAGTAGTCAGAAGGCTGTGGGACCTAGGCAGTGTGGTAGGTTAAGTATTTTGCTTGTGGACTGCAGAGGGGCTGTGTAAGAGGCCCTCCAGGAAGGAAAAAGCATCAGCTGTCCAAGCAGAGGGCAGATCTGGCAAAGGAGCATTAAAATGACGATCCCCAACAAAAAGTAACCTTTAGAGGCATGAGGGAAATACTCCTGGGGCCCAGAACTGGTTCCCAAAAGCAAGTAGAAACAAAATAACAGAAAGCCCACCCTACAGGGCTGGAAAAATCAATCTGAAAAGCCTGGTCTCCTGTTGACTATGCAGGGAACCAAGTACACAGTGCTTCAAAAGGATTGCTTTGTTTGCCCTCAGGGAGAGCCATGCCCTTGACGATCAACACATCCTTCTTCATTACTTTTTTCATGCAAAGGGCCTGCATGCGGTCATATCCCTAAAACCACTCATGCCCCCTTGAATCACCACGGGACCAACCAAAAACAAGGAGACAATTCAGTGCACATTTTGCCCTGGTCCTCAGGAACACATGGTTTCTGGGGACGAGTAACGACCATGTTGGGCACTCCCCATGCCATTTTCTGAAAGTGTAGGCATCCAGCATCCCAACTGCACAGGCCAGGTGGAGGAATGCCCAGGTGCTCCTGAAAGAACAAAGGAGGTAGCTGAATCCTAACTGGTTTGTCCAAGGACACCGAAAAAGACGTTAAGTAATGGGGCAAAGCCGCTTCTCAAGTATGCAATGCTGTTAGAGAGGAGGGCCCGAAAATCCACTCAGAAAAGTAATATATTTGTTTTATATGGTGCCCCAGTAAGGGCGGGGTACCACTAACATTTTTCGAAAATGTTAGGGGGCTGCCACACATGCAGTAGCTCTCAAAGAGAGCTTTCCACAAGAGTCACCCCTATTGCATGGTCCTAAAGCTTCAGTGACAGCAGTGATAGTAATAAGACTCTGGGACTCATCTAATTTAATAAGAAGCTATATTAACTATGCTGATGATCCGCAATACAAGGTTTTATATTACAAAGACTAGTACTGGATTTTGGTACTAACCGCATTGGTTTCAGTGGTGCTGCAATGATGAATAGCAATAAGCATGGGCGAATTTTGCGAATCCGCAATTCGTGAATTTGCGAATTTGCGAATTTGCGATCCACAAAATTTGCAAATTTGTGCGAATTTGCGGATTTTTTTTGCGTGTTTGTGGGGCGATTTGCGTGTTCGCGGGGCGCTTTGCGTGTTCGTGGGGCACTTTGCGTGTTCGCTGGGATTTCTTTGTGCGAGACCGCTCGTTGTTGTGCCCTTCTGCCCTCTGCCCCACTTATTTTTGTGCCATTCTGCCCCACTCATTTTTGTGCCCTTCTGCCCGCTGCCCCACTCGTTTTTGTGCCATTCTGCCCTCTGCCCCACTCGTTTTTGTGCCATTCTGCCCTCTGCCCCACTCGTTGTTGTGCCATTCTGCCCTCTGCCCCACTCGTTGTTGTGCCGTTCTGCCCTCTGCCCCACTCGTTGTTGTGCCCTTCTGCCCTCTGCCACACTCGTTGTTGTGCCCTTCTGCCCTCTGCCCCTCTCCTGTTTTATTTTAGAATGGCGCCGGCAAGCTGCCAGCGCCATTCTAAAATAGTTATTAAGTTAGCTTCATCAGGAAGCACTAATAGATAAAATAAAGCAGGTGCTCGAATTCAGTTAAACTCGAGCACCTGCTTCTATTAGTGCTTCCTGTTGCAGCTAACTTAGTAACTATTTTAGAATGGTGCTGGCAGCTTGCCGGCGCCATTCTAAAATAGTTACAAGCTTGAAGCTTGAACTTTTGCCCCCCGGATCCGTTCGGCTCGCGGATTTGCGGATTTTCGGCAAATTCGCGGGAGTTCACGGATTGCAAATTTGCCGAAAATCCACAAAATCCGCAAGCGGAACGGATTTTGCGCCCATGCTTAGATAGCATGTTATCCTTTTTTGAAAATGAGGTGACACCCTGACAAAACCAGTAGCCCTGCCTTCTTGATAATGACACCACCTTACATTGTGATATTGTATCTAGTATAGGTGGAGAGGACTGTGATTTAAGGTCATGGCTTTCTATTGTGCCAACTGTTCTGCTGGTGTCACCAAAGGTATTTCCAACTGCCTATTTGTCATTATTTTTAAATGAATACATAGAACTCAAAAGTATGTGTGTAAGTACTTTTCCACTTTATAAGAAAAAGCACTGACCGGACAATAATTTATTGATTTTTGTTGTGTGCAGAGAGCTGGGGGTAAAATGCCCCATTCACTTCTTTGAGTAGGCCTTATAGTGCTCTGCTTTGCTACCCTGAGAGTCAAGTGTTACAGATGGCTACTTGACTCCCATTAAAGAAAGATTACAGACTTGTTACGTAGAAGGATGTTTCGTTTGGTGTACCAGTGCCTGTGGGGACCGGTGCGGAAGGGACCACACGCCCCAGGACACAGTGGGGCCAACAGCTGACTTGCAGCCTCTCCCCCCTTGTTACCGGGGGTTTCAAAAACATCTGGCGTCTCCCGCTTCGCCGCAGACGCTTCGTTTGGTGTACCAGTGCCTGTGGGGACCGGCGTGGAAGGGACCACACGCCCCAGGACGAAGTGGGGCCAACAGCTGACTTGCAGCCCCTCCCCCTTGTTACCGGGGGTTTAAAAAAACTTCTGGTGGCTACCGCTTCGCCGGAGACACTTCGTGGGAGACGCTTGGCGGGAGATGCTTCGTTTGGTGTACCAGTGCCTATGGGGACCGGCGCAGAAGGGACCACATGCCCCAGGACGCAGTGGGGCCAACAGCTGACTTGCAGCCTCTCCCCCCTTGTTACCGGGGGTTTCAAAAACTTCTGGCGCCTCACGCTTCACGGGAGACGCTTTGTTTGGTGTACCAGTGCCTGTGGGGACCGGCGTGGAAGGGACCACACGCCAGAGGACGCAGTGGGGCCAACAGCTGACTTGCAGCATCTCCCTCCTTGTTACCGGGGGTTTCAAGAACTTCTGGCGCCTCCCGCTTCGCGGGAGACGCTTCGTTTGGTGTACCAGTGCCTGTGGGGACCGGCGTGGAAGGGACCACACGCCCCAGGATGCAGTGGGGCCAACAGCTGACTTGCAGTCCCTCCCCCCTTGTTACCGGGGGTTTCAAAAACTTCTTGCGCCTCTCGCTTTGCGGGAGACGGTTCGTTTGGTGTACCAGTGGGGACCGGCACGGAAGGGACCGCACGCCCCAGGACGCAGCGGGCCAACAGCTGACTTGCAGCCTCTCCCCCCTTGTTACCGGGGGTTTCAAAAACATCTGGCGTCTCCCGCTTCGCCGCAGACGCTTCGTTTGGTGTACCAGTGCCTGTGGGGACCGGCGTGGAAGGGACCACACGCCCCAGGACGAAGTGGGGCCAACAGCTGACTTGCAGCCCCTCCCCCTTGTTACCGGGGGTTTAAAAAAACTTCTGGTGGCTACCGCTTCGCCGGAGACACTTCGTGGGAGACGCTTGGCGGGAGATGCTTCGTTTGGTGTACCAGTGCCTATGGGGACCGGCGCAGAAGGGACCACATGCCCCAGGACGCAGTGGGGCCAACAGCTGACTTGCAGCCTCTCCCCCCTTGTTACCGGGGGTTTCAAAAACTTCTGGCGCCTCACGCTTCACGGGAGACGCTTTGTTTGGTGTACCAGTGCCTGTGGGGACCGGCGTGGAAGGGACCACACGCCAGAGGACGCAGTGGGGCCAACAGCTGACTTGCAGCATCTCCCTCCTTGTTACCGGGGGTTTCAAGAACTTCTGGCGCCTCCCGCTTCGCGGGAGACGCTTCGTTTGGTGTACCAGTGCCTGTGGGGACCGGCGTGGAAGGGACCACACGCCCCAGGATGCAGTGGGGCCAACAGCTGACTTGCAGTCCCTCCCCCCTTGTTACCGGGGGTTTCAAAAACTTCTTGCGCCTCTCGCTTTGCGGGAGACGGTTCGTTTGGTGTACCAGTGGGGACCGGCACGGAAGGGACCGCACGCCCCAGGACGCAGCGGGCCAACAGCTGACTTGCAGCCCCTCCCCCTTGTTACCGGGGATTTAAAAAACTTCTGGTGCCTCCCGCTTCGCCAGAGACGCTTCGTGGGAGACGCTTGGCGGGAGACGCTCCGATTGGTGTACCAGTGCCTGTGGGCACCGACGCAGAAGGGACCAGATGCCCCAGGGCGCAGCGGGGCCAACAGCTGACTTGCAGCCCCTCCCCCTTGTTACCGGGGGTTTAAAAAACTTCTGGTGCCTCCCGCTTCGCCGGAGACGCTTCGTGGGAGACGCTTGGCGGGAGATGCTTCGTTTGGTGTACCAGTGCCTGTGGGGACCGGCGCAGAAGGAACCACACGCCCCAGGATGCAGCGGGGCCAACAGCTGACTTGCAGCCCCTCCCCCCTTGTTACCAGGGCTACGAGGGCACAAAAATCCAAACAAATAAGTGGAAGTTGTCCAGCACCACTGGGTAAAAAACGAAGGTGACATGCAATTAATAGACCACGTAAACAGCATATATCCAAAGCCCCAGTAAGGAAGGGCACACAAGAGATCATAGAAATAACATCCGAATTAGTGCCCGAGCTAAGTTATGATACACCCCTGACAGATATAACACCTACACTGATTACACCGATTATACAACAGGACATGGAGGAAAACTTCTGGATTAAGCTGGAAGCAGTAATGAATGTTCATTTAAAACCTGTTTTACACAAATTGACTGATATTGAAAACCGGTTGTTACGTATAGAGAGCCAACACTTTAGTATTTGTGTGCCACATGCTGAAAAAGATCCAGCCTGAACAAGCAAATGGGAAAAACTAGAAGTGGGGAAGCAGCTAAATCAGATTGCTTGGGGCAAAGCATAATACAGGATGGGAATACAAAGGGATGTACAAGTAATGTTAGTACTCCTGCAAATGCCACATTAGTGGATGTAGATGGCTCAACCCAGGATGGTAATCAGGTAAGAAATCCCACAAATTTTAACAAAGCTGCAGGGGCCCGAAACCATCAAAATAAAGGTAGATCACAAAAGGCCACTGTTGTGGAACGTCAGTCACGCCAATTGCCTGATAGTAGTCCACATTCAATTTTAAATTTACCACCTCAAACTGCACCTTATATTTTTGTTTTAGCAAATATGCGCCCCCTAACCCCAGGAGAAGGAGAAGATTGTCCGTCTCTGAGGAACAAATCATTACATCTTGTAAATGCTAAGACAGGTATTAACCATAATTTTTTGTTTCCAGAACTTAAGATGGCACGAAGGGTCAGATGGGTTGGACCAAGTGAGAAATCATTGGAGGGGGACTGTATTGTTTTGACCTTTAGATCCCTAGGGCTGGTGAGAGCTATAAATGTTAGGATGGCCGGCCAAACTATGGATAAGTCAAAAGTCCTGATTCTACCGTTGGGCTTTTTTTACCGCCATCCTACATGGCAACTCAATTTAACAGGAATAGAGTGTCAAAATAAAATAAAACAGCAATCACAGTTCCCACCATGGTACCATGCAAATCGTTTTGACCCATTGAGTACTTTAGCAGAGGTCGATTGACTACAGATAGAGACCCCTATGGGAAATGATCCTAAAGATATGGTTGTGTTTCCATCATACTGTGGGAATATTTGCGAGCTTATATCGTCTGTTTACCCTTTGGGAAAACTTAGGGCCCGATGTTTGTAAATTCATTTTACCACTTCTTAAATACCGAATCATACCGATTCGGTATTTAAGAAGTGGTAAAATGGAGGGGGGGGGGGATGTAGGTATTTCAGATTCGGTAAATACCGAATCGTTAAGATTTGGTATTTACCAATTCTGTAAATACCGAATCGGTGAAGCCCATTGATTCCTATGGGCATTGAAGCCCATAGGAATCAATGGCCATTACCGAATCGGTATTTACCGATTCGGTAAATACCGATTTTTGCAAGGGTGCAGGGGGTGTCACTTTGACACCCTCTAGCACCCCAAATTCAGGCACGTGTGACATGTGGCACACAGACATGCCCTAAGGGCATGTCTGTCTGTCACATGGCACAGGTGTGCATGCACACCTGGATTCAGTATTTTACCACCCAATTGGATTGGATTGGGTGGTAAAATACCGATTCTGTAAGGCCTGTGGGACTCAGAAGAGTCCCACCTACATCTCCAATTTACCGAATCGGTAAAAATACAGATTCGGTGAAGCAGAAAGGATCTATCCCTGGACGGATATTTTTTATCAGTCGTCCATGCTGAACCTTCACTGGCCAGGAGGGCAAAGGATGGTTTAATGACCTAAATTTCAGTAAAATACAAGTCACTAAAGAAAGAGAAAGTAATGGCCTCTCCATGGTACCAACTGATTTTGATTACTAACTTGTTTGTTGTCCCTTGCTTTTAATCAATTGGTACTATAATATTTTTGACACGCAGACTTCATCTATTATTGACTGCTTGCAGGTAGAAATTGCCAAAGTGACTGAAAGAATCTTTCCTCTGTGTATTATGTGGCTGGGGGATTTTAATTGCACTGTATGTCAACATAGTGGGAGCAAGGTCTGTGGTTTATTTGATACTAACGAACAACCCCTCGCACACTTTAAGCACACCATATAGGGCGATGCATTAAATCATATCATTGTGGTAAATTACCTTTGCATGCTCAATATGTTGACGAACACTCCAATGGCACCAATTCCAACCTTTCAAGTGGCCGGGGGACGAATGAGCATAATTGACTTTGTGTTAGTTTCTAGCAGGTATGCCTACCTTATTGATGATTTTAGAATAGAAGTAAACCATGCCAGTGATCATAACCCACTTGTTTTATTGCTGAGTATTGTGGCTGTCAGGGAAAAGTCTTCTGAACAACCAATGAAATATAGTCATAATCAAGGTATTAGGTTGAAATGGGATAGGATTAACCCTAAAACATTGGAGGAAACGTTTTTTAAAGCCAATTTATCACAAGTAATGACTTGTTTGACGATTACCTCTGAGCCAGAATTGATAGTGCAGAATTTTGAAGTTGGCCACAAACTTACTTAAACCTGCCAGGAAGGGTAGTATACTGGACAACGAATGATTTAATGCCGAATGCTCCGCAGCACTAACATTACTGAAGAAGGGTTTACATGGAGTCCCACGGGATACGGCAATGGTTAAGAAAGCAAGAAGAAATTATAAAGAGGCCATTGAAAAAGGAAATTAGAACTGAAAAAGCAGGCCTGGGATGACCTTGAGAAATCACTGATTTGAGAGACAGTAGGTTATTTTGGGAGGTTATAAATCGCCCCCTTTTCAGTAATGATAATAGAACCATGGTCACGCATATACCCGGGGAGGTCTGGGAGGCCCAGTACTCTAGGATTTTTAATCCAAAGGGCACTTCATTGATAAATGAAAGTGAGGATGAAATTCATCTTAATATTCAGACTGCACAACAGCTTAGTCTATCACTTTCATTGGGTGAAGTGGAGGAGGCCTTGAGAAGAGGTATCCCTCTCAAAGCACCAGTTCCTGACGATGTACCCTTGGATTTCTTTAAAAATAATCCTGAAGTTTGGACACCACTGTTGCTTAATGTTTTTAATGAGATTACCGTGGGGCGCGTTCAATCATCTTGGAAAGAGGCAGTAGTTGTGCCCATTTTTTAAAAAGGTAATAAAAGCGACCCCTGCTGCTATAGGCCAATCTCCCTAACAGATCCCTGTTGCAAGCCATTGGGGAGAGTAATACTGGCCCGCCTAGAGACATGGGCAAATTCCTCTGGATTCATTGTGGATACACAATATGGCTTCAGGAAAGGTAGCGGGACAACGGAGCGGTGCCTCAATCTGGCCTTGATCATGGGTTAGTAAATAAAGGCCATGAGTGCTTCAATTCACCTGGCCTTTAAGGACTTATCCAGTGCATTCAACACTGTGTGTAGGGGGACATTGTGGCTGCTAATGGAGTCCATGGGGTTTGAGGAACCGTTGGTTACTTTGTTGCGCAGATTACATGCTGCTACGTCTGTGGCTATTAGATATGGCCCTAGTGGCGAAAAAACTGGGTCTATCCCCTCAACTGAAGGTGTCCGCCAGGGTTGTATTCTGGCCCCTATTTTGTTTTTAGTATACACAAATGGTTTAGAAATGTTTTTATTTGGACTTTCCTAAAATAAATGGAAAACATAGACCCTTATTGTCTTATGCAGACGAAACTGTGTTAATGACCCTAACAGCAAATAGTATACAAAAATGTCTGAATGCTTTTAATGAATTTATGTTGAGATTAGACTTAAAGGTTAACTTTACAAAATCATTTACAATGGTTTGTGGCCCAAATAGGACTAAAACATGTACATTTATTGTGGACAATATGGTCCTTGAGAAAGTCCCAAATTTTAATTACTTGGGAAATCTTTTTAATAAAACACTGAATTGGGACCCTTTAATAACATTCCGGGTCCAAAAGACAAGCAAATCAATAGAGGCCCTCTTCCGCTTTGCAAGCACATTAGGTCAAAAACCAATAGCGGAACTGAAGATACTGTACAAATCTAAATGTTTGTGAGTAGCGACCAATGGGGCAGCGGTATGGAGATACCACAAAAGTGCACAAATACAAATTATGGAGAACAAATTTTTAAAATGCCTTTTATCTATTCCAAATGATTCTCCTAATATTTTTTGTCACTCCGAGGTGGGTTTAGACTCCGTGAGCGATAGTATTCAAGTGTCCCCCCTGCTCCTATGGGGAAAAATATGGTCCTCAGAAGATCTGCTGTTTTCAAAAGAAATTTTAAAAGACTGTGTAAATCTGGATAAGCCCATGCAGATTCCATGGCTGCGTTATGTAAATGAAACCTTTTTTAAAATTGGTCTTGGAAACTTTTATGATAATCCTGACTCTATTAAACCAGACATCAAGATGATCATTAAGAATGCATATTGTAGGATCCGATGCTTCAATCACGCCCGATGGTCCCGTTTTGGCGATGAAATCATCGCGGAAGCTTCCGACAAGACCTGGGACCCGGTAACGCTGTTTGGGCCGTCCCGGGTCAGGAGTAACGCCGCTCTGCGGACTCTGCTGGCTCCAGTGGGAGGCACAAAATGGCGGCGGACCTCTGAACTAGGTCCGGACCGCCGAGAACACTGACGTCCGCAACGGAGTGCGGCCGGGAAACAGCCGGGGGCAAGGACCGGGAGGATAGCGCCTGACAGTAGTTCTGTTGGGAGGGGCTGAAGTGTGCCCTGAGCTCAGGTGGCGGCCGTGGGGGCCAGGCAGATCACGGGACGCCCGAGGCGGCGACCCCCGGTCATCTGGGAATGTAGAGAGAGACCGGTGCAGCAGAGAGAGCGGGGCTACACCCCCGCTCTTGCCTGTATTTCCATCGACCGCACCCGGGGGGCGCTGGAGGAGAGGCATCGGGTGGTGGAGTAGCCGCGTTTGGGCTGGAGCCTGGCCTGTAGAGACAGCAACTGGAGATAAGAGCGGGAGCTCCCCAGAGGTGGGTCACAGCCGGCATGGCGGGGCCCCCACCGGACACCTGGAGGCAGTTCCTGTGCCGCGCGGCAGAGTTGGGGGCACTCAATCAAGAGAGGCACTGTGGGGGAGTCACTGCGGGGCCCATTCACTGAGACAGGGGAGGTGGTCTGGGGATCGTCTCCCCCCATCCCCCTTGCCCTCCCACCCCATTGGCAGGGTGTACTCCAACTATAACGGGGAGCGCAGAGGCCCGGCCACAGCCAGAAGTCACCACAGTCGGCTCTTTGAGTGCACAGGGACGTTGACCCCCAGCAACGCCTCGCCCTTGACAACGACCAGATTGCGGGGCATGAGTGGGTGCCTGGACTGGGGGAGCTGCCCTAACCACACAGTACCCGACACCAGGGACGGAGTGTGTCCCCAAAGAGGGGGGGAGAGAGGAGAGACCGGGACATCGATGCTTGCTGGCCCTTGGAGTGGAGACAGAATTGGCAAAAAGGAGCCGGCCACTAGGGCCCCGTGGCAGGGGACCCTGGACAGGTACGCCACGACCCAGGCCCCGTGGAGAGTGCCCCCCCCGGACTCCCGCTCAGACATGGAGCGGCTGATGGAGGCCATACAAGTTTCAAGGGCAGACATCCAAGCATCCTGTGCGGCATTTGAGGTGAAGATTGGAGAGGTGGGCTCGGAGGTCACGTTGTTGAAACAGGATTTTCGCAACCTGACGGAGCCTGTGACCACGGAGGAGACCAGACTGGGAGAGGCAGAGGACTCCATTCACACACTTAAGAAGGATATGGCGGAACTCCAGGCCTCGCACCGACAACTGCAGTGGAAGGTGGATTATGCGGAAAACAGGGCCCGTCGCAACAATCTACGATTTGTGGGCTTTAGAGAAGGAATTGAAGGGACTAACATGGTGACGTTCCTGCACTCCTGGCTAAAGAAGTCCCCCCCGACGGCGAAGTTCTCCACCTGTTTGTTGATCGAAAGAGCACACCGGGCACTGCTGGCGAAACCACCGGTGGGGGCACGGCCACGCCCGGTCATAGCGGGCTTCCTGAACTTCGCAGATCGGGACTTGATATTGCGGGAAGCCAGAAAGCTGGAGGAGATCAGACTGGAGAACACACAAATAATGATCTTCCCAGATTACAGCCAGGAGATCCAGAAGCAGAGGCGCTCCTTTTACCTGGTGAAAGCTAAATTGGGAGACCTGCATCTTCAATACATGCTGCTCTTCCCAGAGAAATTAAAAGTGATCTACAAAGAAAAGACCTACTTTTTCCTGAGGATGTGTGGCAGTGGCTGGAGGAGCGCCCCCCGTAACGGAGAATGGAGGACGAGAGGCGAGGGGCAGCAAATGAGGCGACGACCAGCGGGTCCCAGTGGGGACTGCCGAAGACCCAATGACACAGAGGATCTAGAGGCAGACGGAGGAGGCCGACGAAGGCGTATCCCGCGCGCAACACAGCTGGCTGACAGAGGCGGAACTCTGCATTCCTCATCGCGAGTGGAACAGCGGGTTCCAGATTTCGCTGCCTGGCGAGAAATGCCTGCTCAGAGGGGGAGGAGGACACTGGTGGCCATTCCTCAGAGGGGAAGAAGGTGGAGCCGCCTTCACTGCACTCATTGGTAGCAGCAATTCATGAGATGGAGCAGGAAGCACCTAAACAGACTGGGTGCACTCAGGAGGATACCCAGGACTCACACCCTTGAACTTGGGACTGATCGGACAGACGAGATGCAGGCTCATAGCCAGAGGACACGCAAGTTATTTCAACTGCTATACCTATTGTTTTAGTGTTTATCATATTGCTCTTCTACATGGGTTTGATGGAAAGGATAGTGTTTGATGCTTATTAGGTGACTTGCTTAGAGAGGGTTTGTAGGGGGTGAATTTCAGGGAGGGCGACAGACCTTCACCTGCCTGAGAGTCCTATATCTCAGCTTGGTAGAGGATGGGACTGCAGGAGGAGGGAGGTGGAGTGGGGGGTGAGGGGGAAGCTATCTGGTTTTTTGAGTTTGGGGATGTTGGGGGGGAGGGGAAGTCTGGGGGGTAGGTGGGGAATGGAGTGATTTGGGGGACATGTCAGAATGATCATGTGCATCCGCGTCCTCGGCGCACTGTTACCACCGAGTTTCCGCACCACACAACAGGGTCCAGGGTAGGATGTTAGTAACTTACATTGAGGCACCGCAAGCACAGGAGGGGCTTAGGATATTAACATGGAACGTGAATGGTTTCGGTAGTGAGATAAAGCGAGGCCTAGTCAATGCATATGTGAAACGGGTGGGCCCGGACATAATTCTCCTATAAGAAACACATCTTCAGGGTACCAAGTGTGGCTTCCTAGCCAGAGGTCAATACAAAGTTCTCGCCACGCGGGCTTCACAACTGGCTCTAGGGAGGTGGCCATCCTGATTAGGAAGACACTCCAGTTTTGGATAGCCCAGGTCTGGATTGATCCCCAGGGGATGTATGTGGGTGTGAGGGGTACCTGGAGAGGAACGGAGTACACAATTATTTCGACCTATGCCCCTCCTAAACTACAGGCAGCTACACTTAAGGGGGTCACGGATATCCTTCTTAATACGTCAGACACCCTACAGGGGGCAACTTCAATGACGTGATGGTCCCGACATTAGACAGAACGGGTGACAGGACGGGAGACCAGACCCCGACACTGCTCTCCAAGACGGTGGCTAACCTAGGACTGACAGATGTATGGAAGTGGCTACATCCAGAAGAAAGGGCCTACTCCTTTTACTCAGGCGGTCACAGGGTCTACTCTAGAGTGGACTATATATTTCTGGCCCAACAGGTCCTGTCGATAGACGACTTGGCGGAGTACAAAGCCAGGGGGATATCGGATCAGGCCCCACTTCTAGCTCGGGTAGGGGGACGGAAGGAAAGGAGGAGTGGATCATGGAGATTGACGGCTTGGGATTTGCAGAACATGGCCATACTAAAGGGCCTCAGGGCCAATGTGAAAGTCTATGTAGCCGAAAATGAGGCCTCGGTTTCGTCCAGAGTGGTCTTCTGGGAGGCCTTTAAGATGGTCCTAAGAGACAGGACGCAGAATAGGCTGGCGGAGGAGACCAGAAAAACGCAGACAGAAGTTGCGTCCTTAGAAGTCCAGATATTGGAGCTAGACAGGGAACACCAGATTACCAAGGCTCCAGCGGCCCTTAGACGGCTGAAAGATGCGCAATCAAAGTATAGGGACTTGGTAACGGGAGAGGCCAAGACACAGGCCTTGGCGACCCTGCATCACCTATATGATGTAGGGGACAAATCAGGGAAGCTGTTGGCGTGGCTCAGCAGGAAAGAAAGAGACGCACGGTGGGTGGAGCAGGTCAGGGACACCCGTGGGAACCTGGTGAGGTCGGACGTTCAGATTGCAGAGGCTTTCGCTACGCATTACAAATTATTTTATGAAACCAGGGATTTAGGGACGCAGGAAGATGCACTACAGTATATGTCTCATATTGACCTCCCAGTAGTGACTGCCGAGGCTCTCCAGGTTCTGGAGGTGGACATCACGATGGAAGAGGTTAAGGCTGCCTTGGCTAAGCTTCGGGCGGGAAAGTCACTAGGCCCCTACGGGTTCCCTGCGGAGTCTTTTAAACGTACTGCAGATATACTGTCCTGCCATCTGCTGGGACTCTTTGAAGGGGCTGTGCAAGAGGGGGTGCCTCCGCCAGATCTCCGTATGGCCACGATTATTCCAATATATAAAGAGGGCAAACCGACGGAGGAGTGCTCTTCGTACCTCCCCATCTCCCTCTTGAATATAGAAGTGAAGCTGCTGGCGACCATTTTGTCCCTCAGACTGAAGACGGTGATATCAGGGTTGGTACACCTGGACCAAACGGGCTTCCTTCCAGACAGGGCTACTAGACTTAACCTCAGATGGACACACAATTGGTTACAGGAAGTGGGCAGGAGACGGGACCCTCATTGGTTCTTGTCTTTGGACGCCGAAAAGGCGTTTGATGAGGTGCATTGGCCATTTCTCGAAGCAGTCCTGGTGAGATTCGGCTTCGGTCCCAAATTCCGACAGTGGGTGCAACTGCTCTACACGGATCCTAGAGCTAAAGTAAAAGTGAATGGGGTTTTATCCTGGGACTTCCCGGTGGGACGAGGGACCAGGCAGGGATGCCGTTTGTCCCCCCTGCTCTTTGCGCTCACCATCGAGGTGTTGGCGGGTGCGATAAGGCAGAATACTGACATCAGGGGCTTCCAACTGGCACCGTCAGATACCACTGAGGAAAAAATACCCCTCTATGTGGATAATGTACTTCTATATATAGCGCACCCCGACACCACGATACCGGCGCTGTTCTCGGTGCTGGAAACATATGGAGAGTATGCAGGATATCGGATAAACTGGCATAAGTCGGTCCTTTATGACCCCCGGGGTCATGGACAATGGACGGTCCTCCCGGAGCGGCTACAGATGACTAGTGAGGGCTTTACCTACCTTGGGGTGTTTGTGACGCTGGACAGAGGCCGCTCCTATGACAGGAACTTTGAACGCATAGTCCATAACTTTATAGAGGATGTGAACTGGTGGAGGCTCCTGCCTCTTACAATCCTGGGCCGTGCGGCCATGTTTAAAATTATAACGCTGCAGAGACTCTTGTACGCATTCCAAAATGATTACTATCCCCTCCCCCATAGGGTGTTTAGGAGAATAAATGCGGAATTGCGAACCTTTCCATGGCCGGGTAAGCAGCCGCGGGTGGCATTGGCAACCCTTCAGAGACATCAATACAGTGGAGGGATTTCACTCCCCAACGTCGAGGCCTACTATTGAGCAGAACATCTAGTGCCCGTTAATGAATGGCTCCATAACCACGGCCACACACCCCACATATGCCCTTGAGAGACATAGTATGGCTACCAGCCTGTCGACCTATTATTTGTATGGAGGCAAGGGGCATGGAGAATGTTGCCAGCAACAAGATTTACCCTGGCGGTCTGGAACCGCGCGACCAAGAGTACAGGTTGGGACAAGAAACCCACTAGGCAGACGCTGCTGTGGCACTGTGCATGGCTGAAAGAACTGAACAAACTGAAGGGATTCCAGAAGTGGAATGACATAGGCATCTCGACATTAGGTGACGTAATCTTGAGGGGAGAACTGAAGTCCTTTCCGGCTCTGCAGTCGGAATTTAGCCTGCATCGCGCTCAATATTTTAAATATGCACAATTGAGACATGCCTGGCTGATGGAGAACATCCCGGGGGGAACACTCCCTGAGTATGCTCCTCTGGAGGGTCGCCTCCTCCAGGAACAAATTCCAGACAGGGGGGTATCGCTAACATACAGAACACTTATGAATAACTTATCTGACGACTAGGCTGCCCTTAGAAGGAATTGGGAGGGAGAGGTAGGGGAAATGAACACAGTGGACTGGGATACAGTGTTAATGCATCCGAGAGAGGTAGCCATTAAATCCCGATTGAGGCTTATTTAATATAACATCCTTCATAGGACCTATTTTGACAGGGTATGCCTGCATAAGATGGGACGAGCTGGTGATACGAACTGCCTGAGATGTGGCCGGGATGGAGGAGATTTTTTCCACGTCATCTGGTCCTGCCCGACAATTCAGACCTACTGGTCAGAGATCGTGAATGAGTTAGGTGAGGCGCTGGAGACCTCGCTACCGTTAGACCCCAGACTAGTCCTGTTGGGCATGACCAATGATGTGGATCTGGCACGCCCACTATTGATTTTCTTGGTCCTGGCCTTGGTGGTGGCTAAGAGGGATGTGGCAAGGAGCTGGGGGCGAAGGAGCCGCCGCGGCTGGACGAGTGGCGGAGAGGTTTAGATCTATATGTGGCAGCTGAACGGGTTACATATAAGGCAAGAGGGTGCCCTAAGAAATTTGGCAGAGTTTGGGGTAAATGGCGACGCTACCATGGCCTTGATGGGGGACTCTGATTTGAGACACAGGGAGCTGGAGATTTCATGGATACAGGTGCTCCGGACGATAGAACATTTCTGCACCATAGACTGGGGCCTGGGAGGGGCGCTGGTGAGATTGCCTGAAATGGAGGAGAATATACTGATACTGATGGGGTTGCTCGGTGGGTGGGGGGTGGAGGGGGGGATGTGGTGATCGATGATGACATGATTGTGTTGTTATTATATGATAAAATGCAAATAAAAATGTTTTAAAAAAAAGAATGCATATTGTACTACATTAGGTCTGTCCAAACAAGACAATCAATCATCAAATCAAGCGGTTATATCACAGCAACAGTTTTATTTATCTTTTACCACACATACGCAATGGCGTTTTTATTTGATTAGATTTCGGCTACATGCACTGCACTTTTTACTTGCTTTTCTTAAGCATGGGGGTTGGTGTGGGAGGCTACCCCCTTGCCCATGTGACAATGTAGCTCAACAATGCACAATGCATTTTGTGCTTTTTTGTACACTTTATAAAGCTCCAAGAGATCGTATTATTAAACCTCTCTTAAGGGAAATTCGACCTTGTACATATAAGGAAGGTTTTGAGCATCTGAGATTGTTACAAACTGCTGTTATATGTAGTTCTATGCTTAGTTTTATTAGATCTGCTCTTTTAATCAGGAATCGCTATTGATAGAATACTTTTTGATATGATACATTGTTTTTGCCTCTGAAATCTATGGAAATGAAATACCACTGATGATTTATATGAATGAAATTGGTCTAAATGCATTATGCCTTGGCAGTTGCCTTGCCTAATCAAGGGGGTTGGTGTGAGAGGCTACCGCACCTGTATATGTAATGGCGTAGCTTAACAATGCACAGTGCACTTTACATTTTTCTGCTCGCTTTCAAGAGAAGTTATTAAACTCTTCCTGAGGGATATCTGACTTTGAATACATGAGGAAGTTTGGAGCATTTGAGACTATTATTAACTGTCTCTAAATGTAGTTCAATGCTTAGTTCTATTGGACTGATTTTACTTAGAAATCATTTTGTATTAATATAATGTTTTATTGATTTTATACTTTTGATATACTGCGTATTGTGCGCTTGTTTCTGAACTTTTGGATATGAAATACCATTTGTGAATTTGTATATTAAATTGTATACTTTTATGATTCTTTCGAATCGAATAAAGTTATTTTGATGATGACAACCCAATTTAATTCAAGTATTATTTATTGGTTTAATTACAAGTTGTTGTTTAATTACATTTTGCTTTAAGATATTGCTATTTATTTGGTTATATTTTGTGAGGTCATAGCATTACATTTGGTGTGTGGTTTGCATGGATGTGAGATATATATTGTACTTCTAACCAATGTTCCCTCGAATTATTTTCCTCTGTGTGCGGTAATTAAGGACTTCTGTGCACTGTAACCAAGGCTGTGTGCTCTGGAGACTAGTGAAAATTCACTATGCAAGTGAGTGTGGTGTGTGAGCTTCTGAAATTAGTTGTATTCATTCTGATTAAGGTTTATGTGAAAATTAATGCAAAATGCTTCATTTCGATTCAGTTTATTAACCTGTGAAACCCACTTTTAAGTCAACTGATTTAATGGTATTGCAGTGCAAACCAAAATGGTCACATGAACACCATGTACTTTGGGTTCACTTATGGAAAATTGAAAACATACACTCTCAGCTATTGTTTCAGGCTTCAACCAGTTATTTTTCCATTAGTACAAAATCCTCAAGATAATAGATAAACCAAAATAATACACGCCTGAGAAGTGTGGCTCAATGAGGAGAAGTGTGGCTCAATGAGGAGAAGTGTGGCTCAATGTGGAGAAGTGTGGCTCAATGAGGAGAAGTGTGGCTCAATGATTAGAGCGGCAGACCCTGATGCAGTGGTCTAGCCTGGGACCAGGGTTCAATTCCCCGCCTCGGCGGGTCTTGGGCTCTAAAATTCCACGGACCTGATAATTCTAGCCTCGGTGCCTATTCCAATCATGGAGTCCCACTCTGCAACTCTGGGCAATAGCTTGCTTAATCTCCACAACAGCCCCCACAAAGCGAAGGATGCCTTGCCTCCACCTTGGGGGTGCCCAGGAGTGGATGCCTCACAGGGAAAGCCAGGATGGGTTCCACAGCGGTAATCGTACAAGTGCCTTGAGACCCTTGCGGGTGAGTAGTGCGCTATACAAGTATCAATTTACAATTTACATTTACCTGATTTCATAAAGTATGGAGGAGCTCTATTTGTCCTAGACATGATTCATTCTGGTAAACCCAGTAGCATTCATTAATCAATTAAGCTATCCAAATGATTAGTGTCCCATCCTCGCAGTCTATTCCTTCAGTGATAACTGCAATTTGGAGGTTAAAGACTCTCTTGGTCCACAGCATACGATCTAGGACCCAACATCTTTCATCATTTGTATGCCTGCTAGTTTGAGACACAGTTTCAAGGGCATTTAGCCACTCCTCAGCAGCACAACATGATTCAATAAGTCGCCTTTTCATCAATAGATTCAAATTTCTTGTTCAAATGCAATCACTTACTATGAAGTAGTTTCCAGAACGGATGACTCAAGCCTGTGAGATGGGGATGGAAGTGACTTAGTGGATTTTAGTGTCCTTTAAAGCTCAGTTTTGCGGAAGCTATATTTCCTTTGATTTTATTTCTCCATATGCATTTATTGAGCATATGTGTAAGCACTATCATCAGCCATATGCACACCTGAGTGGCTTTTTCTGTCACTATGTCAATGCCCTATCCCTCGCTGAATGGGCTATGTATCGGGTAGGGGAAATGTAAGAGGTATCCTCATCACTGTGCTTCTACTTTGTGCAAAATAAAATCATGCAATATTAAAGCATTTTTATATTAATACTCAATTAAAACACAAGAGTTTGTAGACAAATAGCTTGACAAGCTGTAAAAAAAACACAATTCCAAACGTGTGCCTTTCTCATCTTTGAGGTCCCCATCCCAACAATAACATTATTTTATTTTCATAAGTTCTGATAACAACTAACATATTCCACTATGGTATGTAGTGCACCAGAAAAGCACAGTAGATTTGAACCTAAAAACTAAGTAGGGAAGTTTATTTTTCTAGAGTGCACTCTATAAACTGAATCACATCTAGGCACTCAAGTATCATGTCCTGCATGGAAGTAAGTGCTAGAGACAAATTTGATTAGAGAATAATAGCAGTGCACATTCACATGCTATGGTCTTTGCTATCTCTTATGGTAATATTTATGTATGACCTTCTGGAAGAGGGATTTAGGAAAGCACATCACTTGGTGACTGGGTACAGAAATATCACATCTCTCACTGAATGCATCCATTTTCTTGGTCAAACAATAATTTACATATGAGTACAAATTGTGTATCCAATCTGTTTTATGCGATTATAACTGAAAAGAACATAGAAAATATGAACATTAAAGTAAAGGTAAACTTTATAAAAAGGGAGAAAATCAAACCAGCGCTGGTTTTGGGAAACTTGTAAACTGTGGAAGGACAGAAGAGTAAAATATAGCTGGCCTGGATCGAGCTGATAAAGTCTGTGGAAAGGGAGAAGAGTGAAGCATAACTGCTCTTGACAGGACAAGCAGCATCTATGGAAGTAGAGAAGAGTAAAGCAGGACTTTGCCTACTTAGGACCGATTCATTATATGGCTGGAAGAAGATAAGAGAAAAGCAGAACTGCCCTCTTCCTGCTTTTGCCCTTCCCTCCATTCATTTCTTATTCCCTCATGCCTTCTCCCTTATTTTATTCACATTTTACAGAGTACTACACACCACACAAGGTATTTTTAAGTGCTAAAAATAATAAATATTAACATTTGTCAATTTATGGCACCCTTGTTGCGTTGATGGGGCTTCTATTTCATGTAAGGCTGTGCTCCCAGCTTTATAGAAGTGGGCGCGCCACTGACATCTCAAGCCAGGCTTGAGCCTGAAGCCTGGCTCTAGCTGAACTCTGGGTTCTGTTGGAACCTCAAGCCCATATTAAGCCGAGCTTTCATGTAGCTTCTGCTTGCCTCCGTCCCTCTATCTAGATGTGGCATTACTGCCAGAGCTGCCAGCTGTGGAACTGGCAAACCAGGATCCAGTTTTAATGTCGGCTCAACATCCTATGATTCTCGGCACATCACTTAATTTCCCTATGCCTATAAACAAGGCATGTAACCTTGTTTAATGCAACTGGGCCACTATTATGACAAGGGCACACTTTCCCTGTTTGCTCACCTTCAAAGAGGTGCGCCATCTGTAAACAGTGAAAATTGTAATATGTGCTCATGTACACGCGCTCATACATGCGCTCATGTTTATGTACACGCGCTCATGTCTATGTACACGCGCTTATACGTGCACTCATGTTTTCTTTTGAGTCTGACTTCATGCGCACACTTTCTGTTAGGTGCGCATGAAGTCTAATGTAATTGTTATTATGCTTTAAACATGCATTCTCGTGAGGGCAGCCTGACTCTCTGGCATGGACGGTTGTACTTGTCAGTATCACATATGAAAGCAGTTTCAAATGTGTGAGTTCAGACTACTAGTTGTACAAAATATCACTTTTAATAAGAACTATTTAGTGCAGTGCTATAAAGTGCCTTATTATTGTTAAAGCTTCCACATGTTAAAGAAAAAAATGAATTTTGAAGAGACATTACCATATGTTATGCAATGTTTGTTGCTTTATATACATAGCAAATATTTTATATAAGTGCCTAAACTGAGCCGCCGGTGGTGTCCGGTGCTCAGCACCGGACTTTGATTTGTCAACACTGGCGCGTATGACAGTCTACCAAGAGGTGGCACTGTCTGGCTTCCACAAAAACTTTAATTATTAATTAAGTATACATTAAAAATGACTATAACCTGACAGCCAAGCCATTTTTAAAGATTTAAGGGTCTGGAATAGTCCAAATTGTCACACTTTAGGAGTGTAATAGTTAATAGTTGTGTTGTTACTGTCATTGACAGCTTGGCAGGGGCAATGTGTGGTGCAAGCAGAAGTGGCCTCTTTCTGAATAAATTAAACTAAGTAGATCCAGGTAAGCATGGTGAAAGCACACAATACACAACAAACACAAAAAGTCTTCCTTTCCTTCTCTCAGCTTCCACTCCTTGCACCCTACCCTCTCTCCCCCAGCCCCTCTTTCTATGTATTTTGATTCCATGACTTTACACTTTCTGTAGCTTACTGTCTCAGCTTCACTGACCTCCAGGGGGCTGGGAATCTGTCAAGGTCACAGCAGACAGCCCAAATGCATGCAATCTCACTGGACAATGGGCAAAAGTTCACTTGCTGTGTGATGCTGCGGGCTTTTATGCACACAAATGCAGTTGACTGCTACCAGTGCACGCCTCTCTCTCTCCCAAAAACCAGAAGCACTGCTAAAAAGGAGAACAGACACATTTCCACTGCTCTCCACCGCCACATATTGGCAACAATAGTTTTACATTGTGCGTTCCTGGGCCCCCAGGTGAGCATTTGGTACACAAAGCAAAAAGGTGCAAAGCACTGTTTTAAACATAAAGGGTTTCTCTACAGGTGATGATTACAAAGTTATCAGTAGGATGCCTGTTAATACTGCCCTTTGTTGCACACTGGCCTCGTATTTGGGAGGGGACACTGTTGGTCTATTTAACTCCTACTTAAAAGGAAGAAGTGACTAAGGGTGGGTGTAAAATCCATTTCGCGGGCGAATTTGGGGATTTTCCGCAATTTC
This sequence comes from Lissotriton vulgaris, assembly GCF_964263255.1. Lineage (NCBI taxonomy): Eukaryota > Metazoa > Chordata > Amphibia > Caudata > Salamandridae > Lissotriton > Lissotriton vulgaris. Next base: position 616,198,463 of record NC_141689.1, read on the forward strand.
GCGATCCGCTAATCTCGCGAAATCGCGGTAAAATCCGCGAATCAGCGGGGACGAATTTTCAGCCAAGCAAGGGTTACAGCAGCAGGTGCAAAAGTTGAACCTAATTTCTTTGTAACCTTTTACAAAAGGGTTACAAACAAATTAACTTCAACTTGGACACCTGCTGCTAATTGCTTCCTGGCGCCTCGTTGCCTACTTGCAACTATTCTCTGACCCTGCTCTGACCCTTGAAGCAGGGTCAGAGAATAGTTACAAGTAGGCAACGAGACACCTGTCCAAGGAATTAAACCTCATCAGGAAGCACTTACAGATATAAAAAACAGGAAGAAGGGAGAGGATAGCAAATACACCCATTTTGAGATGTCAGGAGGGGTTAAACTAAAAGAGACCTTTACAGCACAATTTTCATATGCATTTTGCTAAAAATAAAAAGCTGTATGTTCTGTAGGGGCAACTCAGGAATCTGGCCCTTCAGAGATCCGGCCTCTCTTTCTTTCTCTCGTTCTCTCTCTCCCTCTCTCTTTCCCTCTCTATCTATCTATCTATCTATCTATCTATCTATCTATCTATCTATCTATCTATCTATCTATCTATCTATCTATCTATCTATCTATCGATCTATTTATCTATCTATCTCTCTCTCCCTCTCCCATAAACGACTGCATGGGTAACTTCGCTATGCAAGTGGCTCGCGAAGACGCAAAAAGCCCCGCGAACACGCAAAAAACCCCGCGAACACGCAAAAAACCCCGCGAACACGCAAAAAACCAAAAATCCACAAATTCGCAAATTTTGCAGATCGCGAATTTGCAAATCAGCAAATTCGCGGATCGCAAATTCACAAAATTCGCCCATACTTAGAAGTGACACAGACTCTGCCAGATTGTTTTATACGTTCCTGAATTAAATTAGAAGTGTGCGGGCTCCTGAATTTGAAATGCGCTGTAGGGTAAGAAGAGCTGTGCGGCCACTCATGCGTGCACCTTAGAGGGAACGTAGCTGCTAACCATAGGCTGTGAATTTTTCAGTTTTAATTTATAACCATAATTGTACTTTAATTGTGTTTTTCTCTTTCTATTTCTGGGCAAATATCTCATTTTTTTAAACATACTTAAAGGTTTTAGAAACATTAACCATAAATTCTCTTTCACCTACAATTATTTCAGTGATTTTTGTTTCTTTATCATATACAACATCCAAGAGCTCCTTATAACCAATAATCTGCAGGCAGCCATTCCTAGCTGTGCTGGAGACCTCAGGACCTAGCTTCCAGCTGGGCCCTGCACCCTGCACCCAACCGTCTGTGAAAAGTGAAACATCCAGAGTCAATGGCCTTCCTTCATAAGCAGAACTGATTGGACAGCAGGGCTGACCTCCCAACAAGTTTTTGTCAAGACTTGGGCATCCAGACTACTTTGAGAAAACTGATTCCCTGGTAGCTAATAGAATAACACTAATAAATAAATACACTGTGCACTTAGAGAATCCTAGGTTGACCGCTGAATTATTAAAACCCTCTGTTTTAAAAAAAAGTAACTTATTTTAACTAGTCGCGACATGCAGCTATATCTGAAAGATGTATCTAATTCAAATTCCCTGAACCTATGATTGGTCAAAAAATTTAAGCAATTGCCCTAGTGACAGCATGATGGCTCAGAATACCATGCATGTTATACTTTTTTTGTAAATCTGCTTTTTTATCATATACCATACCCAAGTGCTCTATGCTCCCAATCAAAAAAAAGAACAATACAGTGGCCAATACTGGACCTGATTTAAAATATTCAGGTACTAACCTTTATGAATGAAACATAACGGTCCATTTTTGTCTTACGTCACTAGTTAAATATTTATTTTCTTCACTAGTTGAGCACTTCAATTTTAAATCATGTCAGTGAATATTTATGCATGTACAAACAATTATAAGACTAAACATATCAAAAACTGCAACTTTACACATATTTACAAATGCTACACATCCTACCTACAACATTCATACTTCACTCACACAACTATACATAAAAGCAACAATGTGGCCCTTTGTCAAGAAAATCTAAGTACTTGAGCCTTATATATGGTATTATTTCTCTAGATTTATAATTCAATTTTTTTGCAAATATATATATTGAAAACAGATTCTTGTTTTGAGAAATAAATCCTTTTAGTATTTGAAATTGACAAAGAGTCCAGTCAAATCAGGTCAGGTCAGGTTGACGTGTTTCAAACCCCTGATTGTGGGGTTCTCATCAGGACCAACATTTTCTACAACAAAAACGAAACAAGTAATTAAAAACGTCAGCTAGGACTAAGTCAGATTAAAGTGAACGTGCCACCAATCGGCAAAACCACCATACCTTGTGAATATGGTCTAACACCAATGACCAAAATAATCGTGGTAGATAACCATCAGTTTCCAAAGCCACGCTAGACAGGAAAAACACAACATAAAACTTTATGTCACGAAGTTTGTTTGAAATGGGTCTATTGAGTATTTACAAAGTCTCACAAAACTCACCTCTGTGATTGAAAGAGGCAGTTTTACCTAATGGAGCAAAGAATCATAATGTTTCAAAAACTACGTGTGGGCAATGGTTGAATGCTGCCGAAGCAGGCAAAACATTTTTTGGAATAACAGCTTACCGAGCAATTTGGACGGCTTCGGATTGAACGCCGGTCTAGTTTTTTGATTATGCGAATTTAGAGTTCCACCTCAAAAGGAGGAATGGGAGGGTAAACCACTGTAAAAAGGCTCAGGCGGCGCAGAGCGGAAAGCTCGTAAACACAGTTTGTCCTTACCTTCATCGGAATCGCCGGTAGCGTCTCACATTGTTTGGCAAGATTACGCGACGAATGTAGTACTTCTTCAGTATTTAGCCGGAAGAATGGTGTGATCACGTGACCACGGGGACACAGAACGTTTTTTTTGGGGGGGGATTATTGTTCCATGGTCGAATTGACAAACATGCTTCCAAGGTTAAAAGATAAACTTAAAGAGATACAGCTTGTAATAGCATATGTTGAACTCCCAATTCGATCAATAGAAACAACTGGTTCTCAGCAAAACATAAACCATATAATCAGTTGATGCAGATTTCAAATAGAGAGAATGAAAATGCCACAAAATTGACGGATCATGAGTTCATTTTAAATATCTCGGAAATTTCATTCAGGCCAGTTATTGCGGTATTATTTTTCTTTATAAGTAAAGCTTCTCGCTGGCTTAATCTTCCTTCAGTGTCTCCTCCTCGTGGGTCTGTGTCAATTTTTGAAATAATAGTCCATTTTAGATCGTCTCCCTGATGTTTCTGCACCTGCCAGTGTAAGACCAGTGGTGCATTCGGCGTTTGCTTCCTTATACGCGATTTATGCTACGTAATACGCTGTCGTGCCTCCTGGGTTGTTTTACCTATATACAATTTCGGGCAGGGACACATAATTCCATAAATGACATTTTTTGTCTGACAATTCGTAAATGATTCGTGTTTCCAATGGATCCCATTGAATGTAAATAGGGACCCCTCAACCGTTTGTGCACAACATGAACAATTGCCACACTTGTGATGCCCTATTACTGGGGGTAGACCTAGCATGCCTCTTAAGGTGAGTTTTGGAGTGGTAGGTAACGCTGCCCTGACAATGTGGTTGGCTACACTTTTTTCTTTCTTAAAAGCAAAAAGCGGAAGTTCACTGAAATCATTGTGAAGATTCTTAACCAAATGCCAGTTCTGTATAACCAACTTATGCAGATGGTGTGTCTGGGGTCCAAACGTTGTGACACAGACCGTCCTGCTTTGTTCAGGTCGTCCTTTCTTTTGAAGTAGCGTGTCTCTGGGGACCCACCAGGCTCTTCCTATTGAATTTTTTAGGAGTTTCTTTGGGTATCCTCTTAAACTTAATTGTTCCATTAATTTATTAGCATGACAGAAAAACTCCTCTTTATTTGAACAATTTCTCCTTATTCTAAGGAATTGTCCAAATGGTAAATTTTGTCTAAGACTTCTAGGGTGGTGGCTGGTGAAATGAAGCGCTTTGTTCCGGTCTGAAGGTTTACGAAAGAGTGTGGTACCCAGCGTTCCATCCACAGCGTAAACTTGTACGTCCAGGAAAGTAATGTTATTATTGGAGGAATTTAAACTGAATTGAATGTCTTCCATCCTTTGGTTTAGCCAAGTCATAAATTCATTCAACTTTTCTTTAGAGCCAGACCAAATCATAAATTCATCGTCGATGTATCTCATGTATTTAGTGATGTATTCAGAGTATGGATTGGTGTTATAAATGAATTTATTTTCGTACAGTCCCATGAACAGAATGGCTAATTCTGGCGCAAATGGGCAGCCCATCGCCACTCCTTTGATCTGACAGAAAAAGTCTCCATCAAACTGAAAGTAGTTTCTTAATTTAGCAAATTTAGCTAATTGAACTAAAAAGTTCATAGGGACTCTAGCTGGCTGTTCCCTTTGTTCTAGAAAGTAAATGATTGTTTCCAACGCTAGGTCCTGGGGAATCTGCGTATAAAGAGAAACTATATCCATAGTCACTAATAGTTGTTTGGTAGCATCAAACTGGACTGATGCAATATGGTTAAGAAATGCTGTCGTGTCTTTCAGGTGCGCTGGAATGTCTTCAATGAACGGATTTAGAAAGTAGTCAATATATTTTTAAACCGGTTCAATCAATGAGGAACAACCCGAAATTATCGGTCGGCCCGGTGGATTGGTTTCATCCTTATGCATCTTGGGAAGGACATACATCATAGGTATCCTTGGATGTTTGTTCTGGAGAAATGTGAATTCCTTAGGTCTTAGAATCCCTAATTCATGTCCCTCTTGGAGAAGTTCAAATAGTTCCTTTTGTAGATCAACAGTCGGATCTTTATTGATCCTCTTGTAGCATTTTTGGTCATCAAGTTGGCGGTGGACTTCCTTTTTATACCTGTTAATGTCCCAAATAACTACCGCCCCACCTTTGTCCGCCTGTTTTATTACTAATGATCGATCATTTTTAAGGAAAAGATGGCCTCTTTCTCTGCTTTAGATATGTTATAATGAACAAATTATCTTTTACTTTCCAGAGCTGTTATTCCTGATAGTAAGGCCCTCTCAAAAGTAAGTACCTCCTTTGGAATCTTAGTAGAAGGTGGACAAAACGAAGATTTGTTATGGAGGCCTGTAACTTCACTGGCCATTTGTATAGGGATATCCTTAAAAAACATTTTCAAGCAAATCTTTCGACCAAATTCTAGGGTTTCAAGTTTCATTTTAATGAAATAAGTTGATCGTATTGGAACATAAGACAGTCCTTTCTTTAGAATTGATATTTCTGAAGTAGATAATACGCGGTCTGACAGATTAAACAGAGGTGATGGTTCTAACTCCTGTAGTACTGCCGCCTGGTTCTCATTTTCCATGGCTGGTAAGTTGGGGGGGGTGCGACCGCGTGTCCTTCGCTGGCCCCTGCCTAAAAAAGGTTGGGGGCTTGATTGTTGGTTGTGTTGATTTCCTCTGTAGAGCTGATTTGGCCTTGTGTCACTTGAATCTTTCTCTGCTCCGGACGAAGGGGACTCGTCTGAGAAAGTGAGAAATTTATTACGAGAGCGGCCTTGATTGTCCTGAAAAAATTGCCGTTGGGCTGGTTTTGAGTAAAAGTCTGGTTGTAAAAATGGATTGACGGCTTCCAACGAGAATTTTTTTTGGTCTAAAGCAAATTTATTGCCTTTTTGCGTGACCGTATAATCTTTAAATTAAAGAATGTATTTTTCTATTTTCTCCAGTAATCCTTTCGCATCCGTAATTAGTTGATTGTTTTGAATTTCTAATTCCAAAGCTGAGATTTCAGCTAGCTCCTTTAGGGAAGTCTCTGAGCTGTTTCTACAGTAAGGACCATCAGGTCCCTACTGCACTTAGTTTCAATGCCACTAAAACCTTTCTTATATTCTGGGTCGTCAATGAAAACCATAGGTGTATTGCGAATTTGTAGGCCTGTTGGTATTGTACCTGCGCGCAGATGTTGGAGTAAAAAGTGGCTGTGTAAATCAGTTCTGATCTGTTTTTTCTTTACTCTGATTAACCTGTCAGACTCTTATTGTATGTTGGCTGTGACACTTAAGGTGGCAGAAGAGAAAACTGGTGGTGCACTAATTAATCTTTGGATGTGATCCTCGCTGTACTAGTATGTATCCTTTTCCGACATAACAAATAACACTTAACTTCAGACAAGACTCACAAACATGCACAAGACAAATAAATCACACTAAGTCAAATAATTCCTCAATGCGATGAGGTACAGTCCTACCTCTACCAACCTTGCGAGCCAGCGCCCGCACTAGAACTGGAAAACACGACACAGGGTCCTGGCTTTATCCCAGTAAGGCTGAGCCAAATGTAACAAAAGAACAATATAGTGGCCAATACTGGACCTGATTTAAAATATGCAGGTACTAACCTTTATGAATGAAACATAACGGTCCGTTTTTGTCTCACGTCACTAGTTAAATATTTATTTTCTTCACTAGTTGAGCATTTCAATTTTAAATCATGTCATAGAATATTTATGCATGTACAAACAATTATAAGACTAAACATATCAAAAACGACAACTTTACACATATTTACAAATGCTACACATCCTACCTACAACATTCATACTTCACTCACACAACTATACATAAAAGCAACAATGTGGCCCTTTGTAAAGAAAATCTAAGTACTTGAGCCTTATAGATGGTATTATTTCTCTAGATTTATAATTCAATTTTTTTGCAACTATATATATTGAAAACAGATTCTTGTTTTGAAAAATAAATCTTTTTAGTTTTTGAAATTGACAAAGAGTCCAGTCAAATCAGGTCAGGTCAGGGCTACGCGTTTCAAACCCCTGATTATGGGGTTCTCATCAGGACCAACATTTTCTACAACAAAAACGAAACAAGCAATTAAAAAGGTCAGCTAGGACTAAGTCAGATTAAAGAGAACGTGACACCAATCGGCAAAACCACCACACCTTGTGAATATGGTCCAACACCAATGACCAAAATAATCGTGGTAGATAACCATCAGTGTCCAAAGTCACGCTAGAAATGAAAAATACAACATAAAACTTTATGTCCCAAAGTTTGTTTGAAATGGGTCTATTGAGTATTTACAAAGTCTCACAAAACTCACCTCTGTGATTGAAAGAGGCCCTTTTACCTAATGGAGCAAAGAAGCATAACGTTTCAAAACGCAATGGTTGAATGCTGCCGAAGTAGGCAAAACATATTTTGGAATAACAGCTTACCGGGCAATTTGGACAGCTTCGGATTGAACGCCGGTCTAGTTTTTTGATTATGCGAATTTAGAGTTCCACCTCAAAAGGAGGAATGGGAGGGTAAACCACTGTAAAAAGGCTCAGGCGGCGCAGAGCGGAAAGCTTGTAAACGCAGTTTGTCTTTACCTTCGTCGGAATCGCCGGTAGCGTCTCACATTGTTTGGCAAGATTACGCGACGAATGTAGTCCTTCTTCAGTATTTAGCCGGAAGAATGGTGTGATCACGTTACCACGGGGACACAGAACGTTTTTGTTTTTTTTGGGATTATTGTTCCATGGTCGAATTGACAAACACGCTTCCAAGATTAAAAGATAAACTTAAAGAGATACAGCTTGTAATAACATATATTGAACTCCCAAGTCGATCAATAGAAACAACCGGTTCTCAGCAAAAGATTAACCATAAAATCAGTTGATGCAGATTTCAAATAGAGAGAATGAAAATGCAGCAAAATTGACAGATCATGAGTTCATTTTAAATATCTCGGAAATTTCATTCAGGCCAGTTATTGCGGTAATATATTTCATTATAAGTAAAGCTTCTCGCTGGCTTAATCTTCCTTCAGTGTCTCCTCCTCGTGGGTCTGTTTCAATTTTTGAAATAATAGTCCATTTTAGATCGTCTTCCTGATGTTTCTGCACCTACCAGTGTAAGACCAGTGGTGCATTTGGCGTTTCCTTCCTTATACGCGATTTATGCTGCGTAATACGCTGTCGTGCCTCCTGGGTTGTTTTACCTATATACAATTTCGGGCAGGGACACATAATTCCATAAATGACATTTTTTGTCTGACAATTCATAAATGATTCGTGTTTCCAATGTATCCCATTGAATGTAAATAGGGACCCCTCAACCGTTTGTGCACAACATGAACAATTGCCACACTTGTGATGCCCTATTACTGGGGGTAGACCCAGCATGCCCTTAAGGTGAGTTTTGGAGTGGTAGGTAACGCTGCCCTGACAATGTGGTTGGCCACACTTTTATCTTTCTTAAAAGCAAAAAGCGAAAGTTCACTGAAATCATTGTGAAGATTCTTAACCAAATGCCAGTTCTGTATAACCAACTTACGCAGTTGGTGTGTCTGGGGTCTAAACTTTGTGACACAGACCGTCCTGCTTTGTTCAGGTCGTCCTTTCTTTTGAATTAGGGTGTCTCTGGGGACCCACCAGTCTCTATTTATTGAATTTTTTAAGAGTTTCTTTGGGTATCCTCTTAAACTTAATCGTTCCATTAATTCATTAGCATAAAGGAAAAACTCCTCTTTATTTGAACAATTTCTCCTTATTCTAAGGAATTGTCCAAATGGTAAGTTTTGTCTAAGACTTCTAGGGTGGTGGCTGGTGAAATGAATCACTTTGTTCCGGTCTGAAGGTTTACGAAAGAGTGTGGTACCCAGCGTTCCATCCTCAGCGTAAACTTGTACGTCCAGGAAAGGAATGTTATTATTGGAGGAATTGAAACTGAATTGAATGTCTTCCATCCTTTGGTTTAGCCAAGTCATAAATTCATTCAACTTTTCTTTAGAGCCAGACCAAATCATAAATTCATCGTCGATGTATCTCATGTATTTAGTGATGTATTCAGAGTATGGATTGGTGTTATGAATGAATTTATTTTCGTACAGTCCCATGAACAGAATGGCTAATTCTGGCGCAAATGTGCAGCCCATCGCCACTCCTTTGATTTGATAGAAAAAGTCTCCATCAAACTGAAAGTATGCTACCAATCTGCAGGACATTTGACAAAGTAAAGCATCTCTAGGAGAGACAGTTAAATTAAGTGGATCTTAAAAAGTGTTCATTTGCTAATAACGTTTGTGATGTTTAATGAATCAGCGCAAAATTTGCCAGGATGTTAGTAAACTAAGCACCATGCAGAAATTTGAGTTTTAGTCACATGGGACAAAAAAGGTAAAGGTGAAAGGGAGAGGGGGTCAAAAATGTATTTCTCTGCTAAAATCTTTTTGCTGTAGCATGGAGCGGTACAAAAGTTGAGAGACCCTTTTTATGATTAGCATGCTTAGCTTTACCAGTAGTGTTTGACATTTTATCCAAATGTTATTAACAGTGAGCACAGTTGTTGCAAGCCAAAAAAAAGTTAATTTGCTAATAATTAATTTCTACTTTTTTAGAGTTTAGTGGGTTAAACGTTGATACCAAAGACTTGAAATGGATAACGCAAACTACAAATGTCCTTATCGGATTTGGGGGCGCTTTCATTTTCAAATCTGGGTCAATGGACAGTCTGTAACACTGAGTATGAAGACAGTCTGCAGAATAATGGTCCAGATACCTCTATTGTTAAACTTTTTCAAGCTCTTACTGTGACAATGTAAACATGACTGCAGGCCTGCCACCAGAACCCTGGTTGTGAAGATTTTACCTGCAAATTTGACTTATGAAAACCGTGGTGACATAAACCTTCCTTTTAAATATTTATAAGTCACCCTAGCCTTTTGGCCATAAAGGCAGAGGGAATTGTATTTAAAAGTAAGGCATGCAAAAGGTTACTGTTATACATGTCCTTACAATTCCCTAAAATCTATTTTTACTCTGCCAGGTTTGGCAGTTCCATTGTAACACACTGGGATGCAATATTAAATTCTAATCTGGTATCTCTAGGACTAGCTAGAAAAATAATGAAGCAACCATTTTTAATAGTTGTTAAAATATCGATCAGATGTAGAGTCTGATTTATTCAAAACATTATGGAAAAGTAGTTTAAAACCCTCCATGAAGCCCTGAAACCTAAATTTAACATTTTGTTCTCCCACTTCAGCCATTCTATAATTAGTATTTAAATAGGTGTGAATGAGGATTGCACTTTCTCTCAAGGGAAAAACAATAGGCAGACCTGATTGGGCAGGGACAACCTCTTTGAAATCACAGAGTATACAATGGGGGCTGGGAGGATCCTTTTTGATATTAAAGTGTCAAGTCCTGCTTGAGTGCCACATTCTGATTGACAGGTCTGCTAGGGCTTTTCATATGATACCTGTGACACACTTCACAGGCAAAAGTTAACTGACACTTGTGCATGGCCCTTCTGACAGTCAGGCCTTAATCATAGTGGGCCTCCTCTGACATTACAATGTCACAGCTTGCTTGACAGGTCTGATGGGTTTACATATAACACTTGTGGCCTCCTTCAAAAAAGGGAGCAGAATGCCAAAATAATGTGTTTGTATCCACTGTCGTGTTGCTGAAAGCTCAGTTTTTAGTGTACTAGATGTCAGTCTCTGATGTTGTTGTGGGTACAGGGACAACTTTAAAATACATTTTAGTGTTATATATAGGATTACCACAGTACACTCCCCCCCACTCACACACCCAGCCCTCAGGGCCCCAGTGAAGTATGACCAAAAACTTTGCCCAACTTGAAAATCTGAAAAGTTGGTCTGGTTAGCCCTTGGAACCTTAACCCCATTGGTTAGGGCAACCCATGTGTCATTCCCACCCACAAGCTTGGCCCAGGAATAAATGTGGCACCTCCAGACACCCATGTCAGGACATTCCTGGACCTGAGGAAGACCAGAAGAGGACTGAACTTGCTGTCTGCTCCCTGACAAGAGCACATGGGGATTGCACCTGTTCTACTTTGTACCCAGGACATAAGTGGGCTCCAACGGTCCTAAGGTTGACCTCTGTTCAAGGTTTAGGGATGCAACAACCTACAGTAATAATTTCCTGCAACTACCCAGCTGATCAGTGTCAATTAGACCTCGACCGGGCTCTGCTTGCCACCCTTGAGTTTATAAGTAGATCCCCATGGCTCCTGGGGGCATTAGAAGTGTACTCCTGTGTGATTGGAACTTAAAGAACAAAAGTCAGTAGGTAAAATATGTGACCTGGACACACCTGGTTAGTGTATCCAACCATTGCGGTCAGCATCAAAGCATCAGTTCCTCTTTTACCCCGACCAATTACTATCATTAGCACTTTGTGCTTCTTGATGCTTTTTTACTTAAAGGTTTAGAAATTCACATCTCTTGTTCTCCTTGTTGGATTTTTGTTATTTTTGTGTCATCTTTTTTATTCATTCTTACTCTATTTTTCTGAGCTAATGTTAGGATTTTTTATTTCTTTGTATTTTAACTTTATTACTGTTTTACAAGTTAAGCTTGTCTGCTCTGTGCCATAGTTGTCAGGGGATTGGCATGCAGTTTATTTCGTGACTTTTGTGGTTCACCCTGCATGTATTGTGGTTATTATTTGAGGTGTGTACTCACCCTCCCAACTAATAACCTAATGTCTTTTAATTTGCATGATGCTCAAAATATTGCAATTAAGCTATACATAATGAAGTGTTTGACAAGAGTTGTGCAGGTCTTTAACACTGCCCTAAAATTTAGAAAATAAATAATTTTGGACTCCCTCTCCATTTAATTGAGACTCCTCCCCTTCCTCAGATCAGCATGAAACCTGAAAGTCTTGCACTAGGCTTAATTTACAGATTAATTAAAGAGCACAAAAGTTATTAGCACATGAAATTGTTTTTGCCCCCCTTTTATATTTGCACCCTCTCTTGATGAATGTGCCGAAATTTCCCTTAGCCACAGAAGATTAGGTTTGCAAAATGTTTGGCAAACATTATGTGGATTCATTAAATGTCCTAGTTGTTAGCACATGGACACTTTTTCAACTTCCCCTTTTGAATATTCCTTAAATATGTACACATTTTATAACAATTAAACTTAGTAATCAGTCAAATGTTATGAAAAACTCATCAAACATTGTTGAAATTACAGACAAGCAAGAAATACACATTTTTAATTATCACATCTCTATAATATGATCTCTTCATGTTCAGTTCAGAAGACTTTTACTCTTTAAATTGTCATTTCTTAAACTATTGAACATATTTGCACCAAACCACACAGCTATTACCTTGATGAAAATTCTGCTTAGATGCTAAATTTGATTAATTCAGTCCAGCTGTTTCTACTTTATCAAGGGGCAAAGAATCCTATAGGAGATGAAATGCACCCTGCCCCAAATTTTCTTGGACCGCTTACAGATCTGTACACAATTTGACGGGAAGTACCTATCTCGGATGGTCTTTTTTTTTTTTTAAGTTTCATGTAGATTAGTTGAACAGGGCCAACGCTATTAGTAAAACAGAAAATGCCTTTTGAATGGAAATGCTGACCTTACCATAACTGTACATGAGCTATTTGTAAGAAAATGGATTATAAGTTGGAAAGGATTGGAGTCATTCTTAGTAATCAATCCAAAATATTGTGTGGTACAACATACAAGTTCACTTAAGAAATGGAGAATCAAAACAAGGTAGTTATAGCAGAGTTAAAATTGACATAGCTTAAGAAAAAGTGTGTAAAATAGTTAGCAGTACCAAAAGAGTTAAAGTCACAACAAAACACAATGGAAATCCCTACAAACAACTACAGAAAATCAAGAATACATTCATAAGAAAGCTCACCTTAAAAAATGTTTGAATCCAATAAGAAGAACTCAAGATATTGATATGGCTGAATTTTGCCCCCTTTTTTCACTTGAGAATCTCTGGCCGATGGTCTCCTACTGCCTGCTAAAAGTGTGGAGGGAAGAATATACTTTACCAATTATACAATTTCCCTCCCATCCATATCCAATAACCACAAACTCAGAATTTAGCTTTTGTAGATTTATTACAAAGCCAGAAACAACAAAATATAGACGCACCTCAAAATCAAGTATAAAGATACATGAAAATTAATACAGAGCCCAATCTACGAATATAGTTCAAACGACAAAATAGGCATAAAATGATGAATTCCAAAATAAGACACAGCAGAGTATAGATGCTGCGTCCAAATCTCTTTTCATTTGTATTTGCGAATTTAGAATAATCTACTCTCCTTCTAAAGTGGCATCCCTTTTCCTCCCTTCTTAGTAAGTTCCACAAAGGTTTCAGCACGTGTTGACTTCCAAAGAAGTACACTCACGTCAAATGGGTCAAATAGCTTAAAGCTACAGAGCACGTTCAAAGATGCTCTTCTTTTCTCAGGCAAAAGCTGAAATCCTCCAGATCTGTCCCTGTACCTAATACAAAAAGGCAAAGTTATACCACTGACTGGTCACATGGTACATTGTTCAGTGAACACCTTCTACAGTAACTTTGCACAAAGTCCAATTAATTTCCCCGTACTGTCCACTGACCTTGGTTCCCAAGTTTTTCCAGTCACAGAAAGTGTCCTCCCTTTTCTCTTGTCCGAGCACCTCAAAGATATTCCTTTCCTAACTAGGTCAAATTACTGCAACTGCTGTAGGGCTGAAAAGAAAGCCTTCTACACACATAATTAATTAGCTCCTGACCTTAAGAGCAAACGAGGAGAAATTAAACTTTGAAGAAACGAAAGTCAGGCCTACGATTCTGGCTAATTTAAAACATCCTTTAATATGCACTCGTTACAAGGGCCTTTCTATGAATTGTATAACAATGAATACATCTGGTTATTTTTGATCAACATATACGTGCACAATTACATGATTTCTCTAAATACACACACAATTTTAATCAGTTCTGTAAATCACGTCATGATTTTACTTCACAAATTTTCATATGATGATATATAACTTAATTTTAATATGCACAAAGTTCAACCACACATTGAACTCAAGCTTTTGATTATTACATCAGAACCTAATGCAGCGTGACTTCTTCCAGCTTGACCCAATGAATGATATACTCAGTAGCAACCCTCACAGCTTCACTTGTCCCCTCTTCGGAATTTCTATTCTCTGTTATGTGTCTTTGATCAAGGGGAGCGGTTTCCTCCAAGGGTGCTGGAACTCTGTCGGTGTGAGAGGCGTGGATCCAGTTCGGCAAGCCTCCGCACTTCACAGATGTGCTTGTAACCAGGTTCACTTGGTAGGGTCCGCTCCAGCGTGCATCAAGGCAGCTCTTCCTCATATGCTTTATGACCAAGACCCAGTCTCCCGGGCTTAGGTCATGCTGAAGTTCTCTTGAGGTGGAAGCAGTCGCAGCCTCACTCTGGTGAGACACAGAATTAACCACATCAGCCAATCCCTTGCAATAATTAAGCACCAAATCATCAGTGATGTTTATCAATGCTGTCGCTGGCACTGCAGGCAAGCGCATCACCCTCCCCATCAATATCTTGAGAGTGGACAATCCTGTTCTCCTATCTGGAGTGCTACGCAAACTCATCAGAACCAAGGGCAGCACATCTGGCCATTTTAATGGCGTCAGCAAGCAAACCTTTGCCACTCTCATCTTGATAGTCCCATTTATCTGCTCCACTAGGCCAGCAGCCTCTGGCCTATAGCTACAATGCAGTCTCTGATTCACTTGTAAGGTAGCACATAACAGCTTCATGATCTCACTATGAAAGTGAGTTCCTCTGTCTGATTCCAATGATGTTGGAAATCCAAACCATGGGATAACATCTTTAAGCAACAATTTTGCTACTGTGAAACTGTCACACCTCCTAGTTGGATATGCCTCAACCCAGCGTGAAAAGACACACACCACCACCAAAACGTATCTCAATCCATTGCACCTGGGCATCTCTATGAAATCTAATTGCATTTGAATAAGAGTGCCTCCTGACCTCCCAATTTGATTCAAAGCAATCACCATTTTCTTTCCTGCATTCATCTGCTGACACATAACACACCTATGACACACTGCCTTAGTTTACACACAGAATCAAGAATTTTGAACCTTGTCTAACAAAAAACCCTCATCATGGCACCTCTTCCAGGGTGAACTGTTCTATGTATCTGCCTTGCTATATGGCTCAATAGACAGCTGGGTAACACTGTTCTTTTATCTGTTGATACCCAGATGCCATCGCCTCTTCTCTCACAACCTGCTCTTACCCATGCTGCTTCTCCCTCTTCAGGGAACTTCTTCTTGCAGTCTTTTAATCTCATCCCAGGTATTGGTCATAACCAACATCATGCTGAGCTTTGTCTTTTCTGTGCTCTCTCCCACATATTCTTTATTAAAAATACAAGCATGTATAGCACAAAAACGAGCCACTTCTTCGGCATAACGGTTTCCTTTGGTGAAGAAATCCTTCTCCTTCCTGTGTGCTGCACACTTTATCACCGCTATTTCCTTTGGTTTCTGTAATGCTTCTAACAGTTTTCTCACATATTCCCCATTTCTGATAGGAGATCCTGATGACGTTAGGAACCCTCTCTGCGACCATAACTGCACAAAGTCGTGAACCACTTCGAACCCATACAGACTGTCTGTGTGGACAGTCACTCGGAATCGATCAGAGAATAAACATGCACATATTAGGGCAATAATTTTCGTCACTTGTGCAGAGTATACTCCTTGTACACAAGCGGCTTCCACAACTCCAGAAATAGTACATACCGCAAAAGCTGCTCTCAAACAACTTTCATTATCTCTTAAACATGAACCGTCAACAAAGAGGACTAAATCAGATTCAGGCAAAGGTTTATTAACAATGTCAGGTCGGGGTTTGGCAGAAAGCTTAGTCACCTCTAGGCAGTCATGCTCCTCACAGTCTTCACCTTCTACTGGAGGATATGGTATCAGTGTGGCAGGGTTTAGCACAGAACATCTTTTCAAAGTCACATTTTTAGATGCTAATATCATTTGCTCATGCTAGTTGAGCCTATTGTTAGTAAGGTACAGTGTCTTAGTTTCTTGTCATCAGGAGTTCCACTGAGTGCGGCATATATACTGTAAGGGGATAACCCATCACAAAGCTTCATTACCTCTCAATGCTGACACTGGTTGCAGCAACGGATCTGAGACATCCAGGCAATGCAGAAGCCAATGGATCTAAGGTGGCTGAAAATAAAGCTACTGGTCTACGGGTACCCCCATGCATCTGAGTTAATACTGCCAATGCGCACCCATCCCTCTCATGACAGAAAAGCAAAAACCATTTATTATAATAAGGCATTCCAAGAGCCGGAGAACGGCATAAGTTTTCCCTTAGCTCCTGTAAGGCCCTTAAACAATCATCCTCCCATGGTACCGGATCACTTATGTCCTTCCACGTTAACCTTAACAAAGGTTTTGCCTGCAGAGAAATATTTGGGATCCACTGTCGACAATAGCCGACCATCCCAAAAAACATTCAGACTTCCTTTTGCGTCTTTGGAGTACCCATATGCAAAATCGCCTCTATGCGAACTGGTGACACCTTTCTCTTTCCCTTTTCAATTGGATGCCCTAAATACTATACTTCAGACAAGCAATACTGAAGTTTGCCAGGTGACACCTTATGTCCATTCTCTGACAGATGATTCAACAAAGCCACAATATCTATCCTGCAAGCATCTTCAGTCTTCGAGGTGACCAGAAGGTTGTCTATATATTGCACGAGAACTGAATTCTCTGGCATTGTCAGACCCTCATGATTCTTTTTCAAATTTTGGTTAAAGATAGACGGGCTTTCTGTATATCCTTGTAGGATATGAGACCATATTAATACACAGTTCTCCAGTCGGAAAGCAAATAAATATTGTCTCCCAGATAAAGATAATTGATTTGAATTAAAAAAACTTTGAAATTCACTGAAAAAAACTATTACAGGGACGTTATAGTTAGGCTCAGATTTCACTCGTATAAAACCATACAAGTTCAGCAGTTATACTTACCTGAGCTAACTATAACTCACGCCTCACAATGCACTGCTTTTGACCTCACATATTACATCACTCATGACATGGTTAGTGACATCACAGATGACATCTCAAATGACATCACTGATGACATTATCTAAGAGTTGAACATATACTAAGCTATTACAAAAGGTTAATTAGTATACTAAAATTAGTGATACTACTTTTGACATATTTTGTGAGTGGCTGCGTTTATCCATGTGTGAGTGGGTGTCGGAATAAATAAATTGGTGTATGAGTGGCTGTAGGGGTATATAAGTGGGTGTGTGAGTAGCTGTATGGGTGTATAAGTGGGTGTGTGAGTAGCTGGGTAGGTGAGAATGGCTGTATGAGTGAGTGACTGCGTGTGTACATGGCTGTCTGGGTGAGTGAGTGGCTCTTTGAATGGGTGTTTAAGAATGGGTGCTATGCATGAGTGGCTGTATTGGAGAGTAAGTATCTGTGTCAATGGCTGTAAAGGCAAACGAGAAGATGTGTGAGTGCTTGTATGGGTGGGTGAATGGGTATGCAAGTGGTTGTGTTGGTGTGTGAATTGTTATATGGGTGAGTGAGTGGCTATTTTAGAGGCTACATGGGATAGTATGTGGCTGTGTGTGTGACTGTTTGGGTAAGTGACTAGTTGTATGAGTAGCTGTATGGGTTAGTAAGTGGTTGTGTGAGTGGCTATATGAGGGATTGAATGGGTGTGTGATTGGCTCTATGGATGAGTGAGTGGTTCTGTGAGTACTTGTATGGGTCTGCGAATGGGAATGTGAGGGGTTGTGTGGGTGAGAGATTGTATTGTGCGTGAGTAGGTGTGTGAGTAAGTCTTTAGAGGATATCATCAGTTATGTCATCAGTTACATCGTTTGAGATGTCATCAGTGATTTTATCAGTGATGTCACTGACCATGTCATGTGTGATGTAATATCTGAGGTCATAAACAGTACATTACAGGGGTGTAAGTTATGTTTAGCTTTGGTAATTACAATTGCTGATTTTCTATGGGTTTCTATGAGTGAAATCTGAGCCAAACTATAACATCGCTGTAACCATTTTTCAGTGAATTTCTATAGTTTTTTTAATGTTATTTCCTAACTGTAACCTTTGGGAGTGTATGTGAGTGCGTGCATGAGTTTCTCAGTGGGTGTGTGAGTATCGGAGTAGGTCTGTGAGCGGTTGTGAGAGTCTCTGAGTGGGTCTGTGAGTAGGTGTGTGAATCTCTGAGTGAGTCTGTGAGTCATACATGAGTCTCTGAGTAGGTCTGGGAGTAGGTGAGAGAGTAGGAATGATTCTGGAAGGGGATGCATGAGTATCTGACTGGGTCTGTGAGTGAGTGCACATGTCTCAGTTCATCTGTGAGTGGGTGTATGAGTGTCTGAATGGGGATGTGAGTGGCTATGAAAGTATCTGGGTTGTTCTGTGAGTAGGTGCATCAGTGCTCAAGTGCGTTCTGCTCATTCTCTGCTCATTTATGACCTTTTTTGCCTCTTTTGCCTCATTTGTTACCTCTATTTTGCCTATCTCTGCTTGATTCTTGCCTCTATTTTGCCTCTATGACCTCTTTTCTGACCTCTAGTTTGCCTCTTTCTGATTGTTGCTGGCCTTTATTTTGTTTCTTTCTGCTCATGTTGACCTTTATTTTGCCTCTTTCTGTCCGTTGCTGATCTCTATTTTGCCTCTTGCTGCTCGTTTCTGACCTCTATTTTGTCTCTTTATGCTAATTTCTGACCTTTATTTAGTGCTTTACTCTTTGTTTCTTACCTTTTGTTGCCTCTTCCTGCTCATTGCTGACCTATATTTTGCCTCTTTATGCTCATTTCTTAACTTTTCTTTGCCTCTTTCTGCTGTTGATGACCTTTCTTTTACCTTTTCTGCTTGTTTTTCGCCTTTATTTTGCCTCTGTCTGCTCATTTTTTACATTTATTCTGCCTCTTTCTTCCCATTTCTCACCTTTATTCTGCCTCTTGCTGCTAGTTTCTGACCTATATTTTGCCTCTTTATGCTCATTTCTCACATTTTCTTTGCCTCTTTCTGCTATTGTTGACCTTTCTTTTACCTTTTCTACTTGTTTTTCGCCTTTATTTTGCCTCTGTCTGCTCATTTTTTACCTTTGTTCTGCCTCTTTCTACTTGTTTCTCAACTTTATCTTGCCTCTTTCTGCTTGTTGCTTACCTTTATTCTGCCCCTTTCTGCTGGATTCTAACCTTTATCTTCCCTCTTTCTGCTCATTGCTGACCTTTACTCTGCCTCATTCTGCTTGTTTCTCACCATTATTTTGCCTCTTTCTGCTCTTTACTCATGAACCTGGAGGGAAAAATCAAAGCCTCCATGGTCCCTGCTGGCACTCTCCCTTCCCCTGGAACTGGCATTGTTTTCACACCTAGGGAGCTGCTAAACATGCAGCTCTCTATGAGAGCAATCATTTTGTCTGTTTCTTTGCCTGCTTGACAGCAGACAGGGAAATAGATGAAACCTCTGCTTTCAGCAAGCAAGAGCATTTTGTCAGCTCCTGCTTGCCGGAAGCAGAGAGTTTGCTTTGACTTGGCGGGAGTTGGAAAATCTACAAACAAGTCAAAGCAAACAGCTATGTCCCAGGGGTGGGCACCTCTGAACATAGCAAGAGTCTGAGTTGGGGTGGCAGTTCCCAAAGGTGGTGGTTCCCAAGGCCGTTTATGGCCCGGGAGGGGGGCCGCGTGGCACCCCACCACTTTTTATAATGTCACAATATATTTTGCCGTAAGTAAGCCTGTCTGCTTTTTGACACAGCCGTCTCAGGGTTGGGCTTAGGCAGGGTATGAGTGATAATTACGTGAGATAACTATAACTGGTGAATTTCAGAGGTTTTGTTCATTTCAAACTGTACATTTAAACTGACATTTTCAGCTAACTATAGGAGTCCATCTCTGGGGCCAAAATTAATACATATGGGGGACACTTGCCCCTCCTCCTCGAGTCCTTAGAGGCCATGGGGAGCCCACCCCAGGTCCAAATACATTATGTATGGGGAAAGGGATGCACTGTCCCCCCTCCATAAGCCACCAGAGGCACCGGGGAGCCCATCCCTGGGCTGAAAACATTATGTATGGGAAGGTGGACACAGCCCCCTCCCAAGCCTTGTACGGCCCCAGGGAACCCAACTCCAGAATCACACCAAATTAGGAGGGGGTCATAATGGCCATGAGGACGCCATCCCCTAGGGATGGC
The DNA here is from genome assembly GCF_964263255.1 of Lissotriton vulgaris. NCBI lineage: Eukaryota > Metazoa > Chordata > Amphibia > Caudata > Salamandridae > Lissotriton > Lissotriton vulgaris. Next base: position 616,218,596 of record NC_141689.1, read on the forward strand.
TCACTAGCTCTGTCCTTGGAAGCCCACCCCGGGACATTGCGGTTTCCCTGCCCACACCGGCATGAGCAGGGAAAACTGTGTTTGCTCCCACTTAGCTGGAGCATTTTTATAGCTCCCACCAAGCAGAAGCAAGCACCCAGTCCACTCTCAGTGGGGGGAAACTTTAGAATTGCTCCTGCCTGCTGGGAGCAGACTTTTGATCGCAGTGATACAGGCAGGGAAACAGATCAAAATATTGCTTTAGCCCGCAGGAAGCAGCATTAGTAGCTGCTCACTCCAGGCAGGAGGAATGATGGCTTCCGCTGCATGTGGGGAGCCAGGGGGGCCTTGGAACTCTCTCTGCAAACCCCAAACAAGTATATGGTACGTTCCCTGGGTGGGCACTAGTACATTCTCCTTTCAGACATGTGGGCACTGGGGGATGGGGTCTCTGTGGCTGATAGTGGCTCAGCAGCTGTGATGGGCTGCCACCCACCCCTTAGTATTTTGAAATGGTCCTGTGGGATGGAGTCACCAGAGCCTAACGAGGCTCAAGGAGGGAGGCCATGCAACCTCCCTCCCCTTTTTTAGTGAGTTGCCCTGCGGAGGCATGCTCCAGGGCTTAACAAGGCTCAAAGAGGGGGGCGTGGCCACCCTCTTCTTTATTTTCAGTAAAAGCCCTGGGGGTAGGGGCTAACCAGTGCTGGAGGAGGGGAGCCACGCTGACCTTCTTACTTAAAAAAATGGCCATGGGGGAAGGGTCTGTAGGGTCTAATAAGGTTCGGGAGTAGGGCAATGCATCTCCCCTTCATAAAAAATTACCCTGGGGATAAAGTCCCCTCTCACCTTTAAAAAAACATAAGGCCTTAGGGAGGGCCACTTGGCTTAATGGGCTTACTTGTGCTCAGGGAGGGAGCCCCTCCCCTTTATAAGACATAAGGCTCCATGGCTAATAGGGGTGGTTGACTTTATGAATGTATGGTAATAAAATATACCTTTACGTTTAAAAAAACAACCTAGAAATTCACTGAAAAGAAACAAAGGTTAAAATAACATTCTAGTTAAGTGTGATAAAAAGATCTGTTTTTGTTTTAAAAATATCAATGGTGTCGTTTGAGATGTCATCAGTGATGTCATAAATGATGTCATAGAACATATCATGAGTGGTGAAATATGTGAGCTCATAAGCAATGCCTGGTGGGGGTGCAAGTGATAGCTAGCTCTGCTAAATCTGTAGTTTTTTTTCAGTGAATTGCTAAGGTTTATTGTAAAAAAAACGGATCTTTATATAACACCTAACTATAAGATAATTTTTTGATTTTTTCAAGTAAATATATATTTATATATATATATATATATATATATATATATGAACATAGACGTATATAGCAAACATTATTGCTACATAAATATGATGTGTTTATGCATATAAGTAAAGTGATGGCACCTAAGCTATATGATTAAGTGTTATTTATGCAAATTACCATTAGCTGACCAAGTCAGGGTTTTTCCTCTTCAAGAGCATTTGATCATAATAGGTGGCTTTGTTCATACATCATATATGCTCACCACCACAGTGCATCATGGCTTTAGAAATTATACTATTCATGTTCACATATCAGATCACTTAGTAATTTTGATACACACTTACCATTCATATTGAACATGAAATGAATATAAACTTAGTATAAATGTGAATGTAACACATCGAGGCTCAATGCAGATATTGCACATTGAACAACATTGTCATGTCAGAATCAGGGCCTGATTTAGAGTTTGTGAAGGGCTTGTTCTCTCAAAAAGGTGATCGATATCCCATATTACAAATGCATTATATCAAATGGCACTTGGAATATGGCGGACAGAAAATCCGTCACGTTTGTGATGGAGTAACCTGTCCTCCAAACTCTAAATTAGGCCCAAAATGTTAAATACTGCATGGCCCTAGCAGCCTAATGATCCAGGGAAAAAAACAATACAAAAAGACATGACCACGTTTCAAAATACTAACAGGCAAGCATGGAAAATGGAAAATGGAATTAGATTCAACCTCATTTAAATATTGCATTATTTGCAATGTATCTTTCATTGAGTTATTATCCTCCCTGTTGCTACTCCGTGGGTTCCTGGGGACACTATTGCCTAGTACATGAGTAAACATATATTTTCCTTCATGGAACTCAGGAAAGTACAAGCTTCAGGGTAAATGAAATCCAAATTTCAGATTGCTCTCAGTTGCCATAATGTATTTTTATATTACAGAAAAAAAATGGTGTCCACATCTTTCTTAGGAGAGGGCTTGAGAGTTCATATACTGCAGTCATTTCTACACCTCAATGAGTGGTAAATAGTTTTGGGTAGTGTTGAGAAAGGTGTAATGTAGGTTTTCTTATTAAAACTGTATTTGCATTTCTTCCACTTAGTGCATTTTCGAATACCTGGCTGAGTAGTTAGCCATGGCTGGTCTTTCCTACTTGCAGTGGCGGCTCCTCAGCTGAGGCAGAGGAGCATTGCACCCACCACTGCTCAAACGGAAGAATGAAATCATAATAAAGTATCATTATTATAATTTTTTTTCCTTTTGCTATCAGTGGCAGGCGGGGCTGGCCATAGCAGGTGGTGGAGTGGTCTGCATTTTTAAATGCGCATGACTGTTTAGCCAGCACTCTTGGACCGACCAAACAGCCATGCACACTTTGCATGCTCCCCACCAGGCTGCATTACACAGCCTGGTGAGGAACATGCACAGGCTTCCTGTCGCCATCTGAGCACCAAACCACGGAGCTCAGACCAATCACAATGCTGCATTACACCATTGTGATTGGCGATGGGTAGCCTTTGTGCCCGGGTGCTTCCTGCTGCCGGCCGTGAGTGGAGACAGGAAGAAGGAAGAGGACGGAGGAGAGGCAGTTCCTACCCACTACAGGTAGTCCTTTTTGTCTTTTTTTTATGTCCCCCAACCACCACCATCCAGTAGCTGCCTCTACTGCCTACTTGTCAATTGGCTTGACACCAACTAATCTCATTTGAAACATGCTCCTTTGAATGTGATTTGTGGTTTTGCTGATAACAAGCTTCATACCACAGGACATTTTTGAGTTCCCATCCCTCCAGTCTTTACTTAAAAAGATTTTTATTACATCACATTCTTTACTGCAGGGATTAGTCTATTAACTGTCACATCCTTTTGTTTATTTGAGAACAACATGGCATCCCTCTTCTTAATACTGACTTTGTGTACTGTTGTATCTAAAGTGTTTTAGGGTGCTATCCAAACCCTAAGCAAATAAAAAATTCTGGTCTGTTTTTGTATAAATATTTCTGGACACTGCAGTTTTTTTTAGTTCTAAAGAATTAGTCATAGGGTGTACTCCATTTGTGTGGAAAAGGACGGAATGTTTTGAAATGCCATATACTTTTGTCTTTGATGGTTTTAATGAATAAGAACAAATATTTTCTGTTTTCCTTAATGTCCAATTCTATATCCAGGGAATGCAATTTCTGAGAGACTCATTGTAGTGATGAAAATCAGATTCAAATGATTGCCATTTAATGTATTTACTGGGATTTCAGATATAGTCCTAGTATATTTGATTACTATAATCTTATCTTTATGCTTATGTTTTGTTCCCTAAGGAGGATTACATATTTTAATAAGCCAGGGTTTGCTTGCAGTTGTGCAAAACCTTCTTTAGTATAATGCCTCCAGGATTTACAAATGCTACTTCATATTCTTCATTTTGTTGCCAGTATCAATCATATTGCCGTTTACCACTGATAAATTGAAATACTTCAAACCAAATTGTTTACTTCACTTAAATAACACAAGAAGATCCGCTAGATAAATATTTCCTGAGTTATAGACTACATGAATGAGCTCTATCAGATTTGTATGATAGTAAAAGTGTATCACGATAAAAATGTCATTTCTCTTAATATTTAACATGATTTTGCGTCTTAATGTGGAGTATTTTTAAATTGTCTACTGTTCTTTTTTCTACGCTAATTCATATTAATTAAAGCAAAGCAAAATATTGCATTATATAAATTTAATCATGCCAAATCCCAAACCAATTTAGAACAGTAGAGTAAATGTTAAAACATAAAATGACACCAAAAAGACAAATATCCAATCAGTAAAATTGTAGTTACCCATTTTTAAATGTTCTAGTGAAAATAATGCCAGAATAATAAAATGCAAATTATGGTTATCATGTCGCACTGGACTGGGTCAAAGTCACAAGTTAATGCCAAACGTGATGGAGCACAGCTCAGCTACAGGGACAAGGTTTAATTTCAGGGAAGGTTTACCTTCTCTGAGTACAAGTCCATGCAGGGAGCTGCAGCGGAGCTTTACATTGGTGATCAATGCAATGAGAATTTTGTAGGTGCAAGAAGCAGGTTGGGTGTCACTGGTCACTTTTTGGTGCCAAGAGTCTATCATCCGAGGAGTTTTGCGCTGGCGGTTGACACAGGCTGTCGCTGAATTTCGGGACTGACACAAAGAACACAAACAACAGGACATGACTGGAGATTTACATTGGCTGGCATTGTAGATCAGTCAGCCAGGACTCTGATAGAGTGCGACTAATCAACCGTGAGGGTCTCAATGCTCTGCAGGAGGTTTTGCTTTTTAGTCCAAGAGCCAGGTTTTACGGTCCTATCTGAATGGTGGGGGATGTATAAGATAAGTCTGGCGGAGTCATTCTGAATGCATTGCAATTTCCTTTGGAGTTTTTGGGACATGCAGGCATAGAGTGCGTTGCTGTTCTCGAGCTTGCATTTGACGAGTGCCTGAATGACCATTCTCCGGGACTCGGTGTGGATCCATTTGAAGATCTTTTGGAGAAGGCAAAGCGTGTGGAAGCAGGAGGACAATACAGCGTTGAATTGGCGGTTCATAGAGAGTAAGGAGTTGAGGTTGATGCTGGGGTTGTGAGCGTGGTCACTAGGTGAGGGGGGGGGGCTAAGTGCTGCTGGCCAACATGAGTCATCCCAAGCAGTGGGAGTTGAACACAGGATGAAGACTTTGGTTTTATCTGAGCTGAGTTTGAGGCAGCTATGTGTCATTGGCATAGGGGATGATATTGAGTCTGTGGTGCAAGCAGGGCCACGTAGATGTTTAAGAAGGTGGGGCTCAGGGAGGAGTCCTGGGAACTCTGCAGCTGATTGCTGTAGGTTCTGAGGAGAACAGTGGAAACCTGACTCTCTTTGTTTGGTTGGTGAGTAAGGAGCATATCCACTCTAGTGCTTCACCACGTATGCAGGTGTTGTGAAATCTAGTGCAGAGGGTGTGGTGGGAGACAGTGCCAAAGGCGGCAGATAGGTCCTGGAGTATGAGGGCTGAGGTTTTGCCTCAATTGAGGAGAGTGCAGATGTCATCAGTTGCGGTGAGGAGTGCAGACTTGGTGCTGGGGTTGCTCCTGAAGCCATCTTGGAAGGGGTCCAGGGTGTGGATTCTTTTGATTAATTATGTGAGAATGGCATTGATGGCCTTCCCAATGACCTTGGCTGGGAAGAGGAGCAGAAAGATGGGTCTGTAGTTCTTGAGGTCCGTCGAATAGCAGAGGGTATCTTCAGCAGGGGGTTGGTCTCTGTATTTGTTTCCAGCCTTCGGGGAAGGTGGAGAATTCGATGGAGCAGTTGATTGTGCGGCAGACTTCAAAGGCGATGGTGGCACCTGCTCGGCTGAAAATGTGATGAGGTAGGAGTCTGAGGAGGGCCCTGAGTGGATGGTTTTCATCATCCTTAAGGTGTTGTCAGCCATGAGGGTGGTCCAGTTGAGCACTGTTGGCTGGGAGCTGGAACATTCAGGTGCGGTGGTTGCAGTTGGGGTGGGTGGGTTCTGGATCACAAAGCTGTTGTAGATATCTAAGATCTTGCGGTGGAAAAAGGTAGTGAGGTTGTTGCTGAGATCTTGGGGGGGGTGTCTGTGTTGTCCGTGCAGGGCTTGGCTTATTTGTTTATCACAGTGAAGACTTCTTTGCTGTTGTGTGCATTAGCTTTGATGCATTCATGTATGGCAGTTTTCTTGGTGTTTCTGATGAGGTGGTGGTGTGCAGTGACAGTGGTCCTAAAGGCTGCATGGTATGCAGAGGTCTTGCTTCTCCTCCATCTTTGTTTGAGCTGTCTGCAGGTGCGCCTGGACTGTTGGAGGGCTGGGAGAACCATATTCCTTTCCCAGAGGGCTGCTTGCTGGAGAGTTTTCTAAGGGGGCCAATGTGTCAGTGCAGTCGGAGGTCCATCGGTGGATATTGCATGCTAAAGCTTTGGCATTCATAGTGGTCGGCTGTGGGGTTTTGCTTTGGGAGGGTGTGATTTGAACTTTGGAGACCTTGTTCCAGCTTCTGGGTGGGTCGTGGTAGGCACTGTGGTGTTCATGAGTTTGAAGGACAAGTAGACGCACTGATGGTCTGTCAATTGTATTTTGGAAGTGTGGCTGATGGAAAAGTTGTTGTCTACAGAGAAGATGGGGTCGAGTGTGTGTCCTGCTGAGTGGGTTGTGGAGGAGACCAGTTGTTTCATTCCAATGGTGGTGAGGTTTTCTAGCAGGGATGAGGTGTTGTGGTCGTCAAAGTTGTTCAGGTGGAAATTTAGATTGCCATGGAGGATGTAATCAGTTGAGCATGGTAAGTAAAGAAGTTGGCTATGGATTCACTGAAGGGGGTATTGGGTCCGGCAGGTCTGTAGACGAGGGTGGCATTCGGGTTGGTGCGGATCTGGAAGTGGAGGTGTTCCATGTTGGGTGAGTGGTCGTTGGAGCTAGTTGTGAGGCGGGGAGTATTTCTGTTTACGGTGGCAATGCCTCCTCCCTGCCAGTTGGTGTGGTCCTTGTGTATGGTTTTGTAACTATTGGCGATGGCAGTTGAGATGTCCAGGGCTGAGGTGGAGTTCAACCATGTTTTCTGGAAGAAGATGACCTAGGGGGAAATGGAGTTGAGCAGATCCCAGATCTCCACAGCATGTCGGTTGAGGGAACTTGTGGTCGGTGGGTCTGGTGTATGGAAGCAAGAGAAGGTGCAGTTGTGGCAGGTGAATGGGCCTGGGGTGTCCTTTGGTGATGTGTGGTGGCAGGTGGTGGAACCTCTGGTGTTGAGTCCATGCAGGGTGCTGTTATCATAGCTGTGAAAGCCACTTGGACCGCGGTCTATGGCGCTGGGCATGGTACAGGTGCAGATGGGCTTGACTTTGGCGTGGAACAGGTGCACAGCGGCCGCCTTTAGGTAGTGTTGGGAATTTGCAAGAGCTGGTCAGCTGTGAGGCCGGAATCGGCACTGGAAGGGGCGTGCTGAAGGGAAAGAGCAGCGGCAAGGGCGGGAAGAAGGACACGTAGAGAGGGGAAGTGAAGAAGAGCAAATTAGAGAAAAAATTAAAAAGACAGAAAAAGGATATAAGACAGAACAGATCAAAAAATAAAAGACAGATAAAGGCTATAAAAACAACAGAACAGAACCAGCAGGACAGAAACAATAGAAAGGAGAAAATAGGAGAGCTGGTCACCTGGGAGGCAAGAGGAGGGAATCGGTGCTTGAAGGGTGCGGGCAGCAGGGAACAAGCAGTGGCCAGGGCGGAAAGAGGGATACAGAGTAAGGGGAAAGGAAAAGAAAGCAAAAGCAGATTAAAAATTGAAAAGACTAAGAAAGGCTATAAGACAGAACAGAACATAAAATAAAAGAGGGAAAAAGGCTATAAATACAGCAGAACAGAAACAAGAGAAAGAAGAAAACAGTAGAGCAGAGAGTCAAGTCATAAGTCAAGTCATAAAATTTATATAGCGCACTACATACCCAGAGGGTTTCAAGGCGCTTAGGAAGGGGAGGAGGATTATTTGTCAAATATCCACGTTTTAAGCTGCTTTCTGAAGGCTAGGTGATTCTGGGTGAGGCGAAGGTAAGCGGGGAGTGAGTTCCATGTTTTGGCAGCCAGGTATGAGAAGGATCTGCCTCCCATGGTGGTCTTGTTGATGCGAGGTACAGTGGCGAAGGCTTGGCTGGAAGAGCGAAGTTGGCGGGAGGGGGTGTAGAAGGACAGTCGAGAGTTGAGGCAATCTGGTCCGATGTCGTAGAGTGATTTGTGTGCGTGGGTAAGTAGTCGGAAAGTAATCCTCTTATTAACGGGTAGCCAGTGGAGGTCTTTAAGGTGGCCAGAGATGTGTTCGTTGCGTGGGATGTCTAATATTAGCCTGGCTGAGGCGTTTTGGATTCGTTGTAGTTTCTTCTGGAGTTTAGCGGTGGTACCTGCGTAGATGGTGTTTCCGTAGTCCAGTCGGCTCGTGACTAGAGCGTGGGTGACTGTTTTCCTTGTTTCGGTGGGGATCCAGCGAAATGTTTTTCTGAGCATGCGAAGAATGTTAAAGCAGGAGGAGGATACGGCGCTGACTTGTCTGTTCATTGAGAGTGAAGAATCCAGGATGACGCCAAGGTTCCGTGCGTGGTCTGTCGGGATGGGTGCATTTCCGAGGGCTTCCGGCCACCAGGAGTCGTCCCATGCAGAGGGGGATTTACCTAAGATGAGGACTTCTGTTTTGTCTGAGTTCAGTTTCAGACGGCTTTGTTTCATCCATTCGGCGACTTCTTTCATTCCTTCGTGTAGGTTAGTTTTGGCGGTGCTGGGGTCCTTGGTGAGAGATAGGATCAGTTGAGTGTCATCCGCGTAAGAGATGATGTTGAGGTTGTGTTGGCGGGCAATGGCCGCGAGGGGGCTCATGTATACGTTGAAGAGGGTGGGACTGAGTGAGGATCCTTGTGGTACGCCGCAGATGATTTCAGAGGCCTCGGACTTGAATGGTGGGAGGCGGACTCTCTGGGTTCTTTCGGTGAGGAACGAGGTGATCCATTCCAGTGCCTTTCCTTGGATTCCGATGTTTCTGAGGCGTTGTAAAAGGGTGCTGTGGCAGACTGTGTCGAAGGCTGCAGAGAGGTCGAGGAGGATGAGGGCGACTGTGTCTCCATTGTCCAGTAGTGTTCGAATGTCGTCTGTTGCTGCGATGAGGGCGGTCTCAGTGCTGTGTTTGGCTCGGAAGCCAGATTGTGAGGGGTCGAGTGATTTGTTGGCTTCGAGGAAGGCGGCGAGCTGGTTGTTGACGGCTTTCTCGATGACTTTGGCCGGGAATGGAAGAAGCGAGATGGGGCGGTAGTTTTTGAGTTCGGTGGGGTCTGCTGTTGGTTTTTTCAGAAGGGCGGTGAGTTCAGCGTGTTTCCAGACTTCTGGGAAGGTAGCGGAGTTGAAGGAGCAGTTGATGACGTCTCGGAGGTGCGGAGCTATGACGGAGTCTGCTTTGTTGAAGATGTGGTGAGGGCATGGGTCTGTGGGGGATCCAGAGTGGATGGAATTCATCAGGCGGATGGTGTCCTCGGTGGAGATTGGGTTCCAGGCGTTAAGGGTGTTAACGGGGGGAAGATGGTCAGCTGATGGTAGGGTGGGTTGGCTTCCGGGTTGGATGTCAAAGCTGTTGTGGATGTCAGCAATCTTGTTGTGGAAAAAAGAGGCTAGGGAATCGCAGAGGGCTTGAGAGGGGGTGATGTCGTTGGAGTTGGCCGAGGGGTTGGAAAATTCCTTGACGATGTTGAAAAGTTCCTTGCTGTTGTGGGCGTTGTTGTCAAGTCGATCCTTGAATGCTGTTTTCTTGGCTTTTCGGATTAGTTGGTGGTGAGTACGGATGGCGCTTTTGAAGGAGTCCTTGTTGCTGGTGGATGGGTCTTTTTTCCAGGCCTTTTCAAGGGAGCGGCACAGTTTCTTGGACTTCTTGAGGTCATCGTTGAACCATGAGGCCGTCTTGATGCCAAGTTTGTGTTGACGTTTTTTCAGTGGTGCTAAGGTGTCGGCGGTGTTGGATAACCAAAGGGTGAGGTTGGAGGCGGCTTCGTTGGCGTTAGAAGATAGGGCTGGGGAGGTTTGAAGGAGTGATGTGGAGATCTGCTCCGTGGTGATTTTGTTCCAGTTTCTTTGTAGAGTTGGTTGGAGGTGGATGATGGGTTTCGGCTTGTTGTAGGTGAAGTGAACGCAGCTGTGGTCAGTCCAGAGGAGATCCGTAGTGTGGCTGAAGGAGACATGGTTGCTGGAGGTGAAGATGGGGTCGAGTGTGTGACCTGCGATGTGGGTGGGGGAAGTGACCAGTTGTTTAAGTCCGAGGTTGGCTAGGTTGTCCAAGAGGGTGGCGGTGTTGCGGTCGTTGATCTTTTCAAGGTGGAAGTTGAGGTCTCCCAGAAGGATGTAGTCTTTGGAGGGGAGCGCGTGTGGGGTGATGAAGTCCGTGATGTCTTCACTGAATTTTGCGCGGGGTCCTGGTGGTCTGTAGAGGAGGGTGCCTCTGAGAGATGCTCACCACTGGGCCACCAGGGATGAGGTGCAGGCAGGATCCCGCGAGTGGAGGAGGGCCTTGAACACTAAACCTGGATTGCAAAGTGCAGACAGCTACCTGGTTGAGATGCGCAGCGAACTAGCAATGCATGTTGACAAGGTCCGTGAGGTTGCTCCTTCACCGCACAGCGACTGGCCTTAAGTAGTATTGGGAAGGCGGGAGGGCTGGTCAGGTGGGAGGTGGGAATCAGTCCTGGAAAGGTCAGACCATGAGGGATGTGCAGCAGCAAGGGCCGGAAAAGGGACACAGAGTAAGTGGAGATGTGGACAGGGCAGAAACGCACGCTAATGAGGTCAGTGAGGTCACCTCAGATGGTCGACTAGCAACGCAAGTAGTCCATTTGTGATTGCGAAGAGCTCGAAAACCTCTGGATCCTTCACCTGTGGCTCAAGACTTGTGATTTTGAGATAGGAGGCATGCTCTCTAATGCCAACCAGGGGTCCAGGATCTGGGGAAGCAACTCTTGTGAATCAGGACTCGCTCCAGCAGAGGCCAACAACAGGGCCTCATTCAGGTCTAGATGGTACTTATCATATGGGCAGTTGTAGAGCAGGCCTCTCTCAGCTTGTTGTATTGCTGTAGCTCAAACATGAGATTAGCCAGCTGACCCTTGGTGTCACTCTGGGGAGCCTGTGATCAAGGCAAGCAGGTCCAGTCTTCCTTCTTTAGACAGTAGTGCAGTCCTTCTTTTGAATCTTCCGCAGGAACAGGAAAGGTCTGATGAGAGGTTCTGAAGTTGCCACTTTCATCTCAAGTGCCAGCCTGCGGGTGGTGGGTGTACCCCCTTTTCTATCCTTCCACATTTTCTGCATTTGGCTCCAAACTGTATAGGGTAACTAAGGGCGGGGAGTCTTGGGGTGTCAGGATTCCTGCCACAGTTCCCCTCTCTTGACTATCACAATATACCAGCATGACTCATATCATTCTTCCAAACACGTATGAATGACATCTTGTACCCTAACCTTTGACCATATTACATGCTGTTGGTAATAGCTAGCTGCAGCTGGTGTTCCCTGGTTTGTTTGAAAAATTAATAGCTTTGACAAATGTTTTACTATGCATATTCAAGGTCAGGTTTCGGGCGGCACAGAAACATCTAGAAAATCCACCAGAATAAGCATCAAGCAACCAGCATAGATGACCTCAACAAGAACCTTCAGGAAGATAGACCTCATCAAATGAATCGAATAACTCCCCTGTAACTGTTCCTTGCTATAAGCTATTAGAACGCACCCTTTGTGAACATTCTAAAATGTCTTCTCTCAGACAGCCTCATCAAATGAATCATTAGAACCTGTTCCTTGCTATAAGCAAAGCAAACGCAACATTTGTGAATATTCTAAAGCACTTTCATGAAGACAGCCTCATCAAGTTAATAATCTCCACCTGTTTCTTGTCACAAACTATTTAAATGTGCCCTTTATGTACATTCTAAAACAGTCTGATTTAAAGACAATCCACACTCCTCCCGGTCGCTTAGCCTCTTCGCCTGCCACTTACCTGTTTCTCTGCTTCCAGGACTCTGTCTTGCCAGTTCCCTTGTTCCTTCCACAGAGACGTCACAGCAAAGGACGTCACGCATTAGTCCAACACCCGGATGGAAAAACATGAAGAAAAGGAGAGATGCACTAACAGACTTGATTTCGCTATGTGCTGAACTCAGTTGCAACATCGTGCTTGCAGACAAGGTAACCAGTGTTTTGTTCAACTTGTACATACTGTTGGCTGGGCTCTGTCAGAGAGTACTTGGGTGAAGTTAACGCTGTCCAGATTTGCTTGTGGGTTTGATGCTGAAATCAAAGTCCCTGCAGTTTTGAAAATTGTGATAAAGGAGCCTCTGCGGACAATCTAAATTAAAACAAAACAACAACAAGACTAAAGGTTGGTTGAGATTTGAAACTCTTATGTGAGGTGATACCTTAAGAGATATAGTCAATACTAGACTTAAGCCTTGTTATTTGTTTGTTTGTAGGTGCCATATCTGTTGGTACCATGCGTCAGACTGGTGTGAATGGCTGCTGCAGTGTTGCTGTTGAGTAGATGAGCCACAGCATCTTTGACTCTACATGCTCTCTATCCCAACCCCCGTCACACTGGGATTTGCCACTAAAACAGTGTCTCATCCTGGAAACCAAGGGCAAGTCTGAGGAGGATTTTTGAACTAGTGTGGCTGCCCCATTGGAATCATCTGAGATTCAGGTAGGAGGCTTCCGGCTAGAGGTGTGGTGCCATTTGTCAATGACAGGTTAGGGAGCCTACAGAAGTCAGGAAGGGGTGGACAATCCATGAGGCTACCCTCCAAAGCTCAGGAAGGGCTGAGTACAACCCCCGAACACCCTGCTCAGGAGAGCACCACCCTGCCCCGCATCCAAGACCCATTTTTGCCATGTCTAGAAGAAATGCACAAAACACCACAGGTGAGCCATTCAGAGTCCTATGACCAGGGAAACTGACAGAAAGGCACAATTGGTTTCTTAAAGGCGATAAAGCGAAAGGCATACAAATGAAGGATTGAATGCAGAACAAATCAAACATTCACCCCCAGTCAGGAGATCTGGGTTAAATCTAGGGGTGGACGGTTCCCATGGAGAGCAGGGTCAAGACTGATTTGTATATGACAGGGTATAAACTGGAATGGCATGGTGTGCAAAAAAAATATGGATTTAGGCCCAGATCTCTGTACTGTGGGTAAATAATTGACATTGTTTCAGCATTCCTTCCATCAAATGTTCTTTTTGCTTTTGATTTTTATCTTCCTTAAAGGGGCATTTTCAGAAAAGTATATTAAAATCCTACTTTACCTTTAAAGAGTATTTTAAAGTACATTTCATTTAAGTGGAAGAAGCATTTCACTAACTGTTAGAAATGTGGGTCTCTAGTTGGCAATGGTTTTGAACTTTGTCCACATAGGGACCCTTCTTTGTAGTCAGGGTAAAGGAAATACACTTCTAAAATAACCCCTGCTCACCCTATTGGTAGCTTTTCATTTGCAGACATGCTTATCTCGGAGGCAGTGAGTAAAGCATTTGTGCACACATACAGCAATAAAGTGAAAACACTACAAATGGTCACCACACCAGTTTAGACAAATAATACATTTTTATCTAAAGCAAACAGTACCAAAACGACAAAACCCCTCAATACAGACTAGAAAAATGTAATCCTTGGAAGACAAAAAATAGTTCTGTCCACAGCAAACTATAGATGCAACACTTTCAACACATAGTACCTTGGATGCGTCAAAATCATAAACAAAAAGAGCCGCAGGGAAGGTGATGTGTCGGTTCCTTACGTCCAAGGAAGGTGATGCATTGGTTCCTTATTTCAGGGGAGGTGATGCATCTGTTCCTTACTGTCACGCAGGGAAGGTGATGCATCGGTTCCTTACTGTGCGGCGAGGTGATGCACCGGTTTCTTACTGTGGCATTTGCATTCTTGTAGACTTGGTGCCCAAGTGCCATGCTTGGAGTTTGGGGATGAGTCGGTACACCGTGCAGCTGCAATGGCACTGGGTTGGTCTCTCCAGCCGTGGTCCCTTGATGCATTGGTTCTTGTAGCCGCACAGCAGGACCTGCTCTGATGGGTGCACATGATTCAGCATGCAGCCATTTCTCCAGGAGCGGGCAGGCGTTTTGTAGGTGCAGCAGTGATGCATTGGAAACAGGGAAGGATGCCTTGCGCTTCTCTTAATTGCGTCTCTTTTCCAGCTCCAAGCAGCAGGAACAATCTCCATAGGACTAACACAGCAACAGGCACTTCTTGGCAGGTCAGAATCCCCAGCAAGTAAAATCAGGGGGGATGGTAGTGAAGTCTTTGTGTTCCTGAGCCTTCAGAACAGGAGGCAAGCTCTACTTTAAGACCTTGGAGATGTTCTTCAAGCAGAATACACAGCACTCAGCAAAGTCTTTATCCTCTCCTTGACAGAAACAGCCACTGCAGGCCAACCCCATACAGCACACAGCAAGTAATTCTCCTTCAGATTTCTCAGCTCTTCGCCTTGGCAGAGGTTCCTCTTGAGTCCAGAAGTATTCTAAAGTTCTTTGGTGTGGGCCCCAATACTTACATTACAAATTTCTTTGTACTCTTGTGGCAGGGAGGCTCTGTTCTCAGTCAAAACCAGTTATTTCCTCTCTGGTTCAGTCTCCTGGCAGGAGGTGGAGACAGCATTGTGTAAGTCAGACCAGGCCCATTTAAGTGAAAGGATATCTCCCCCTACTCTAATTCCAGTCCAGGTGTACTCAGCCCAGACATCACTCATCCAGGAAAGGTATGCCACACTTCAACCTCCCCCGGTGGCTGTCTACCGTGAATACACATCCCCAGCCCCTCTCATTCCAAGGCCAGAGAACCCAGCAGAGGCACACAGGATGGCTAAGCAAGTAAATACCCACTTTCTAGAAGTGGTATTTTCCAATACAGTCTGTAATCATCCTTACTAAAAGATGCATCTTTATATTCTGAGTTCAGGCATACTAAACCTTTCACTTACTATCTTGTCCCAATGGGAAGTTATATTTATAAGATGTTATAAATAAACTCCCATTCTATCCTATGGGACAGATAGCCTTTCAATAGTGAAAAACGAAATTCACTGTAGTTCACTACCAGGACACACATCAGAACATGTCCTACCTTTCACATACACTGTACCCTGCCCACAGGGGTATATAGGGCCTGTCTTAGAGGTGACTCTCATATAGGGAAAGGGAAAATTAGGGCCTAGCAATTGCTAGCCAGGCGACATGGCAGTAGAGACTGCGCGCGAACACTGCAGTGGCAGGTCTGACAACCCTTTACAAGACTGCTTGTGTGGGTGGCACAATCAGTGCTGCATGCCCTCTAGCAGCACTTGACTTACAGTCCTTGGGCACACACAGTGCACTGTGCTAGGGACTTAATAGTAAGTCATAGAAGACAATCATGGAAACACCAATCCATGTTCACAATTTACAAAGGTAGCACTTGCACTTTGGCAATGATCAGCAGTGACAAAGTGCCCAAAACATCTAAACCAGCAAAAATAAAATTTAGCACACAGCAAAAATACAAGAGGCAGAGGCAATAATACATGGGAAAACCACACCAAGGTTGCCAGGTATTACACTATTGTTGGATGTGGACCTTTTTGCAGGGTTATCCCCAAACCTTTTGCTTCTTCCTCCCTTGTTTTTCCCGACCTGTGGTTGTTGGCAATAAGACTCTGGGCACTTTACCACTGCTGATCAGTGCTAAAGTGCATATACTTTCCCTATTGTAAATTGATCTATGGATTAGTGATTCCATGATTGGCATGTTCGGTTTATTTGTCAGACCCTAGTACAGTGCACTGATTTTGCCAGGGCTTGTAAATCCAAATGCTGCTGGTTGGCTTGCAGCACTGGTTGTGCCACCCACAGAAGCAGCCTAGTAAAATGTGTCTAAGGCCTGCCATTGCAGAGCCTGTTTGCAGTCTGGTACTGCCATGTTGACTTGGTGAGTGCACCCACTTACCAGTCCCTAAACCTTCCCTTTTCTTCATATCAGACCTCTATGGTAGGCCCAAGAGCAGGGTGCATTGTAAGTATAAGGTAGGACATGCCCTGGTGTGTGTGGCATGTCCTAATAGTGAATTACAGCCATTTTAGTTTTTCACTATTGCAAGGCTACCTGTTCTCCTTATGCCAGAATGGGCAGTTAGATTATTACATTTTATTATTACATTACATTTTATAACTGACTCAGGGAACATGGTAGAAATTCGAAGTTTAGTATGCCTGAACTCAGAATGAGAAAATGCATCTTTTAGTGAAGTTGGTTTTAACATTCTGTGTTTGAAAATACCACTTTTAGAAAGTAGGTATTTTCTTGCCTAACTAGCCAAGCCTGCCTCTGCTAGGTTGTGTATTCCTTGTCTGGAGTTTCAGTGACAGAGCTGGGGGATTCCAGGAGACAGAATGAGTCTGCCCAGTGGTGAAGAGAGAGATCTGCATCTAGATGCAAGGGAGGAGTTGCACCGGGGATCTGAATAGAACTGTGCCCCCCCCCCCCACAGTGCTGGCTCCACCTCCTGTAGTGCGTTTGATTTCTCTGCCATGCACTGTGAAAGGAGAGAAGGAATCATGTTAACAAAGTGCCTCAGGGCTCTGCTTTCCCTCCACAATGCAGGCTTCACCTCCTGTGGGGCGTCTGATGTTTCAGCCCTGCACTGGGAAAGGAAAGAAGGAGTCATGTCAACAGAGTGCTCCAGAACTGGTTTGGACTGGGCAAAGGCCCCTCTTCCCTCAGAGGACAAAGGATTTTGGGGTATAAATATTGGGACCCTGATCCCAAGAAATGAGATCATCCTGGAATCAAGAAGGAACCTCTGCCAAGGAAAAAGCTGGAATACTGAAGAGGAAGGACTGTCCTGCTGTGTACTTGTGGGCTGACCCGCAGTTGCCTTGCTACCAAGGAGATGGGAAGGACTTTGCTGTGTCCCCTTGCTTGAAGAGATCTCCAAGGGCCTGAGGAGAGCTGGCCTCCTGTTAAGAAGTCACAGGAACAAAAAGAACTTCATCCCCAGCTTCCCCCAGAACTCTGCTGAGAGAGTTCTGCCCTTCCTAGAGTACTTGATCCAATTGTGGGGCCTCTGGAAGTTGTGCCTGCTGTTTGGGGAGCTGGACAAGGAGAAACAAAAACAATCTACAATTTTCACGCATCACTCGCTTGCAGAGCGCATCCCCGACAGTGCGAGAAAATTCCCGCCGCCGTGAAGATCGAGATTGTCACAGCGCCTGTTGCTGCTACAAGAGCCGATGCATCCTTTGCTTGTGGAACACATCGGCCTGGTGCGGGAAGATTACTGTCACGCGAGTATTGTCGCAGAGCCTGTCGTCACTGGATGATGTCGCTGCACCGCTTGCTTGCGGACCGCATCACGTCGCTGCGAACATCGTCTCAGAGCCATCGCATCGAGGGGCCGCAAGAGTAGAAGATCGATGCTGCGCTGCACATCGCCGCCGCACCTGAGATCGTCGCGGTTCCGAAGATCGTCGCATTGTGCCTGTGCGAGACGCTTCCTATCGAATCTGCACACCGGAATCCATACAAGGTATCCCATCCCTCCTCATACAGACCAGATTCATCACAACACGTCTGCTGCGTCCAGTGGGGATGTCGCATGACCTCCCCAGGGTCTCAGGAGTGACACATTGCTTGTTTTTCAACGCTGCAGCTTCCATTTGGATCTTTTGTTGCTTATACAGGTACTTTGGGCTAAGCTTGAAGCAACTGTTGAATATTTTGACGTAAACCCTAGAACTCTTTTGAAATCATATTCTTGAACTGTGTATGTTTGATTTTTGTCATTTTGGGTCTTGTGAAGTTGAGATAAAGATACTTTATTTTTCTAAACTGGTGTGGAATCCATTTGTGGTGTTTTCTCTGTGTTACTGTGAGTGTTGGTACAAATACTTTACACATTGCCTTTGATTAGCCTGTCTGCTCGTACCAAGCTACCAAGGGGGTGAGCAGGGGTTATCTAAAGAGTGTATCCACCTTAACCTGACTAGAAGCAAGGGTCCCTATTTGGACATTGGTACCTACCTCTGCCAACTAGAGACCCCCAGATCTAACACCTATCCTTCCCCAAACTGAAGTTATTGCTTAAGTGTGATATGGTGACCCAGTGTTAGACTATAGGTGAGGTAGCCTTACAACATTGAAAAACAACTTTAGGAGTAGTTCGCTGTCAGGACATGTAAAACTTGTATACAGATGCCCTACCTTTTAAATACTATGCACCATGCCCAAGGAGTAGTTAGAGTATACCTTAGGGGTGACTAATAGTTATTTAAAAGGAGGGTTTTGGTCTGGCAAGCAGTTTATTTTTATAGGTGGGGATGGCAGTTTAAAACTGCACCACAGGCTACTCTGGTAGGCCTGAGGCATATTTCATAGTACTACTGTAGTGGATGGCACAATGGGTGCTGCAGCCCACTAGCTGCACTTAATTTACAGGCCCTAGGTACATGTAGAGCTGTTTACTAGGGACATATAAGTAAATGAAATGTGTCAGTGAGGTGTAGCCCAACTTTAACATGTTTTCACGTGAGAGCACAAGGACCTTACCAGAGACTAACAGGAGTAAATGCCACAGAGACCTAAAAGCAAACAAATAGTGTTCAGCAAAGGAAGGCAAAAATCTGGGTTGAGACTTGAGACTCAAGAGAGAGCCCAGTCCAACAGAGTATGTATTTCTTGAGCAGTAATCTAAGGTTGTTATTCACTATGGTGCTTTTCAATAGAACGTCAATTCCGACCACCATTTTAATGTCATATGAATCATAAAGGTTTCTAGCTATGTAATGTTGGGCGCATCATTACTGGGATCAAGTCTTTTTTCACTGTTATTTTGGTTTTACTCAGCTGCAAGTGGACCTTTCTTATGTGGTACCCTCAGCCAATCCTGGCTTTTTAGCAACGATTTCCTTGCAGGGACTGGTAATTTCATTCTTCTTATTGTAAGTATAATCTTACAAAGCATGCACAGTATTGTTGGATTCAAAACCAGGAGCGACTGAAGGTGACATGGAGCCATGTGGCAGCTGTGAATAGGCTACAAAGACAGGCCTGATAAATGCTGGTAAGGCCCTTATGTGGTTGGAAGGCACTGCATATTTATTTTTCAAATATATCACCAATTAAGCACTTGATTACTGTAAACCATATACATTGACATGTTGAGATACATGGCACTTGTGAGTGGTGAACAGCTGCTGGCAACAAAAGGCAATTAATTTATTAACTCTAAACTACAAATAAACATTTACAGAAAATGTTATAATGCGGCAACTTTTCTTTTCGAAATTATTTTGGGGGGTTTAAAAAAATGCAATGAACAAAATATAACAAACAGGCTCCACAGCCATGGGTTAGTCTCGGGCTAGTAAATGATGGACATATTCAGGGACAGATTTACAAGCCCCTTGCAACATGTTTACAACACTTTTGCGTCACTTCTGCAACACTGCAGCGTCGTAAACAATGCACCACCGTGCGACAGATTTATAACTTGTTGAAGCTAGAGAGATGTGTTACATTGTAATGCCTTGCGCTACATTATACCTGCATATAATGTATGCAGGGTGGGTGTTCCGTCTCAAGGAAGCCCTGTAAAAGTGACGCAGTGAAATTTTGTATATTTCACGGAGTCACTTTTACGTCCATGCTGTGTCAAAACCCTGCGCCTACTTGAAGCAGACGTCAGGAGTGACGCAGGATGTTAGGCATAAGGCGCCCCTGAGCATTGCTGAAGTTGCGCCACGCTTGCAACACAACACAACTCAGGCAATGCGCTGCCCTAGTGCCAGAAGAAGCGACACGCATCTGGCTATTGTTGCGCCATGGTGCGTCGCATAGTAAATGCTGGGTATGGTAGGTGTAGTATTCCTATTAGTTTGTAATTACTGCACTTGCTTGTAGAATGTATAGCACATGCTGGTAGAATGTTATTGTTCTCTCTGGGGTTAACATTCCATGAGTGGGGAGTTGGGCGTGAGAATATGTTCTTCATGGATTGTTGATGTATAAGCTGTCTGTTACCAATAAACTTCATCTTCTTCATGGACCCTGTTCTTCATTACCTCATAAATTGGCGACAATGATGGGATTTTAAAAGAAAATAAAGAAGATTTTAAAAAGAAAACGAAGTTTTTAAAGGAAAAGAACATACAGCGTTCACTTATATTTAAGATATTATTTTTTTTGTAATGTGACTTGATTGCACCTGCGGCGGTTTTATATATTGTACTTTGATTGCATCAGCGCCTGCTTCATTGTAAATGCAGTTTTTCTTTTTTTTATCCAAGAAAAAGAAAATGTGTTTTTAATCGACACGCTTTTGTTTCTAATAGCGTAAAACAGCGTGTGCACTCTCTGCATTTTTTTTTGTGGCTTTTGGTTTCTCACTTTATCTGCAGTTTATTTTGATAACTTAAGGTGTTATCGTCAAGCGAAGAATTACAGCGGAAAGCCTTTGCATCTTTCAAAAGTTAACCACTTGTTTAACAGGAGCACAAATTCATCTTACCTCATTGTTCCGATATTCTTTTAATGACGAGGGCATCCACGTAGAGCTTGACGCTGGACTCGCAACTCTGCATCTTCTGAGGAGGACGTTCAATCACGTTGTTTCACGCAATGATGTCAGACGTGCGGCGGCCATTTTAGAGGTTCTTTTGTTTACATCTCCATAACTACAGCCACTGAGCTTTTCTACAAGATCGTTTCTCATTTCATAACGCTAGGAAGCATTCGTAGAGGATTTGCTTTAAGCTTCTTTTGTTTCAGCTGTTGTTTATCACTAAACTGAGTAGAATCACAAGTAAGACGTCTCCCTTGTGTTGACGTAATACAATTTTTTTTTCTCTCTTCTCGCTTAGTTTCAAGAATTTACATTATAGATTACATATTCAGTATTTCAAGAAAGAAAACATCAAACTGGCATTTAAAAAAAAAGGGAACTTCTGATCTCGAACCTCGGTGACTACTTTTCTTATATTATTTTATTATTTTGTAACCATTTCTTTCATTGCAGGCCTGAATTGGACACTGTGCTGTTGTGTTTTGCATCTTATTTTAATTGCAATAAGATGTCTAATATTGTCTCACCTCCACATTTTCTATCAGCCGCAGGTGATCCTTAAATGGAATGGGATCTTTGGTATCCTATGTTTTTAGTCTATGTTGATGTGCTAGAGTAAGATGGTTGTTCCGCTTAAAGAAAACTAGGGGCATATTATCAAGCCTGTGCGCTAAAATTATCGCCGCTTTATCGGCCGAAAACGGCTGATAAAGCGGCGATAATGGGCTTGATAATATGCTCTGTGGAATTCCAATCGAAGCCCATGTTAGATGTCTTCACATCCAACATGTGCTTCGATTGGAATTCCATAGAGCATATTATCAAGCCCATTATCGCCGCTTTATCGGCCGTTTTCGGCCGATAAAGCGGCGATAATTTTAGCGCACAGGCTTGATAATATGCCCCTAGCTCTCTTAAGGAATTGTTTGGGAGGGGCAGGTTTAAAGGAATTAGCTAATTTACCTGCCATAGAAAGTTCAGGCGACACTAATGTTTTTGAATCTACTGTTCAACAGATGAAAATTTGATTTGGCAGAAAAATTAATACCGTAATGGAGAGATTTAAATTCTATTCACAAGCTCAAAAGGACGAAGAATCCATTGAGGATTACGTAGCAGCTTTGTGTACCTTAGCTGGATCTTGTGCTTTTGAGACCATTAATTTTGAGCAGGTTTTAAGTGATCAAATCATGATGAAGACCAAAAGTAAGAAAATCCAAGAACGCTTATGGATGGGTACTGAGTCTTCTGTTACTGCTGTACTAAATATTGCTAAAGGGATTGAACAATCTGAGAAGCTTGTAAGTGAAATAAGAGGTCAAGTGGTTAAACCCAAAGAGGTAATCCCTGAAGTTTCTGTAGTGAAGGATCATACTCATCCTAGGAAAAATTCCTATTTTCCTTCAAAGAAAGATAACATAGTTAAAGATAACAATTCATTTGGGAAAAAATTTCAAGTAGTTTGTTACAGATGTGGTGGTTTAGACCATGTAGGAAGTTATATAGGTTGTCCTGCCTGGAATAAAATATGCATTAAATGCAAAAGACCTGGTCATTTTAGCAAAGTTTGCAAGTCTGTCCAGAAAGTTAATTTCGTTACGTATGATGAGGATGAATATCAGAACCAGATTCCAGAGATCAGCAGTATTTTGTGCATTAATGATAGCGAGTATAAAAGTTTTCCTAAAGATATAATATCAATTGATTCTTGTGCTTGGTATAGTATTATTGGAAGGGATGTATTTGAAAAATTTTGGAAAAACTAAAAGTTATTCCCTTCTGATGTTCAACCAGGAGGTTATAGTGGACATAAAATTGATTTGGAGAGTTTTATGTGGGTGGATTTAATGTTTAAAAACAGAAAAACTAGAGGTAAAGTTTACATTTCCACAAAAGGTGTGTCGATTCTTGGTTGGCCTCATCAACAGGAAATGGGCATCAAATTAGATCCTAATGCTTCTCCACCTGTGTACATTGTGCCTTCTGATACTGAAGAATTTACTAATGTTTTAAAGAATACATTTTCCGCGATCTTTTCAGATACTCTTGGGGAATTCAAACATTTTGAGCATAAAATTGTTCTCAAACAAGATGCTATTCCCATTAGGCACAGGGTAAGAAATGTACCTCTGGCGTATCGAGACAAATGAAACATTATTCTGTTTGATTTAGTAGCAAAAAAGATTATCGAGCCGATGGAATCTTCTCCATGGGTTTCTCCGGTGGTTTTATCCCTTAAAAGCAATGACGAACTTCGTCTATGTTTAGATCTCCACAGTTTAAACAAGGAGATTTGGATAGATAGACATCCATTACCTCACTTTCATGAGCTCATTTCAACTTTGTCTGGTGCCTGTATTTTTTCTACTATTGACTTAGCTAGCGCTTATCACCAAGTACTACTGCATAAGGATTCGGAATTTTTAACAACCTTCATCACACCTGAAGGTATGTTTCAATTTTGCCGCATGCAGTTCGGTTTGGCTAGTGCGGCATCAGTTTTTCAAAGACTCATGAAAGAGGTGTTGGAAGGCTGTGAGGGTGTGGTGGCGTTTCAAGATGACATCTTGATTTTTGGAAAAGATGTTAAAGACCATAATAAAAATTTAGAATTAGTATTGGAACGTGTACAAGACAAAGGTTTAACTTTAAAATTTGCTAAATGTAAATTTAGACAAAACAAGGTAGAGTATTTGGGACATGAAATTTCCAGCATTGGTATAAAGCCAAAATGTAACCATAACCAAAGTATTTCCAATGCTCTTTCTCCGTCAACCAAAGAACAACTTGTGTCATTTCTTGTTCTCACGGAGTTTTAGAGCAAATTTGTACAGGATTATTCATCTAAATTTCATATTTTAAAGTCTATGTTAAAGAAAAATGTAAAATTTGCATGGGAAGTCGAATATCAAGGTGCCTTTGAATTACTTAAAAAAGAAATAGTAAATGCTCCTTTTCTAAGACCTTTTGAAGTTGGAAAAGAATGCATTGTTTCTGTAGATGCAAGCAAAGTTGGGTTGGGTTCAGTTTTGATGCAAAGTAACAAAGATGAAGAGTATGTGGTTTCATCTGCATCCGGAACTTTGCAGGGAGCTGAATATAATTATGCAACTATTGAAAAGGAACTGTTAGCATGTACTTGGGCTGCACAACAATTTCGACAATTTTTGAGGGGCACAAAATTTCGCTTACGTACGG
This sequence comes from Lissotriton vulgaris, assembly GCF_964263255.1. Classification (NCBI taxonomy): domain Eukaryota; kingdom Metazoa; phylum Chordata; class Amphibia; order Caudata; family Salamandridae; genus Lissotriton; species Lissotriton vulgaris. The sequence continues at coordinate 616,242,235 of NC_141689.1, forward strand.
ATCATAAGCCTTTAATCAACATGTTAGCTGCTGGTGGTGGAAGAACGCTTACTGCTCGTTTAGCACGTCTAGCCACTAAATTGCAAGAGTTTCAATGTGTAGTTGAGTATGTTCCAGGTCGTTTAAATGTACATGCAGACTGTATGTCTCGTTTGCCGTTGCTCGATACACATAATTCTTTTGATAAGTGTAATGATCTTGATGTTGCGTACACCATTGATGATATTGACAACGGAGATTCTAATGTTTCTTCTGATGCTATTTCTGAATCTGAGTGGAAAGCGGCAATGTGCAAGGATGTTTCTTTGTCTAATGTTCTTAAATGTATTAAAATTTGATGGCCTGAGGCAAGGAAGTTAACTGGTGATTTGTTGTCCTTTTGTAAGATAAAGGATGACATTATGTTTTCACAGGGTTTTGTCACTAGAGGTGACAAAGTTGTTCCTCCACTTGACATGAGAAAAAATATTATTTCAAGGGCCATGAAGGACATATGGGTATGTCCAGTACGAAAAGACGCATCAGAGAGTTTTATTGGTGGCCAGGTGTTGATGCCATGGTAGACAAATGGCTTCGATTGTGTTCTCCTAGTTCTAACAGTGACAAATCTGGCAAACCTCTCTCTACTTTAGTTTCTCCTAATAAGTATGTTTCCAGTCCTTGGAAGAAACTAGGTATTGATATTATTGGCCCTCTCAATTTGTGTCCCAATAAAGAGGTGTATGCGTTGGTTCTAATTGATTATTTTTCAAAATGGCCGGAGTTGAAAGTTGTGGATAAAATTGGTTTCATTCAGGTCATTGAGTTTTTAGATGACATTTTTTGTCGTGAAGGTATTACTGCGGAGATTGTTTCCGACAACGGTCCACAATTTATTAGCAAAGATTTTGTTTCTTTTCTTGATAGATGAGGTATTGTTCATAAAAGGGTATCTACTTATAACCCAATGGCCAATGGTCAGGTAGAACGTTTCAATAGAGTTATTAAAGATTCTATCCAATTGGCTATTAGAAATGGTTTGGAGTGGAGGAAAGCTCTACGTGCTACTATAGTATCGTATTGCATTTCTCCCAATTCTGTCACTGGTGTCTCGCCGTTTGAGATGTTGCAGGGAAGAAAACCTGGATCAAAATTGTTACCTTGGTGGATGAAAATTAAATTACCACATGATTCTAGCTTTGATTTGTCCCAAGTTAAGGATAAAGTTCAGAGTTATCAAATGAAAATGAAAGGCAATGTTTGGTCACGCCCTTGTTGGAGAACCGCAGCCTTAAGGCCCGGTGGCGCAGGGTACGCCTAAATCCCTGGGGTTCACCTGCCTTGTCAAAACAGAGACACAGACTATTCGTCTGGCGTATGTCTGGCGTAGAAGATGGTATTTATTAGCTGCAACTAGTACAGTGGTCTTAGAAGTCATCAATACAACGAGGTTCAAAAGAGACTGCCACTTAACTCCGTGGCGCACAGGTTTATATATCATATAGCACAATGCAAAAATGCAATCACACACAAGCATGAGCTATAGGCAAATGTTGCAAACAATACTTTAAGCCCAAAACAACTCAAGTTCCCGAGTATGTTTGTCACTCGACCCTTTAAGCAAATCACAAGTGAATCCACACAATTCAATTTACTAGCAGAGAAAAACACAGTTTACTAGCAAGGAAAACATAGTTTATGAGCAAGGAAAACACAGCTGTGTGTTGTAGAAGGACAGTCGAGAAACAGGAGAATGCATGAGACGTGTAGCGAAGGACAGCAGATAAGATAACTTAAAGGAAACAATGGTGTGAAATGACATATAGTCCGAACGGGGATTATTCAGCTCAGACAGGGATTAGTGTACTCGGCCAGACCCTGACACTCATTAGTAAACATAGGTGAGGAAGCCACCTGACACGAAAAGCAGAAATTAAAAAAACATTGCGTTCGCCGAGCTGCCTGAGTGAGGGCAACACAAAATGGCGGCGATCTCAAAATGGAGGCTGAGTACGAACGAATTTGTAATTTTCAGAACCTCAGCCCTTCCTTTTGCCATTACTCAGGCAAAAACAAACCAACTCATGCTAATCTGAGTCAGAGTCAACACTAATATTCATAAAATCTTCAAGTTGTTGCTGCACCATCATTCTAATATTCTCTGTCTTCTGAGCAGTAGATCGTGGGACACACAAGGTAGCCAACAGGCCACACACTGCAGGACCACACTGAACACACAAACAACAAGAAAATATGACAGCTAGAATTGTTCCAATGAATGTTAAGATTTTCCATCCCCAAGTTGACAGTATTCTTCAAAACCATCCCATAAAAGACCAATCTCCTTCAACCTGATATATCGATTCGGAGACTGTGTGCAATTTGGAAATGGCCTGGTATTCTGCTGGAGCGTCATCTGGAATATAAATGCAGCAACTGGATCCGCTCAATCTACAGACACCTCCTCGATCTGCCAAAATCATGTCTAGCGCAATTTGATTCTGAAGCGTCATAAGACGGTCCGCTTGAAGCTCTGCAGTAATGTTACCTATGGCACCTGCAGTAACATTAATAGTGGTCTCAACCAATCGAACAAATTGACTAATATGTCTGCTGTTAACCATTGGACCCCAAAAGGGAAGGAATCCTTTAAGGAAATCTCCTCCCTCTTGCTCTGTTGTGTCTTTGGCATCGAATATGCCTCTGCTATGTCTAACTTTGTGATGGTCTGACGAAGCCGTATATGTAGGGGGCAGAAGAAAAGCTATGTAGCAAGTTCCAGAAAAGTTAGAAGGTAGCCAAGTATAGGCTCGATCATTACAAACAAAGTATGTTCCTTGAGATGGAACTAGCGGAGGGAAATCAAGGGATGAAAGAACATAGGTGTATGTACATTTCTGGATATCATCAATCTTCTTGGTGTTAATCTGGAGACAAAGATTTCCTTTATGGGGCACAGTCCACACTGGGGAAGACTCGCCTTTTCTAGTTTTATCACTGAGAATGGAGACATAGTGGGTAACATTCCATCCATCATAAGCTTTCTTTTCATCCAATGGAATCTTACTCTTCTCTACAATCTTGGCCATTACGACTATGCTTTTTACCAAGCAACTATGACTAAAATCTAATCCATTCCCAGGGGTTCTCACAGGGATTCTAAGTCTGTTGTGGTATGCGGCCGAAAACATTGTCAAATAGGCCCAAGCTGAACCTTCGTATGAGGAAGGAAGAACCAGATATGGCATTCCCTTTTGTGTATTATGTGGCATGAGTTCACACACCCAACAGTCAGTCATATTGATAGCCAACTGATGTTAGTGCAACAACTGAATAAACGTTTTATTCATATACTCGGCTCTCCTTATCTGTTCATGTGGGGTTAAAGTATGCATTTTATGTGAAAAGACAGAAAGTCGAGAAGGCAAAGAAGTCGTAGTATTAGCAACATTCCTTGATTGTAAGATATGAACAATCCATCCTGTGCAAGCTAATAAAATACACAAAAACATAAGAGCACACAAAGCTACGCCAAATCGGCTACGTAATAGTTTACAATATTTTACTCTCTTTTCTTGCTTCCTATTTTTCCTACCTACAATTATTGTACCATCCATCTTTATCTAAAAAAAATGTCACTCACGGCACTCTTCTCCAATCACTCAGCTAATCACTTCTGTTTACCTGAGGCACTAGCCGCTTACTAAAGAACAGAGTCAGGTTACAGTCTGAGTCTCCTACCGTGACCCTGCGATGGAGACAGATGGCACATCTAATACTAATATTACAAAAAAAAGGCAAAAAAGAACAAAAGAATGTCTTTAATCAGAAAAAAAGTGTTCTAGAGTTCAGTTTGTTGGGTCTTGGCCTTAAATTGTAGCATGTTTTGCTCAGCACGGTCTGGTCCTTAAACAGTATTTCTGGGTTGGTGGTGTCTATTCGACGATGCACAGGCACAGCAGCTTGAAGAATGTCGTCATCCTCTTTTTCAGAAAGAGTCCCATAAATCTGAGCATCACTGAACGGGACAGAATGAGGAACAGCTGCAGTGTCCGATTCTCTTATACCACTACGAGTCCACTGGTCAAAGGGTAATGGAAGAGGCACCCTCTTGCAGTGCACTCCATGTACCCAGTTGCACTTTCCCACCACCTTGACAGCCGTGCGAGTAGCCAACAACACCTGCGTAGGTGGGGACCAACAAGGCTCTAAATTCTTGGTCCGTTGAAAGATCTTCACACAGACCCAGTCGCCGGGAACGATGGTGTGACCTGGGTCTGTGGAGGCCTCTGGCAGAACACTCTGTACCTGTTGACGAATAATACTCAATTTAATCGTGCAAATAATCAATTAACAGAGGATATGGTATATCTGAGTATCTTTTGGGACGAGGGACACCCCAAACATTTGCTGGGCGTCGAAATACCACCTCATATGGGCTAAGTCCCATACGAGAGTGCACAGAAGTTCTGGTTGACAAAAGCGCTAGGGGCAGAGCATCCGGCCAAGCAAGACCTGTACTGGCTTGTATCTTCGCCAGCTTAAGCTTGAGCGTACCATTGTAACACTCAACCAAACCTGCTGACTGTGGATGGTTTGCCACATGGAACTTTTGCCTAATACCAAGACCAGAACACACTTTTTGCATAATCTGGCCCACAAATTCACTTCCATTGTCACTCCAGACAATGCGCGGCAAACCAAATCTAGGAACAAATTCCTTAATCAGCACTTTAGCAGTTGACAAAGCAGTGTTGTCTTTCAAGGGGTAGGCCTCTATCCAACGGGAAAAGGCACATACCACCAACAGAACATACTTGAGGTTGTTACAGCGATCCATATGAATGTAATCGATCTGCAACACCTCGAAGGGATATGACGGAGGAGCAAAATGGCCTGCTGGAGTTGGGGTTCCTTTTCCTGGGTTATGCATTAAGCAAACAATGCAATGTTTAACTACATTTTCTGCACATTTCGGAATTCCTTCATTCTGCCATACCGGAGCCAAAAGTTTGCATATGCCTTTTGCACTAATGTGAGCAGGGCCATGAGCCATAGTCACGACCGGCAGCACATAAGCGTCCGGTAGCAACCATCGCTGATGTTCCGACAACTCTGTCCAACAACCCGTTAGATCTAACATTCCTGTCCTTTCTTTCCACACGCTTAACTCTTTCTCAGTAGCTTCTCCCTGAATCGTTTTCACACTTTCAATCGTATCTTCACACACTCCAATTTCCCTCACCCAATTTGCAGGACCTGCCACATACATTCGACTAGTGGTGTTTCTAGTTTTGGTTTTCGCTATCTCGTCTGCAAAAGCATTTCCACGACCCACTTCATCTGTGATTTTCTTATGTGCACTGCACTTTATGATCGCTATCTGTGCTGGCAAAGTAAGTGACTCAAGAAGATCAGTTACCAACTGACCATGCTGAATCTTTGTCCCATGAGAGGGGAAAAATCCTCTCTCCATCCATACGTTTCCAAAACTATGCTCAACACCGAACGCATACTGACTATCTGTATACACATTCACTCTCTTTCCCTTTGACAGTACACATGCTCTAGTCAAAGCTATCAATTCAGCTGCTTGGGCTGAATTATGTCCAATACGTTCCATCTCAACAATAGTGCATAGGGTAGTAACCGCATAGGCAGAAGTGGTTTCTCCATTTGGAAGCTTAAAACAAGAACCGTCCACCCATAGGACCCCATCCGGGTCATTGAGCGGAGTGTCCTTTAAATCAATCCTCCCCTTCGTCTCTACTTCTGTTCGAAGAAAACAATCATGTTTTCCCTGATCATCTTTCTCATCTGGGAGTGGCAACAGTGTAGCTGGATTTAACGTGTTACATCTTTTGATGTGTACATGGTTCGCTAGAAGTGTCAGCTCGTAACCAGTGAGATGCTGTGTCTTGGTTCTATTTAGCAAAGTATGCTCTGCATGTGGAACCATAACAATGAGTGTGTTATCTAATAGTAATCCAGCAGGCTGTCTGATAGAAATCGCGGCAGCTGCTGTAGCTCTAAGACAACTGGGCAAAGCTTTAGCTACTGGGTCTAATGTAGCGGAGAAATAGGCACATGGCCTTTGCTTATCTCCGAATTGCTGTGTCAAGATTGACAACACGCAACCTTCTCTCTCATGTACGTACAGTGTAAAGATCTTACTATAATCTGGGGTACCCAACACCGGAGCAGAACACAAGGCAGTACGTAAATTAACAAAACTTTTCTGACATTCGTCCGCCCAAGGGAGCGGATGGGGTGTATCTTTCAGCGTTAATGCCACCAATGGTTTCGCCAAAAGGGAAAAATTGGGAATCCCTTGTTTACAATAGGAAGTGATACCCAAAAAGGCACGCACTTCTCTCTGTGTGGTGAGTACAGACATTTGTGAAATCGCATGAATACGTTCTGGGGTCAATCGCCTTCCCTCCTTCGACAAGAGATGAACTAAATAGGTCACTTCTTGTCGGACATACTGTAACTTGGAGGGCGATACTTTATGATTCAAAACAGCCAAATGATGTAACAACGCCACAGTCACACTCCTACACACATCTTCCATATCAGCAGCCACCAGCGAATTATCCACATACTGAACAAGCGTAGCACCTGGAGGCAAAGGAAAGGTATCAAGTTGGCATTTACGAGCTTTACTGTAAATAAAAGGACTTTCACAATAGCCTTGAGGAGCTCTCTTGAAGCGAAAACTTCGTCCACCTAAAGAGAAACCAAAAATATCTCTACTCTCCTCAGCAATAGGAATGCTAAAGAAAGCATTCTTAAGGTCGATCACTGTAAACCAAGCTGCCGAAGCAGAAATCATTGTCAATAAGGCTGTAATGTCCGGACCAACAGGGAATTGCGGTACCACTATCTTGTTGACTTCCCTTAAATCAATAACGAATCTATAGACAGGAGGCTGTGAAGGATCCGTCCTTTTAAGTATTGGAAGAACAGGACTATTACAGACATTGCCTCTAGTCTCTTCAACCACACCTTTCTGAATGAAGTCTCAACAATCGCTAATAATGCTTTCTCTCCATCACTAGAGATACGATATTGAGGAATGCGTGGCATTCGAACATTATCTTTAACTGTGTCGACGTACGGTGGGATCGCAAGACGACCCACATCATCCGGACCCGTGGCCCAAAGACTTTCTTGGAGAGAACATAACTCAGGTGGAAACTTGTCCCGAGATAAATACATAGGGGACATTAATCTTTTTCCCAACGCAAGATGCACACCAGAAGGGGAACAATACAATGTCGCATGCAGTCTTTTCAGTAAATCTAAACCGAGTAAGTTCTCGTTACAACCAGTTGTCAATATCAGTGGAGCTTCCAAATCATAAGGACCAATCGAAATAGGCAAGGGACAAGAAACCGGATTACAAACTGGAGCACCAGAAAATCCCACAGAAGTTATTATTAAGCCAGACAAAGGGGCCCCAGGGAGTTTAGAATGCATAATCAAACTTCTCATCGCTCCAGTATCCAAAAGAAGCGGTTCTGAGACACCCATTGTATTAACAGTGACATATGGCCCATCTTGATCTACTGGAATCGACACAACTCCCTCACTTCGTCCTTGGCTGTCCTATTCGGTCTGAAAATTGTCAGCTCTTTCTTCAACATAATAATCATCGTTGTAATACTGCGTAGAAGGGGCTGCCTGCTGGTCAAAGTAATTCAATGTAGATGTGACACGAGAACGCTGCTCCTGAGAGGGCTTTCCTCGTCCTCTTCCCCTAGATCCTATCTGAAAATTACCGCGACCTCGAGAAGCAGACATCCCATTATTACGCTGTAACAAGACTGGGCAATTACTTTTAAAATGTCCTTCCTCCCTGTAATATGCACATTGATTAGGACCCAATAAAGGTCTCGGCGTAAAATACTCAGGCTTTTGTAACAATCTCTGGAACTGTGGAGGCTGCTGAAACTGAGTGTTTTGCGGATGCTGATTCGAACGAGGCGGATACGCCTGTTGTAAAAGAACTTTAGTTTTAAAATCCTTATTTTTCTTTTCTTGCTTCTCTTTCTCCTCCTTATCCCCTCATAATACTGTGCAGTAGCCAATATTTTAGCAGGAGAAGAGACAGCCCATGCACTTTCAGAACTCTTCAGTTTATTCGATAATTCGGGGAGTAAATTATATACGAACTTGTCCACGAATAATTGCTGGCCACCCTCCACACTCAAATCCTGACTGCTCTGATCTATAAACGTTTCTTCAAAACGAGTGAAAAAATTCGAAACACTTTCATCTTTCTTCTGCTTACACGCGGCCAACTTATCCCAATTCACTCGTACCGCCGGCATCATTGTCTTCATTAACTCAATTATTCCACCTGGAAGAGCCGTAATCAAATCCTCGGGATTTGCACCACCCACCTGATTCGCATCCGCAGCTCTAATAGCAGCCCAATCGCCACCTAATTTTGCCAAATGATCTTCCCTACAAATCCGCGCCCATATACCTTGTGGAACAACATTTCCAAATAACATATCAATATCGGCCAAATTCATGATACAAGCATCAACTGTTTGGGACAATTCTTTGTAATATCCAGCAGGATTCTTACGGGGGTCAGGAAGAGTTTGCTTAAGAGCCAATACTTCAGACCTCCTCCAGGGTTCGTGAACCCATATACGTTGGAAATGAGCAAGGACAGCAGGTGGACCAACCACCACGTCTCTCCATACCGGAGAGACTTCACGCATCGGATAATTCTTACTACCCTTTTTGTTAACGGAATCAATCTCGGAAAAGGAGAGAGATAAAAACATTGTTCGGAACACAATGAGTCTAGTTACCGCTTCCTTAACTCTGTGTCCTACAATAAAACCTTTATCAAAATCACCTTGTAATTTCAGAAGGTCCGGAGGGACTGTATCTAACTCCATATCTTCCCAACCTTTAATAAGAGTTTGACACATGATGTTGAAAACGTATCTATGTGTAGGCTCCCCCCATTGATGAAAACAACTCATGATATCATCTGTAGTATATTCTGGCCCATGCGCAATCCATTTGTGAGCGAGAGAACCTAAAGCTATTTTCTCGTCCGCAAAAGGAAGCTGACAGCGAGACTGTCGTCTAGAAAAAGCCGGAGACATTTTCAGGGACCTAACAAAAGGAGAAAAGAAATTTGTAACAGCATCTGCTATCCTCCTCTGCGAAACAGGCGAATCCCTTGCAAGAATAGGAAGTATTACAGATGTAGAAGGCAATGGAGACTGAGACGCAGTATGTCGAAGAATAGGAGCAGGAGAAGGCGGGGGCTGAAGTACAAGCGGTGAAGACAAAGCAGAAGTAGACAAAGAAGCATTAAGGGGCTGAGCTGGTTGCTGGACAATCAGTAATTGAGCGGCCATTTGTTGAGCAACAGGAGGGAGTAACGGAGGTGCAGTCGCATTCTGAACATAGGGCGGAGGTGAACTCAATAGGCAAGTCATTAGGGGATCTTCATCTAATTCCTTACTTTTATCTGCAGAGGAAGTAGGCAGCATCGGATAGCATCTATCTATCGCCATACGATGCTGTCTCTCTGATATTTCTTTCGCATCATCTGCCTCGTGATCTTTAAACTGCTGGGCAGCCTGAAGGACTAACATGTCTCGTGCTTTCTTATCCTTTTTCGCTTGTTTAACTTCTTTCTGTTTGGCTTCTTTACGCCAAAGGCGAAAGGAGTCAAACATAGCCGGCCGGGCTTTTCTCCTGAACAGGATTGTTTCCAAATTATCCAATATAGCAGGATCGAAGCTACCATTCTGTGGCCAACTCAAAACTCCACTATTTTTCGTATATCGGACCCATGTCTCGTTAAAGGTAATGGGACCAATACCATGTTTCGAATAGAGCTCATAAGTCGGAGTTCCAACCGGAGGAATCGGACATGATTCCTCCAACTGGGAATCCCTTGTACAACCCAAACAACAAAATCTTTTGAATTTACTCAGCCTAGGAATCGTCACTTCTCTAGACTGATCACAAACAACAAAGGGTATAAATCAGTAACACAGTACAATCGTACTTACCCCTTGGCTTCAGTTATTGCAATGACTGAACAAAGACTAAGAATAAAAACAAAACAAAGGTCCGTGGGAGCGACCCACCAAATACTTAACTAAAAATCGTTCTGCGCCAGCGAAGGTCCGTCTATCGTCTCGCTCTACCAAAACTTCAGAAGGGTCCAAGGCAGGGCGACAGTCAGGGCAACTGTCGTCAGCAGCCGTCGGAGAGGAGTAGCCGCGCCGTCAAAGACCTTCGGTCCACTTCCGACATGCAGGGGTCGATTACGTGGTGCGCTTCCTCCGGAGTTTTCCTGCGGGGCTCCTCACGACCCTCAGGCTCAACCGCTACCGCTGAAGTCGCTCCACGTTGGGCGCCAGTTGGAGAACCACAGCCTTAAGGCCCGGTGGCGCAGGGTACGCCTAAATCCCCGGGGTTCACCTGCCTTGTCAAAACAGAGACACAGACTCTTCATCTGGTGTAGAAGATGGTATTTATTAGCTGCAGCTAATACAGTGGTCTTAGAAGTCGTCAATACAACGAGGTTCAAAAGAGACTGCCACTTAACTCCGTGGCGCACAGGTTTATATATCATATAGCACAATGCAAAAATGCAATCACACACAAGCATGAGCTATAGGCAAATGTTGCAAACAATACTTTAAGCACAAAACAACTCAAGTTCCCGAGTATGTTTGTCACTCGACCCTTTAAGCAAATCACAAGTGAATCCACACAATTCAATTTACTAGCAGAGAAAAACACAGTTTACTAGCAAGGAAAACATAGTTTATGAGCAAGGAAAACACAGCAGTGTGTCGTAGAAGGACAGTCGAGAAACAGGAGAATGCATGAGATGTGTAGCGAAGGACAGCAGATAAGATAACTTAAAGGAAACAATGGTGTGAAATGACATATAGTCCGAACGGGGATTATTCAGCTCAGACAGGGATTAGTGTACTCGGCCAGACACTGACACTCATTAGTAAACATAGGCGAGGAAGCCACCTGACACGAAAAGCAGAAATGAAAAAAAACATTGCGTTCACCGAGCTGCCTGAGTTAGGGCAACACAAAATGGCGGCGATCTCAAGATGGAGGCTGAGTACGAACAAATTCGTAATTTTCAGAACCTCATTGTCATGTTCCAAAAATAAGAATTGGGAATTTTGTGCGTATTAAATTTGGAGGTTTACTTGGAAAGCAATGCCCTAAATTGTCTGATCCTTGTAGGGTAATTGAGGTTTTCAGCAGGGCTGTTAGAGTTGAAGGTGGTAAAATCTGGAATTTTAGATGTATTTCCTTGTGCAAAGAGGTGAATCCTAATAATATTTCTCATTCTAATGTGCAAGCTTCACGGTCTGATTTGCAGAAACTTCGTGAGACGATAAATGTCATTCTGCTCTGTTTGATTCCTTTAAGAATGCATTGTCACCTCTGGTTGATAGAGAATCTAATTCTGGGGATATTAGTAATTTTGGTGAATCACCTCCCATTTGTACTAACAATATTGAGATTCAAAGCGAGATTGCTAGGGAATCGGGTAGTAAGGTTGGTGATTTGAGGAAAAGTTCTCGCATCAAGCATACACCTGCTAAATTGAAAGATTTTATTCACTGATGGCTGTATTCATTATATTATATTGTTTTTTTATTTTATTTAATTTTATCATTTTTTTTTAATTTATTTGTTTTATTTTATTGGGGGAAAGTGTGTAGTATTCCTATTAGTTTGTAATTACTGCACTTGCTTGTAGAATGTATAGCACATGCTGGTAGAATGTTATTGTTCTCTCTGGGGTTAACATTCCATGAGTGGGGAGTTGGGAGTGAGAATATGTTCTTCATGGATTGTGGATGTATAAGCTGTATGTTACCAATAAACTTCATCTTCTTCATGGACCCTGTTCTTCATTACCTCAGTAGGTGATTTTCCCACTTCAGGAACACAAGTTTTAATAGATTTCTTGTGGCACAAATTGTTAAAACACCATGGAACATATGAAAATGCTGGTGACTGATGCGGAATGTTTGTACAGTGGTTCTGTTGCCGACAGAACCAGTGCAGCTCTACTTATACTTACCCCGGTTCTGAGGGACACTGGGTTCCCCACTGTATCTGTTAGACCTGACATCTTTGGCGTGATTACCCCTATCTTTTTGCCTCTGCCTCCTGTATTTTTCTATGCTTTGCTGTATTCGTTTTTGCTGGTTTAGATGCTTAGGACACTTTGCCACTGCTGATCAGTGCCAGAGTGTAAGTGCTCCCTATGTAAATTGTTATTCTGATTGGATATACATGTTTGGCATATTTGTATCACCATGAAGTTCCTAGTAAAGTGCACGGGGTGTGCCAGGGCTGGTGATGACAAATGCTACTAGTGGGCCTGCAGCACTGATTGTGCCACCCACAGGAGTAGCTCTAAAATGGTGTCTCGGGCCTGCCACTGCAGCGCCTACGGGCAGTTTAGAACTGCCATGTCCTCCTGGTCCGCGTCCCCGCTGACCAGGCCTAACCCTTCCCTTTTCGTGCACATTAGTCACCCCTATGGAAGGCCCAAGGTACCCCCCTGGGCAGGGTGCCGTGTATGTGAAAGGTAGAGCATGTACTAGTGCAGGTGACATGCTCTGGTAGTGAATTACAGCCATTTTCGTTCTTCACTATTGTAAGGCTATCTTGCTCCATAGGTTAACATGGGGGATGCTGGCTACAGTGGTTAACAGCATTTCTTCCCATAGGAACAAGATAGGACATAAGTATCTAGTATCCAAGCGCTTTATAAGTGTTTTTATTATTATTATTATTATCCCTGAACTCAGAATTTAATAATACATCTTTTAGGAAAGGTGGTTTTTAAATCCTGTGTTTGAGAACAGCACTTTTAGAAAGTTGCTGTTCTCTTGTCTGACCCTTCTGTGTGCCTGGGCCTGTTTGTGTATTGACTGTCTGGTTTGTGAGTGACAGGGGCTGGGGAATTCCCCCAGAGGCTGGATGAGTCAGCACTAGGCTGAATGAAGCAATTGCAACCTGAGTGGTGGGAGTAGTTAGCACCTGGGCTGAATAGGGCTGTGCCTGCCTGCCACAATGCTGGCTCCACCTCCTGCTGGGCGGCTGAGGACCCTGCCCCTCACTCTGAAAGGAAAGATGCAGCCAGCAAAACAAAGTGCTCAGGATCCACCCAGAACTGGTCCGGACCGGGCTCAGGGCCCACATGCACAGAGAGAACAAAGACTTTAGGGGTATAAGTACAGGACCCCTGACAACAGAAAAGCAGATCATCCTGGAATCAAGAAGGAACCTCTGCCAAGGAGAAAGCTGACTCTGAAGAAGGAAGACTGTCCTGCTGTTGCTCTGCTGGACTGACCTGCTGTTGCTTTGCTGCCAAGGAGAGGGGAAGGACTTTGCTGTGAGCTGTGTCCCCTGTCTTGAAGGAATCTCCAAGGGCCTGAGAAGAGCTGGCTCCCTGTTTCCGAAGTCCCAGGAACAAAAGGACTTCACCCCCAGTCTCCCTGAACTCTGCTGGGAGAGTTCTGTCCTTCGTAGAGTGCTTAATCCAGTTGTGGGGCCTCTAGAAGTTGAACCTGAGCTGGGAAGCTTGAGACTAAGCTTGAGAGACTTTGAAGCTGAAAAGTGTCGCATCGCCCGCTTGCAGAGCGCCTCCCCGACAGTGCAAGAAGTTTCCCGCCGCTACGAAGGTCGAGATCGGTGCAGCGCCTGACGTCGCTGCCGGAGCCGTCGCACCCTTCGTTTGCGGGTCGCACCAGACCGGTGCGGGAGAATCGAGCATCGCTGCGAGTGTCGTCGCAGAGCCTGTCGTCGGGGTGAGAGTGCCGCACCGCTTGCTTGCGGACCGCATCACGTCGCTGCGAACATCGTCGCAGAAACATCATATCGAGGAGCTGCGAGGGAGAGGATCACCGCTGGACCGCGCATCGTCGCCCCGGAGATCGTCGCAGCCCCTACGAGATCATCGCATCGTGCCTTTGCGAGAACAGACTTCCCACGGAACCTACGCACCGGAATCCACGCAAGCTGCCTTCCTCCCCATACAGACCGGATTCGTCACCACACACCCGCTGCTGCAGCGGGGCTGTCGCATCGCCTCCCCAGGGTCTCAGGAGCAACGTATCGCTTGCTTTCCACCACACCAGCTTCCTGCTTGTGGAACTTTGTTGCATCGAAAAGGTACTGTGAGTCAACGTGACGCAACTGTGAACTTTTCACGCATCTGTGGATTATTTGATCGTAACTTAAAGAACTTTGATTACCACCTGAAGAACTCTTTTTGAAACCATAACCTTGCATTGTGTATGTTGGATTTTTGCCGTTTTGGTCTTGTGTAGTTTAGAATAAATATCTTTATTTTCCTAAACTGTTGTGGAATCAGTTTGTGGTGTTTTCACTGTGTTACTGTGAGTGTTGGTACAAATACTTTATGCATTGCCTCTGGTTAGCCTAGACTGCTCAGGCCAAGCTACCTTGAGGGCGAGCAGGGGTTATCTAAGAGGGTTATCCCCTTGCCCTGACTAGAAGCAAGGGTCCCTATTTGGACAGTGGTACCTACCTCTGCCAACTAGAGACCCCCAGTTCTAACAGTATCTATACAGTGGAATGTATGTAGTCATTACCTTGGATGCCTTATGTGCATTAGTAGGTTCAGACTTGTTTCAATTGAAAGTGGATGAAGATGCACTTGTTTGGCTTGTGTTTATTGTCTGAGGTTCTGGCCATGTGAAACGACTCCTTCAACGACATGGGTTCAAACTTGGAGCTTCTTTCTGGCACATTTACACTTTTGTGCAGGCAAACCCAAACGGATTTTCTCTTAATACTTAACATGCTATTTATACCCCTTCCTTCATCTCCTCCTTAACAAGCTACAGCATTATACATGTTGCATGTAGTGCCATGAATTCTCTAGCGATATACAGCGGTGGTGTATGCAGACCAAATGAAAAAAGAAATGCAGTGGGTGCTAAATGAAGGGTAGCATCTGTAAATGTTCCCATCCTAGGCGCCTCCTGATGATGTCACAACCTGCTTTTGTGGCGAAACAAACACTGGACTTCCGCCTTGGCTTTCTTCGAGCGACTAATGGTGCCCCTGTCAATTCTCACCTGTGTTTCTGCAGGAGCGATAGGAAAGATGACCAAGTGAGATCCCAACTTCCTCCCTCTGCCGGGAATGCTCAGCAAAGTCAAAGCCAGTCAAGGTGAGATGGGTGAAGAGGGGAAGGGAAGAGAAAAGACCTGTGTCCCACGAAGTCAACGTTGGGATGTGTGAATTGTCCAGTATATCTCTGTGTATTTCCAGCACACAAGAGAAGAAGACTGTGCAAAAATATATATAGTGCCTTTCTACTGACAGTGAAGACTATTCACTAATAAATTTAGTAACTAACTGTGTAATTTCCCTCTTACAAATCAAGAAAAACGATTGTGTACCCAGAAATAGTATACAATCTATATAAAGAAAAGAAAAGAGAACTTGGGTTTACTCTGCACCTAGTATAGTAAGAGTGTGGCATGGGAAGTAATGTTTAAGATGCAACATACCTAAAAAGGTTTTTGCAACAAGCGTTGATAGAAAGCCCAAAAATAATACAGTAATGTCCAAATACTGGAGAAAGGAGAACGCAATTGTTTCTTGTACTCTCCCACAACGGCGAAGAAAAGGGTAATAGAAATGTTTTAAAAGCTGAATTTTGTGATACTGCATAAACTTGTAACCAATCTATTGCCTTTCTTTCTCTATAGATATCTCCATCTTTACTCTAAGAAAAAAGAACACGATTTCCAATAGCATTTATGCACATAGTCAGATAAGTATGCACTTTTAAAATGCTGGCACGAAGCACGTTACCGCAAGGTATTGTAGATAAAGGTGCTATAAATGTTATTATCCTTTTTTTGTGTCCACAGAAATTCCAGTAATGCTGTGCAACCAGAACCAGAAGAAACTCCAACAGAACTCAGGAAAAAAGAGCAGTGAACAGCTGTCGCAGATCATGAGGAATGTGGCTTGTGTGAACTCGTAAGCAGAAAGGGATTGACCCAAAGGTGGAAGAATGCACTAGGTGCAGGCCGGTCCACTGGTGCTGAGGGGCCACGACCCTCCACCTTTTGCCACTCACGGACGGTGTCTATCAGGCTGCTCAAAGGTCACCCTGACAGACACTGTTCATTTTCAGCTCAAGCTGCCAGGAGCCAGACATGCGCAAAATGTACAGGGTCCTGACTGCCTGAGCTGAACTTTGCTGAGAAGAGGAAGTCACAGCTCCTGTGGGCGTGATGTCCTCAGTTTAGTAAGCGTTCATGAGGCCTTCCTCTCAGTGACGAGAGGTAGCGTCATTGATTGCCTTGCTCCTGGGTACTTCAGTTTTAAGCCCTGAAGTGCCCATGGTTGAGAGTCAATCAGTGACACTTCATCCCAGAGTGTGGTGAGGTCAGCAGTCTCACTGACCCTATCCCATTCTGTGATGATTTTGGGACTGATGCCTTCCCTAAGATCAGCCAATGAGGGGAGGAAGCAGTTCCCTGCCTCCTGGAACCTCAGAGGCAGAGCTGGCTGCAGGCAAGTGTGTGTTTTGTTTTCTTTTAAATTAATATTTGGTGCGTGCATCAATGTATTAATGTTTGGTAAAGAGTGTTCTGAATGGATGTGTGTGTCCCCTCTGCCCCCTCCCTCCAAAACTTACTAGCCGCCAGTGTAATGCATGCACGTCTACTAGGCCGCGATTCTGCCTGGAAAGTGCAGCTATATGCTGGCAGTGCTCCTCCCCCATCTCAAACACGGCTAGGAGCACACCAGCGCTTACGAGCCCCTCTGCTATTTGCTGGGGCGCCTAGCCATAATGTGAACTTGAAATAAGAAAGTAATCTGGGAATTAACTTCAATAAAAAAGAGAATCACATTCTTGAGCTTATATTTACTCCCTGAAAACCAAGCACCTGTTTTCTATTAGCATCAACAGTTCTGGGTCACATGTATACATGGATAGAAGAGTGAATGTTTTGCTCAACTACTCTCCAGAAGCATGGTGATTTGACGTAGAGAGTAGCAATGACTAGTGCTATGTGCATCAGAGATGTAGCCAGGCGCTGAGGTAAAAAGAAATCAAACTAAAATTAAAGTGTACACAGAATGTCTGGAAATGCTTTTCATCCGCAAGATTGAACATAAACAGTCTTGTTAACCACTGACTGTTGTTGCACCACACAGACAGTTCATACAGATATATATGCAGAAACAGGGAAGCACACAGATATGTGCTGCCCATGTGGTGCATGTATCTATCTTATTTGTGTGTGCTCAAGGACAACTGTGTGTTGTGTGTGCATGCATGCATGTGTTGCCTCTGAGTATGTTATCTCTGGCTGTAGTCTGTGCATGCACTATAGGAAAGTCATAACTGTTGGGTTTTCTGTACTTGGTAAACATGAAGATTATTAGGGCTTGCAGCCAGGATATCAAAGGTGCCTCAAGTAGTAGCAGAGTATAGAAAACAATGATAACAACTGGGGCCCAAAGCAGGGGTATGTTTTTGAAAAAAGCAGATGGTATTCTGTTGGACCTGAACCTTTGTTGGTAAAGAAATTAATTGATTCCAATGTGTTTTAAAGTGCTGCATCAATTTAGGGCTAGCTGTACTAACGTTTAGGGCCAGATGTAGGTCGCCCAATACCGGTCGGTAACGGCTGAAATTACCGAATTTCGTCCGTTACCGACCGGTGCACCCATGCACTATTCAGGGGTTCAACAGGGTGTCAATGTGACACCCTGCCACACTTGTATGTGTTCCCCATTTACCGATTCGGTGTTTACCGAATCGGTAATTCCCATTCGTTCCTATGGGCCCCAGGACCATAGGAATGAATGGGAATTACCGATTCGGTAAATACTGAATCGGTAAATACCGAATTTTACCGATTCAGTAAAATTTACCGAAAAATTACCTACATACTATTTACCTATTCTTAAATACCGAATTGATAAAATTCGGTATTTAAGAATCAGTAAATAGTATTTACCTACATCTGGCCCTTAGTGAATTGCAGACTATTGTCAAACTTACTTGCAAACACAAAAAGAGCATGGTGGTAGGTACTATTGTTAGACACAGTGAAGTCTCAAAAATGGCATAGCAATCCCAATAAATAGCAAATCGTTATTTTTGTGACATTTCGTTTTTGTGACTTAATAATGTAATAAATATTTGAAACTTATGCGAGTTGCAAAATGATCATTTTGCACACACAAATTGCCATCAAGACGTTTCAGGTAGTACCCAGGTAGAAGGTAAGCAAAAGATTCAAGAATACATTTTATTTTTCCACAATGGCCGTATCCTGTGCTATCTTGGGGAGAAAGATTATTTTTTTCTGCTCAGTAAAGGAGAATAGGATTTGTAGGAACCTGGCTCTTAATAAAATTAACCAAAAAGAGGTATATTGTGTAGAGAGTCTATGTATCCCTTACTAAGTGGTCAGGGCTTGCTTTAATTATCCCATGGTGCTGTTTTTCTGGTAGTGTGCTCGAGCAGTCCTGGGCTTATCAGGGAGGAGTGTTAGACATCTGTTGCATACACAGAGTCAATAAATGATGCAAAGACACTCAACAAGGAGATCCACACCAATTTTGAAAAATAGCACATATTTTATATATTTTTGGACACCAATAACCTTTTATAGGGTAAGTGCTTTTTAAAATAGCAGTTTTGAAGAAACCAGGTAAGCACACTTGTATTGTCTCTAATGTGGTAATGGTATCCTACAGATAAAAACACATATACTGCATATGGGTTCTTCGCAGCAACTTACAGGACCAATCTTCTGAAGTTAACGCCTTAACCGCTGCAAAAATTCTGACGCGGAGCGTTCCATTGAGTGTGCGGGCCGCGTCGGCCAACAGACATGCACAGCACTACGGAGGTAGTGCTCGCGGCCGCCGTTGGCCGATGGGCGGATGGAAAGTGTTACGGTAAGAATGGGGCAGGGTCCAATGCAGCACCAACAGGTCACCTTGGGAGTCTGTGGTGCATCCGGCAGCAGAGGTGCTTTTCAGACTGAATACTGAGCCATCCTGCTTAGAGGAGGTTCCAACACCTCTGAATAGAGCAGACATGTTTCTGCCCTCGGAGACCATAGGCTCTCACCTGCAGGGGGGTCAGAAACCTGTCTGTAGTTGAAGTCTGGTATAGACCACTCTGCCAGCACACTAGGGGCTGGTAGGTTTTAGGGGGGTACCTCAAAGGTGCCCTCTGGGTGCATGTATTTAAAAATCTGGCACTGGAATTTCACGGCTCTTTGGTATCCTTTTTATTCTTAGGCCAGTGGAATATGCTTTCTTGCTGCAAGGGTCTCCCATAAAAACTTAATATAGGGGCGTTAATGGGAGTGAAGTATGGTAGCCAAGGGGATGCTTACTCTTGAGGGTCACTACACCTAATGACACAGCTGGAGTAGGGCCATTCTGGCTTCCACAGCACCAAAACCACCCTGATCACAGCCACCAGCAACATACATACCCTCCTCAACCGATGAGAAACAGCAACTTTAATCATCTTCAACCTCTCGGCAACCTTCATTACCATATCCCACTACACACTAATCAAAAGACTCCACCACATTGGCATCCAAGAAGACACGCACAGATGGATGACCTCCTCAGGATCCACATCTCTCCTTTCACCTCTGAACCCAAGGAGATCAAAGGAGCTGTCCCCCAGGGCTCATCCCTCAGCCTCATGCTCCTCAATGCATATGTGTCCCCGCTGGCCAACATCATCAGATTCACCCAGTCTCAACATAATTTCCTATGCAGATGACACCCAATTCAACCTCTAACTCACCAATGACACAATCAGAACCAACTTCCACAAAAGCATGACAAATGTTGTCGACTGGATGAAGGATGAAGGATAGCTGCCTTCACCTGAACACAGACATGGCTGAAGTACAGGTCTTTGTCAGCAGCAGCTTGTGGCCATCGGAACTGGGACATGCACCCACTCCCTCCAACCATGCCATAAACCTCAGAATCATCATTGTTAACAAACTATCATGAAATCACACATCAACGCCTTTGCCTCCTCATGCTTCTTTAATATGTGCATGCTATGTAAGATCTTCAAGTGGCTACACGTACACATGAGACACACCGTGACAGAAGCCCTTATCACCAACCAACTGGTCTACGACAATTCCCTCTATGTAGGAACCACTGCTCACCTTCTACAAAGACTTCAGACTACACAGTAGGCCGCAGCCAGACTCATCCTTGGCCTTCCCAGATGAATCCACACACACCCACCTCAGAAAACTCAACTGGCTTCCCATACAGCAGAGATGCCATTTCAAGCTGCTGACCCACGTGCACAAGGGTCTACACAATCAAGGACCCACCTACATTAACCACCGCCTGAACTCCCACCAACCATGAACAAGACTACACTTTCACTTGCCCATACTCCCTGCCTCTACCGAAGCAGAAGTGGAGGATGTTCCTTCTCCCAAATCACAGCAAAGACCATGAAAAGTCTCCCTACACACCTCAAGACCATCACCTCACTTCCTGGCTGTTCAAATAAGCCTCTTCAGCCTGCTACCACCTGGATACCCTATCGGGTTGTCGTATTTATATATAGGACCCTAATTCAATATTCCCGATTTATGCCCTTGTTAGGTTATAATCAATAATATCCCTGATAAAGGCATAAGAATCATATCCATATTCAGTAATAGCCCATGTAGTCCAAAGCACAGCACGGCTACTCCCATCGACTCCTAGAAAGCACAACGCGTTCTTTAAACAAGCCAAGCCTCCAGCAGCCAGGGAAAATCCCCCCTGCTTTTGTTTTGATTTGAACAAGAACTCCTGAAGTCCAGAAAGAACTGTTAGTTCTTAGTGACATCTTTTGTCCAACCTTACGTCAAATCCGGCACCTTCCAGGTATAAAATACCAACAGTTGCCTTAAGCAAACACACGGTGGTTTGGAGCAGAGCAGCCATCTACTTGCCCGAGAGCCCAGCTGATGCGAGAGCCCACGGAAGCCGCCCCTCCTGTTTGACGCACTGAGAGAGACGCTGTCTTTTTCTCCAGCCGAGAAAATCCAGCTCCGGTGTTTCCAGCCTACCCTTGCGGGTTGCTGGGAGATCGAGCCCTGAAGAAAGAGATACCAGACCTCCCACATTCTATTACCAAGGTACGGAGCTGACTAAACCCTTAAGAGAATTCTTGATGCAGATTCTTGGCAAAACTATCTTAACCAACTTAACTTAAACTGCTACTTACTTACTCCTTCCCACTTATTAGGCTTAGGTCAGGTACACCGGGGTAGGCGTAGTTAGAAGCTTCAGTTGAGTACGTTTGTCAATGTTTTTATGTATGTATATATTTTATCCATTTTAAAGTATCATATGGCTAAGAAACCATATCAATGCTTTTACAGTATTATTTCATAATACTACTTTTACTGTACGCACTTTACTTTACTTTAAGTATTGAAACTGTGGCAATTCATTTCTCTTGCATGAGGAAGAAGACTGCTCAATAAATAACACCTTTTATTGAAAACGCCTGTCTCTCTATTTCTCTGCACTCTGGTGAAACTAAGTATGCACTGCTGACTGAGTGAAATAGCTGTCTATTGTTTTCACACGACTCTAGAGATACATTCTTATTCTGAGGGAGCAAAGTTGTCATGTTTATGCGGTTATCGGAAACTGAATCCTTTCTTGTCTGAGCCAGGGAAGTTCATCCCTCCCTATTCATTCAAGAAAGTTTCCAGTGACCTCTGAGCTAACTGGCGCAAACCTAAATTAAGTTTAACATAGTCAGTAGAGACCTAGATGACTTCAGTCCTACGTCTACACTGCTGTTGATGTTATTCCAATGCGCAGAGCCTATTGGGAAAATAGGAACTACACTACATGGGACCCAAAGTTTGGTAAGGCGATAATCTAACGCAAGACACTAGAGTAACTCAGTCGTGCTTTTTCACACAGACCCCCTTTTTCCCGTAAAAACTCCAAAAGACGTCTCGAGTGGGTGAAAGGTTAATATCCGCCGAAACTTAGTAGGATGAGAATCCTATATATTAGTTTTTGGTTTGATCAACGTTGAAGGATACAGTGTTCCAAAATATTGTGCACCTAATCTTTGTTTCCTTGAAACTCGATCTGCAACAGAAAACTTTCAGTCAGTAAAATGTTAGAAAGTGTACGAAGAGAGAGAAAGAAAAGCCTTAGCAGCTCGACTCTTGGAGGAAGACACAACCCTCCAAGAAAATCATTCCGGTCAATATAAGAAGAACTATAACTCCTAAACTTATAGAAAATGGACTGACATCATGAGGTCGTACAGTCATATTCATGGTAGAGGCACATGAATATCGGCAGACAGAGGTATTCTATTCATGGATACATTTTCCAGCAGCACACGCTGTGACAAAAGACTTCCACTATTACAAAAT
This sequence comes from Lissotriton vulgaris, assembly GCF_964263255.1. Lineage (NCBI taxonomy): Eukaryota > Metazoa > Chordata > Amphibia > Caudata > Salamandridae > Lissotriton > Lissotriton vulgaris. Next base: position 616,264,716 of record NC_141689.1, read on the forward strand.
AGAGGAACCTCTGGATGAATACACTCCTTTCGAGGATGTTGAAATCCCAGTAAATTACCAAGATCATCTGCTCTGGTTTAATGGCGCCCTAAAACATAATAATCACATCACCAGGCTCGGTCCACTAGGTAGACCAGGAACAACGTGGCCGGTTCTAGCCAGCTACACACCGCACCCAGACATTGATAAAATGTCAGTTCCTGAACTTTTAGCTCAGCTAAAACTGTTAATTAAAATACATAGACAATTTGTCCAATATGTCATGCGGACTTCAATAGTCCAACTGACAATTAATATTCCACAGCAGACCCCTCACCAGGGGAACACAAACAAAATCACACCACAGAACATACAATCATGTCCTGGTTAAGTACCCATAAAACGGAAACAATTTTCATTCTGGTTAGCACAAAAAATTACTCAAATAGAGGCAGTATTTCCAGATACTACTCCTACTGAGAAACACAGAATTCTGATTATACGTCTCCCAATGGGGATCGCACCACATGTGGGGGACTGTGATTATGCCTGCCTTCTCGAATCATATCCCAATTCATAAAAAATACACATTAGCAAGAAAATGGGCAGTGGCCCAAGCTCCTGCCTTATATAAAAATCATGTAGGATGGGATGAGGATTCACCTCACCACAAAATCCAGTTAAAAAATCAGCCCACTGCACAAAGGCAGTACCCAGTTAAACAAGAAGATAAAAAGCAAGTCAGGGAGATCTTAGATCAACTTGAATAATAAGGGGTTATCGAAACATGCATCTCTCAAATGAACAATCCTTTGTTTCCTGTCTCCAAGTCAGACGATTCATATTGTCTAGTTTTGGACTACAGACACCTTAACTCCTGTAGTAAAACATTTGCAGTACAAAACTCACATAGTGCAGCATTAATGAATAACATTGTGCGCAAAAAATATAAAACGACATTAGATATCTCTAATGGATTCTTCTGTCAGAACATTGCACTTGAAAGCAGGTATTTGACCGCTTTCTCAATAATGGGATCGCAAAAACAATGTTGCCGACTCCCACAGGGATTCAAGAATAGCCTAGGATTATTCTCAGCAAGGGTAACAGAGTTACGGCAAATATATGATGATGAGGCATTATCCTATGTCGATGACATCTATCTCACAGATGATGACCTCACTTAAAAAGGGTGAACACCATAATACTTGGGTTTGCGTCAGAGGGTTACAAATTCAACTTCAAAAAGTCACGAATTGCCCATATAACTGTCCTATTTTTAGGATATGAATTATCAAGTGAAGGCAAAAGCCTGGCAGACAATTTCTTAGAGAAATGTGCTGTACTCCAAGCACCAAAAATGCTGAAGAATTTGCAATCAATACTAGGTTTTCTGAATTTCGGAAGAACATACAATTTTAAATTATGCGGAAAGGGTTAAACCTCTCTATGAATTAATAAGACCAGATTTCAAACAAATCAATTGGACTCAGAAACACACAGAAAATCATTGCAAACAGACATGTTAACTAAAACAAAATTACAAACTCGCGAAAACATACGCAATCTTGTAATCCGAGTGATCCCAGGAAGATACGGATTTGCATACCTGACCTCTAATGAGGGAGAAACGGTACCTATAGCTTACAAATCACATTTGTACACTCAAGTTGAAATGAAATTCAGCTCTACAGAAAAAATTCTGACTGCGGTTCAAACTGCTGTAGCAAAAGAAAGAGCCCTAGCACAAGGTAAATGAATAATAATTGTTACACCGGTACCTGCCTTAGAAGCAGTAACAAAAGCAAGCATTCCAAATGCTAAAGCATTACATCCGAGATGGATACAATGGGCTAATTCTCTTGCTGCAACAGACGTAGTATGCAAATTTGATCCTAATTTAAAAACACAAGAATTTCTCCAATGTGAATATGAATGTCCTCTGCCAGCAGAAATCCTGCCTCTAGATCATTACGGTTGTATAATATATACAGACGGATCAGCACAACCCGCAGTTGGGGGTAAACAAGCATATAGTGCTGCGTGCACGATCGTTAAAGGTCAATGGCATGAAGGGAAATTTAGACCAACAGTCACTAAAACTCAATCTCTAGGAGATTGTACAGCTCAGCGAGCTGAATTACTAGCATTTAAGATGGCTCTTGAAAATACAGATCGAGAATTCCCCACACTAATAGTGTGCGATTCATATTACTGCGTTCAGTCTTATAATGAATACTTGCAGAACTGGGTTCAAAATGGCTTCAAAGATGCAAAAGGTGCACAATCAAGCATAAAACGCTTTGGGAACAAATAGTTCTTTTACAGAAAGAATTACAAAAGACTCACGTGATACACACACTGAGTCATCAACGTGATGGTGTTCATTTTGCAGGGAATTCATTGGCTGATGAAGCCGCGAAGGCAGCTGTGCAAACGGCTTCTGTAGCTGCAATCACCTGGTCAAAAACAAAAATAGACAGCAACATACTACAAGCTGTCAGTGCGTCAGTAAAAGATGACAGAAAAACACTCATGAAAGGCTTTCCAGTAAAGTACTCATACATAACTGATGCGAACAATGTTCCATTTGCACGAATCCCTGGAGTGGAGGATAGAGCAATTCCAAACATGGAACACAGATTTGGACTCATTTCAGCGGCACACGAAGGGTTAACTTCTGCACATGCTGGTATTTCCGCCACAATATCATTATTAAAACAGAGATATTGGTGGCCGGGTATTAGGAAGCAAACTAAGAACTATGTTCTAGAATGCAACATATGCCAAAGAATGAAAGTATCAACAGTAAAACGACCAGCACAGACGCCCCTTCTAATCTCAGATAAACTATTAGCATGTGTTTACCTGGACGACTGTGGTCCCTTGCAAAGGGATGGCAACTATAAATATATCATGGTTGTAGTGGATTCCTGTACGAGATTTATTTGGATGTGGCCCCAGCACTCGGCTGACGCCAGAACTGTTATAAAAGATTTACGAGTCTTTATCGGCACATACGCAATTGGCATGCTACATTCTGATCAGGGTCCTGCGTTTAGCTCTCGAGCTTACAAAGAGGTCATGAACAGCATGGGCATCGTATTGCGGTACTCTTCTCCCTTCCATCCTGAGGGAAATGTGGATGTGGAAGGAAAAAAACGGGACATAAAGCAATCTATAAAGGCGAGGGTATTAGGTTCGGGTGATGGGTGGGTCAAACATTTAACAAGTGTCCAACGTAGTCTTAATAATCTGCCAAGAAATTCTCTGAAAGGTCTCACTCCATACGAATTATTGTTCTGAACTAGAATGCTTATTCAGGATCTTGATAGTCACACTTCAGTGGTAGAATAAAAATCCTTTGATATCAAACATCATTTGGCTGTTTTACATGATTTAAATGAAACAAGAAAAAACCTGAGTAACATAAAGTTGAAACAACAGCCGACAGCCACTGAAGAAAAACCACCTGTCCCAGCAAGACCTGTCTGGATTGCAAAGATTGGGCATCTGGTCAGAGAAAAGATCGCGGTAAAGAAGGAATTTGGGCCTTCTTACAGAAAAGCAGTACCTGTCTTAGCTATCAGCGGAACAAGATCAGTTGTACTACCGCCCCTTGCTGGTAAAAGGGAGAACAGAGTTGTATCCATCGACCTGGTAAAACCACAATCACGTGGCCAATAATAAGTAGTAGGTCAAGTTGACTCCCAAGAAATAACAGAATACCGAAATTTGCTACAATCCAAGAGGCTCATACTGAGAGACTACTCACATTTGATAAACCTGCAGTGAATAAAAAAGGACTATGCAATAATGCTATGGAACTAGTGCCTCTTGAAACCCAAATTACAACAGTTCGTCAAGAAACACCAGTCTACAATGATGTAGCCTCTGACTATGCTAATGAAGGAATGAAAAATGCAAAAGCAAATGAAAATCCGGAAAAAATTCCAACAATTGACAGAACTGCATCTGGCTACTTCATCAATTTCGACGACTTCTCTGAAGATCCAAGCGAGCATGAAGAAACGCGTCTAACAAAAACTTATACACACAGATGTTATAGTGAAGGGAACAAGGAGGTATTTCTTAGTGGGAAAAATTGTAAAAAATCACTAAGTGGTACACTTCTGTGTCAAGGTATTAATTTGCATGGAGCCTGCGAAGGGTCTTCAAATAACCTTTCATGTCACCTGCATGGCACGCCTGCAAAATGGATAGAGCCATTTTTTAGACCAGTTTCTAACGGCAGTTACATTTTAATAAGTGAGCACAGCTGTTGTGGCATGCTGCCAGGAAAAGCCTATCTGACAACTGTAACTTCCAGGGCCGTTTGCTGCATGCAAGTATTGTATCCACACAACAATCCAGATATGGGGGCTGCGTTATGGCCTTCATTGAATATCTCTTCCATTCAAATTGATACTTTGAGCAGAATGAAGTCTATTCTTTTACAGACAACTGTGCCTTTAGCGTCATCAAAAGAAATGTATGATCTGCAAGTGGCAAGGGCATAGGCAGAGATACATTCCCTTTTAGTAAAAAAATTGCCCCGTGCATTTCGTAGAAATACTAAGCCAAATCCTAAACATGTGTGATAACAGTGGCATCGCTTATTTATTTAAGAAAAATTTTTCGGGACTATTAGCACTCTTTGAAACAGTTCTGGGCATCTTCCCGAATTTTGTCCATTCTGTTTTCGGCGGCCTACCCTTAATCTTGGGCCTCGTGGCAGGAATTTTATTTTTGCTCCTTCTGCACAGATATGGCAAGCCAATCCACAGACAAGACTCTAGCAACGATGGAAGAAACGATCCTAGCAACACGATACCAAGACCGTATCACTAAGGTCCTCGGATTGGCCCGGCTAAGAGTTCTGAGTACAACCTGGTTTCTTTCATTCAGACCGATCTGGCAAGATTGCATCATACCTGTGCTTCGATGTCTGCTATGCGGAGAAGAATGCGTGTTGGACATCTGTCTTACACTACAATCAGCGGTACCAATGGATATCGATACTTTGCTAGGTCCTGCAACAACTCTTGTATCGTGTTGTCCCCAGCGGCTACCGATTCTGATGACAGCATTTTTTGAGACTTCACCACTACGAATAGGTGGCGGTGAGGTACGAGAAGAAAGCAGCACCAAACAGGTACAGCCTTATGTGAGCATTTCTGATCCAAACATCGATGATTGCAATCACGCAGAGAACTGCACAGTTGCAGCATTTTCAAACTTGGTCTAACTTTCACCTGACGTTGTAGACCAATTTTTTGCGGGTCTGTCTGAAATAATGTTCTCTCCAGTCAACAAGAATAACTCTTAATAAAAACAATGAGCACACGTTCCCTGAACTCTGAATTCGGCCTTCAGTTTTGAAAAACAAAACTACAGAAAATATTTGGAACTATTTTTTCCCATGAAAGCGAAATTATTTTTGTTCATTCTCCAAAATATTTACTTTTTTTTGGGCACATGGTACTCTGCTAAAAGTCAAACTATTATTAGAGAACAGAGCTTCTATTTTAGGATACTAGAGACAATATTTTACCTCAGCCTCTAGCACATATACAGAAATTTGTATAAATATGTGATGAAATGGTCTTGACCATCTTTTCTGTATTTAGAGCCATTTTCATGTGTAATTTTCGCAATTCATTCAGCTGATATATATATGCATTTATCTAAATGATGACACTGCTTGAAAAGCGTACAGTGCCAACACTAATTTTCGTGTATTTACCTTATACCATTTCAAATGCGAAATATGTATTTTGGGGTGGGTCGGAAAACACACATACATCGTTGAATGTTTACTATTACTTAGTATTTTAATAATGATGGACATCAATCCGTGGAGTGGGTGTCGTGTTTATATCTAGGACCCTAATTCAATATTCCTGATTTATGCCCTTGTGAGGTTATCATCAATAATATCCCCGATAAAGGCATAAGAATCAGATCCATATTCAGTAATAGCCCATGTAGTCCAAAGCACAGCACGGCTACTCCCATCGACTCCTAGAAAGCACAACGCGTTCTTTAAACAAACCAAGCCTCCAGCAGCCCGGGAAAATCCCCCCTGCTTTTGTTTTGATTTGAACAAGAACTCCTGAAGTCCAGAAAGAACCTGTTAGTTCTTAGTGATGTCTTTTGTCCAACCTTACGTCAAACCCGGGGCCTTCCAGGTATAAAATACCAACAGTTGCCTTAAGCAAACACACGGTAGTTTGGAGCAGAGCGGCCATCTACTTGCCCAAGAGCCCAGCTGATGCGAGAGCCAGCGGAAGCCGCCCCTCCTGTTTGACGCACTGAGAGAGACGCTGTCTTTTTCTCCAGCCGAGAAAATCCAGCTCCGGTGTTTCCAGCCTACCCTTGCAGGTTGCTGGGAGATCGAACCCTGAAGAAAGAGATACCACACCTCCCACATTCTATTAACAAGGTACGGAGCTGACTAAACCCTTAAGAGAATTCTTGATGCAGATTCTTGGCAAAACTATCTTAACCAACTTAACTTAAACTGCTACTTACTTACTCCTTCCCACGTATTAGGCTTAGGTCAGGTACACCAGGGTAGGCGAAGTTAGAAGCACCAGTTGAGTACGTTAGTCAATGTTTTTATGTATGTATATATTTTATCCATTTTAAAGTATCATATGGCTAAGAAACCATATCTATGCTTTTACAGTATTATTTCATAATACAACTTTTACTGTACGCACTTTACTTTACTTTAAGTATTGCAATTGTGGCAATTTATTTCTCTTGCATGAGGAAGAAGACTGCTCAATAAATAACACCTTTTATTGAAAACGCCCGTTTCTCTATTTCTCTGCACTCTGGTGAAACTAAGTATGCACTGCTGACTGAGTGAAATAGCTGTCTATTGTTTTCGCACGACTCTAGAGATACACTCTTATTCTGAGGAAGCAAAGCTGTCATGTTTATGCGGTTGTCGGAAACTGAATCCCTTCTTGTCTGAGCCAGGGAAGTTCATCCCTCCCTATTCATTCAAGAAAGTTTCCAGTGACCTCTGAGATAGCTTGCGCAAACCTAAATTAAGTTTAACATAGTCAGTAGAGACCTAGATGACCTCAGTCCTACGTCTACACTGCTGTTTATGTTATTCCAATGCGCAAAGCCTATTGGGAAAATAGGAACTACACTACAGGGTGATTAGCCGCGCTATATAAATCTTGATTGATTGATTGCTTTATGACCACTTCCTGTTGGAAGTGAGCATAACCCTGTCCCAGAGCTCCTAATTCTGCCATCACCAAGTTGGCAGAAATTTCCAAAAGGGGGGCACAGCAGGCAGCTCACCTTAGGGGAGTGACTGGCATAGTAGTGCACCACGCCTCCTTGCAAATCTAATTTCCCACCTGCCCTGCTACCAAATGACCCCAGAGCGGGAGTTGGCATTTCCTCTGTCTGGGGAAGCGGTAATCAGATATCAAGGGCAGCAAAGGCCTTTGAAGCCTCCTGCTTTGATTTGCTGATTACTGAGCTATCCTGCTTGGAGGAGGTGACAACACCTCTGGCTAGAATAAGCATTGTTTCTGCCCTCCAAGAGCATATGCTCTCATCTACAGGGGGTTAGAAACCTGTCTGTGTAAGAAGGCTGGTCTACACCTGTCAGCCAGCACACTAGTGGCTGCTAGGTTTTCAGGGGGCTCCTCTAAGGGGCCCTCTTGGTGCATTTAATAAAAAAGTTCACCACTGGAATCAGTGTGGGTTTATGAATACATGGTGTTTGATACCGAACACCATAAAATTCAGTGAAGCCATAAAGTAGCTGGGTAACTCCTTTATACCAATGTCCAGCACATGTACTTACAATGGCTTCCATGTTCACTTGTGACATCTAATAATTGACTTAGACATTACAGGGTCATATCTGCTCATGCAGATATGCCCACACATGTGGTATAGTGCACCTTGCACTAGGGCAGTAAGGCCTGCAGTGGGGGTGGTGCACCTATACTGTATACAGTGTTTGTAGGCATGGCATCCAGGAATTTGTGCAACAGAATTGTGACATAGGAACATGAAAATAATCATCATAGCCCTACTATACATGTGATCTGCATTGGGCAATATATAATTACAGAGGTTGTTGCAAGATAGTCTGACAATACACATAACTCAAAAATGTACACATACTGTGCTTTTAACATTCGCCTTGTGGGTGGTTTCTTATTCAAAAATAATACCTGGCATCCTGATAATTATCGTTCATCAGTCTCATTACTTTTCCTGCGATTTTGCTGCAGAAAGGGCAATGGCAATGGCTCTGTAGGCCATTTCAGTTTGGCTTGGAATGACCTGTCAGCTTGGATCTGAAGCAGTTGCGGCTGCTGCCGGATGGGGGTGGTGAGGCGGGCAATTAATTAACAAAATAAAAACGTACCTTAGAATGCCGGCCAGCCACTGCCTCCTCTGCATACTCCTCCTTCCGGCAGTCCAGCCCGCGGCAGGAAGCACCCAGCACAGAGGCTCCCCATAGCCAATCACAACGCTGCAATGCAGCTTTGTGATTGGTCTGAGTGCCATGGATCGGCACTTAGTCTCATACATGGAGCCTCTGCATGTTGCTCACCAGGCTGTGTAATGCAGGAACATGCAAAGTGTGCATGAACGGTTTGGTCGCCCAAGCAGGCCGACCAAAGGAGTTCATGTGCACTTTCGGAGAGCAGACCACTCCTCCCCTGCTCTGGTCAGCCTGGCCCCACACTGCACACAGGCTGCATGTATTAGAAAAATATAAAATGGCAATAATGATACATTATTGTCATTTTATTTTTCCTTTTTGAGCAGTGAGGCAATTATCATCCGCCTCGGCGGAAGAGCCACCACTGATCTGTGTACACCTGTGACTGACAGGGGAAGTGACTTTTATTGAAGGCAGTGTGCCACCTGCGTTCTCCCACCTTCTTGAGGTAGGCAAGACAAACTGGAAGAGACGTTCATCTACTATTCCATCAACTACTAGATGAAAGGTAGTTGTCTTTGCCTCATACTGCTTTATCCTTGAGAATGCATATGAGAAATTGGCAGCAATTGCAAACTGTAAGCCTGCATAGTTTTTTGTGATTAGTTGCACCAGCTCATTTGAACAATTTCTTACATTCTTAAAAAAAGGTGTTTTTAATCTGCTTTTTCATTGTATTGATTGCTTCATTGTATTGATTGCTGTGTTCTGTTGATCTTCCAGTTTGAATGCCTATTTGATTTGTGTCATCCCATTCATAAGAAGAATAAAACGTGCTAATACAAAATTAACAATGTCATAGTATCCACTGAATAATGAGCAAAACATTGTAGCCACTTCTGAAGGAGGAAAGCACAGCACTAGAATATTTCTTGCAATAGATAGATGTGAATTGTACTTTTAAGTAGATTTAGTCATTAATACAAAATAAAAACTTTTCTGAAATGCTGAAAGGACACTTGTGTTAGTAGCTGCGACACAAAACACTTCTTTCGATTTTATCTTTTTTACAACTGAATGAATTTCTCATTTGCTAAACTGAGAACACATTGTTTTGGCTAAGGGAAGAATACATTATTTCTCCTTTATTGTATATTTGAGAGGAAGATATAAATCGTGGAACCCTCAAGACTTATGCCCATTTAGCCAATAGCAAAGCACAGAAATAGATCTGAAAATCTGGTGGGCATTCACTGCTGGTCAGATGGTTGTCAGTAGCGGCAGACAGGGAATGAGGGAGGAGGGGCAAGGGACAAACTGAAAAAAGAATAAAAATACCACTTTACTTTCCACGTCTTTCCTCTGCTTCTTTGTCTGGGAACCAGGAAGCACCCACGCTCCCTATATCCAAACACAACGATTGGTCTGAACACCGTGGATTGGCGTTCGGATGGGGACTGAGGGCCTGTGCGTGTTTCCTTCAATGCTGTGTATTGCACCCTGATGGAGGACATGCAAAGTGCGCATGGAAGTTTGGCTGGGCCAAGACATCCGGCCAAGCAGTCGTGCACACTTGCAGCATAAAAACTGCTACTCCATCTGTGCCTCCAGCCCTCCCCCCAACCAAGCCCCGAACCTGCAAAAAATAAAATGATCATAACTATGTTATGATCATTTTATTTTTCCTACTCAAAGAGCAGTGGGAAGACGCTCCTCCGCCTTAGCGGAGGAGCCACCCTGCTGTCTGCCTCCTCACTCTTTGTATATTTTCTGCCTTTGACAGGGTTGATCACCATAGACTTCTTTAAGTTCTGGAGGCACAGAAATGCATGAAGGGGAGGTCTTAGCAGCTGGATAGACCAAAGAGCTTCTATTTAGATCCTGTCCTTGTTGCGTGCTGTGCTCCCTGGGTATCTGTGCAAGCACCTCTGCTCTTCAGCCTATGTATGGAGCCACTGAGAATCCAGATGGTTGAGCCAAACCTGGACATCCAACATTATGAATTAAAATTCGATAACTTTAACAGTGTGCTCATTCAGGACTTTTTCACATGGAAAATTGCCTCTTGACCCTACACATGTGGACACCTTTACATCTCAGAGTGGCTCTAGGAGCTCTTGTGATGGCTTCATCTCCTCTATGACCACTGAAGCTAAACCATTGAGCATATTGCTCGAGTCTCATTTGAATAATTTCTTCCCAAATTGATCATGAATCTACTAAAGCCAAAGCCATGATTCATGCTAAAATAAGCCCAAGCCAATAAATTCCACCATAATGTTCTGGCCTTAATGTCAGTGAGAAATGACAATGGGAACTCTATCTTTGTGGGCGCTACAGTATCATCACTATACTCAAATCTGTCCCCCACTCAGCAGAAGAGTCTAATTCTGAAATGTGAAAACATGACCATAATGCATTATTCTGAGGGAGCTGTTACAAAGCAGTCTGGAAGCAGTAGTAGTACCAATTATAGGTTTATTAGAACAGCCCCACACCGGTGGTGGTGCGTGGGTCAGCGGAACATCAGTAATGTCAGTTGATGTCACAGGAGATCAACTGGGGAGGAATGGAATGTAGGGGGAACCAATGGGGAAGAGGAGAACACAGAGGGAGCTCACGCGCAGGGGAGGGGAATGTACCATGCGCTGGGGCACTGGGGGGTGGCATAAGTGAGATACAACACATCTTCCTCTCTTGAGAGTTTTGACAACTGTGCCACGGAATGTGGTAACCATTAACATGTGGGTACATAAACTGGTGGGCAATTAGTGACAGACAAAGTCATCCAAGCGTTTTGGTCTTCTGATGGTTCTACCAAACCTTCCAGAGACCGACGGTAAGTTAGGTGCACATTCGGTGTCAGAATGGGAATCATAGCTAGTTCTGCCGAACCTACCACTGAGCCTGTGACCGTCAGACACAACTTCAGAGTCAGAATGTGGGTCATCGTGACTACTCCGATTATATGTCGAAGTGCTGGGATTGACACCAACAGACCGATCTGTCGATTGACCATCATCAGAGTCAGAGTCAGGTTGGAGATCATGTGTGCTGTTAGTTCTACTATTACTCTCTTCAACACAAGACCTATCAACATCCACCCACAAATCATTGCTAACCGTAACATGTTGCTGTTGATTGTGAGCCTTGCCTCCAGGATGATAATTTGCCAGTCTGCTCATGTGCCATACTTTTCCATCGCTGAGTCTTGCCGCATTGTTAAACAATTCATCAATGTGAAGAGGGGCAGTGAATCTGCTTTCTCCTTTCTTTACTTTTTTTTCCAAACGAACTTTCGCAAGGTCGCCAACCGTAAATGTATGATCCTTTGCGCTGTGTTTCGAATCATACCATTCCTTGTAGTATTTCTGTGCTTTGATAATGTTATTCCTTATGTTTTCTGGTGACCATTCTATTTGTTTGGATTCAGACATCCACCCCAGGTCAATGCTTAAAGGCTGTTCACTTCTCATGAGAACAAATGGTGCTGTGCATGTGCTTGCACAAGGAGATATCCTGAATGCCCAGATGCGTTTGTATACTTCTTCTTCCCAGTTTAGGTTTGCATTTCTAGATAGTTGTATGTGTCCCTTCAAGACACGGTTGAAACGTTCAGTGAGACCATTACCTTCTGGATGATAAATTGAAGTGGTGTGATGGGTGATACAGTTCCTTGCTAGAAATGACTTGAATGCCTCTGAGCAGAATTGCGGACCATTATCGGTGAGCACTGATTTGGGTAATCCTTCACTTAAAAACAGTTTGTCCAAGAAATCAATACATTTTGAGCTGTCAATTTCATCGACAATTTTTATTTCCGGCCACTTGGAGAAATGATCTATTGCCACTAGGATGTACTTGATTTCTCCGTCATGTCCTTTGATGGGCCCCACTATGTCTAAGCCCAATTTCTCCCATGCCATTTGAGGGGGTTGAATTGGAGAGAGACTGACTTTTGAAGTTTTGAGAGTTTTGTCTGAGTCACAGCATTCAACACAGTTCCTGACCTGGACCTCAATTTGTTTGTCAATACCCGGCCAACAATAACTTGACTTGACTCTCTGCCTAGTTTTGGTGATGCCAAGGTGGCCAATGTGTCACAAACTTATTCTGTACAACACACCGTTTTCCCAACTGAGTTCATTTCTTGTTTCCCAGTACGCTTTGACATTGTCATGTAGGTTGCGCTTTTCTGGCCATGCAGAGTTGACGAATTTGCATACTTCTTGTAGCGTAGAGTCGCTCGACATGTGTTGACCCCATTCTTCCGCTGATATTCCATCCAGGTCAGTGTTGAAGAGCAGAGCCACCTTCTCCTCATCTTCTTGTGTGACCATGCTTTCCGTGTGAGGCAGAGGTAGTCTGCTGAGGAAATCTGCAATTTTGTTTTTCACTCTGGGCCAATATTCCGCCGAGTAGTTGTAATCCAATAACTTGATTGACATTTTGCTCAGTCTTGGTGAAGCATTTTGTAGACCAGAGGCAGACAGTATCTTGATTAATGGTTTGTGGTCTGTGCGAAGATGGATTTTGTATCCCCACACATATGCTCTGAAGTAATTGAGCGCCCATGAACAAGCCAGCAGCATTTCACGCCCAATAACTGAGTACTTTTCCTCTGCAGAGGTGAGCGACCTGGAGGCAAAGGCTACTACCCATTCTTGGTTCGATGAGTCCTTCTGTGCTAGCACAGCTCCTATTCCTTTGTTGCTTGCATCAGTAGTTAGATAGATTTCTGCTTTGGGGTCAAAACCTTTGAGGAAAGGTGCCTCGCTGATTTCCTTTTTGATGGTATCAAAGGTGTTCTGACAGTCAAGTGACCAGACAAATTTGGTTTTATTTTTCAGTAATTGTCTTATACTGTAGGTTTTTTCAGAGAAATTCCTTATGAATTTGGAGTAATACTCCGTCAAGCCAAGAAAGGCTCTTACATCTTCTTTGCTTGAGGGACATGGTGCATTGAGGATTGCGTCCACTAAACCTTGTTTGGGTTTAATTCCTTCTCGGCTGATGGTGTGCCCAAGATAAATCACTTCGTCTTGTGAGATTTTACATTTGTCTAATTCTACGGTTAAACCATGCATTTTCAGTTTGCTAAAAACTTGCCTAAGGCATGTGTCATGTTCCAATTGGTTGCTGCCCATGACCAGGATATCATCCTGGAAAAACCTGATGCCATCAACACCTTCCAGGATGGATGTCATGACCCTTTGGAAAAGTGCTGCAGCAGAGGCCAATCCAAATGGTACCCTGGTAAACCGATAACAACCAAAGGGTGTGATAAAGGTTGTGAATTTTTTACTGTCCGCATGCAGTGGGATTTGGTGATATGCGGATTTCAAGTCTATTATGGAAAATACACACATATCATTAGTGGCACTAAACATTTCACATATACGTGGTAGAGGATATTGATCAACAATAATGTTTATATTGAGGTCCTTGAGATCGACGCAGAGTCTAATTTTCCCATTGGGACGTTTCACAACTACCAAGGGGAAAACCCACTCCGCCGATTCCACCACTTCTATAATGCCATCCTTGACAAGTCTGTTTAATTCTGCTTGAACATCACTTCTCACTGACACTGGTAGATGTCTTACCTTGTGAATGCAAGGAACAGCTGAGTCTTTTAGTTCAATTTTATGCTCGAAGCTGTTAAGAAGACCAACTTTACCTGAGAACACTTCTGGAAAATCTTTTTGTATAGCCAGTTTACTGGAATCATTTATAGACAAGACCGGATCAGCACTATTGGGATCAAGCATGATACCAAGATCAGCTTGGTCACTCCAGCCAAGGACAGAGGGGCCTTTTTTAGCAACATAAAGTCGGCAAAATGCTCTCGTTTTTAAATTCAAATTCCAGATCACGTGTTCCTAGGAATTCTATGTTGTTTCCCGTGTAGCTTCTAGCAATAACAGTAGGTTTTTCAAGAGTTGAACCTATTTTATCCGTGAATTGCTTCCAAACGTTCTCGTTGATAATCGTGAAGGGAGACCCAGAGTCTGCCATCAGATTGACTGTCACACCTCCCAAACTTACACATGGGTTTTTTCTTCTTGGTTGGCGTGAGTTCTAACACGTCATATTCAATTGAGAAAACATAACTGACGCTGTCGGAGTCAGAATACTCTGAATCCTCTTCTGTGGAATCACTCTCTTCTTGAATTTGTCGCCCTGTCTGCTTTGTTTGTACAATTTCCTATTGCATACCTTAGCGATGTGTCCAGTCATTCCACATGACGAGCATTTTTGATGTATAGCTGGACACCTTCTTGAATCAGCTAAATGGGTTGGAGACCCACAGCGATAACATTTAAGTTCAGGAAGATCATTGTCCCTTGTATTACCACGTCTATCACTGCTTTGTTTTGATCTTCTTGGTTCACTTCTTTTGTGATAATCATGTCTCATTTCATTTTTGTTTCCTTTCTGTTTTAGTTTGCTTGCATTGGAGGACCTTATAGCTTTAATTTCCGCTGGTTCATCCATAACTGCTTTGGCGCATCTGCCTGTAAGTTCAGCTTTCTTGACAAGGGCAACAACCTCCTTCAAAGAAGCCTCTCCATTGACCCAAAGTTTGTCCTGGATATTGGGGTTGCTCGCGTGCATAATTATTTGATCATGCACAAACTCTTCTTGCAGTGCTCCAAATCTGCAGGTTAAGGCTAAGTTGTTCAAGGCAGCAACGTAATCTTCAATGCTTTCTTCTTTCCCTTGCTTCCTTCTAGAGAATTTGTACCGGTCGACAGCAACACACACAATTGGCGAGAAGTGATCGTCCAGATCATCCAAGGCATGTTGACATACATCATCACCTGTTCTCACTTTATTCTCTATGTTGTTGTAGGTCTTAACTCCGCCTGGACCCAAACAGTACAAAAGTACTTTTTTCTTCTTTACAGCAGTGAAATCATCATCCTCCACTGTCTCAATATAATTATTAAAGTACTCTTTCCACTCTTTCCAAGGCATGCATGGTGCACCTTTGAGCGGTAGGAACGCTTGAGGTTGCGAAAGATTCAAGAAGCTAAGAGCACACATAATGGTAGACAAACTGTTGGCTCAAGTTCTCACTGTGATAAGTTCTAATGTAGTAGTGAATGTCACTTTATACACCTCTTTTTGAAGTATTCACAGCTGTCACCTTCAAAACTCATTAATTCAGAATAGTCCTTAGTACAATGTTTGCTTCGTTAAGTTACACTTGAATTCTTATTTGTCCCTTATAAACACATTGCGCAATGTTCCACGAATACAGAGCTTTGGCCAGGCTCGAACACTGGGCTTGAGAAGTACGATCAATTTCACTTTGAACATTTTTCAAAATGGCCCCCAGCGCTGCGTTTCAATGACGTCACGCGTCACCGAGCATGCGCAGATGTGGTGGATTAGAAGCACGAACACAGCTGACAGGAATTTCCTTTAAGAATGCGCACGGCAAGCGCGTACACAGCTGACAGGAGTTACAGCGCGCGAGGACTGCAGCTGCCAGGGAACAACGTCGAGCACCTTCAAGGGGGCACACGTGAAGGGGATATCCTCAAATGCCGTGCGGCCCTACCTCCGTGCGACGCTGCAGCTGACACGTTCTGAGACACTCAAATCTCGGATCAAGGCACACGCCTCCGCATCCCCCGACAGCTATGTGGCCGTCGTCTTCATCCACTTATGACGACAAGGCACCGGAATTCCCAAGGTAGGAGGAATTGTCCCGATCTGTCAGCAAAGTTTAAATCCGTCAGCTGTACCACGGTGTGAGGCTGTAGTTCCGCTGGTTTCCGCTCGTCGCCACTGTTACAAAGCAGTCTGGAAGCAGTAGTAGTACCAAGTATAGGTTTATTAGAACAGCCCCACACCGGTGGTGGTGCGTGGGTCAGCGGAACATCAGTAATGACAGTTGATGTCACAGGAGATCAACTGGGGAGGAATGGAATGTAGGGGGAACCAATGGGGAAGAGGAGAACACAGAGGGAGCTCACGCGCAGGGGAGGGGAAGGTACCATGCGCTGGGGCACTGGGGGGTGGCATAAGTGAGATACAACAGGAGCTCCATTATCAGGCCATTTAAAACTGGTTTGCACTCTCTTGAAACTAAAATACCTTGAGCAATCAAAATATCACCTGTACTCTGTAGTAAGTAGATTAGGTAGGTAGCAAGACATGTCTTCAGGTTACAAGATAGATTTATTAAGATAGCACAGCAGAGCAGTACACCTAGCCAGCTGACCAGAACATCAACTGACGAGACTGGAACTTTCGCATACAAGTTAGAACACTCACAGGTACTCTGGGAGGCTGGGAAGATGAAAACACAAAGGAAGGGCTACAGACGCCAAGTAGCCTTATTGAAGGAAGCACAAATATACTACATATCTTCCTCCTTTACAGAGAAAACAAAATGAAAGATCAAAACACATAAAGAAAGCTTTAAGCATGGAAGACAACAAGAAAACAAACATAAAACATGTAGGAGGCCAGCGACCTCTTGGACTTCCAGATCACGAAGGCAATCAGAGTCAGGGGTGAAAAAAGGAACAGGATCATGATGAAGATGACCACCTACTCCCCTTCGATTGACAAAAAGAGGAAGAGACAGTCTACTCTCCGCAATCCATCATTGTGGCCAGCAAAATAAGGAAGTGACAGTTTACTTTCTCAGATCAGTCCTTGTCCGACGTGGCTTCCCGCTCAGAGTTGAAGATGAGAATTTCAACATGTGCCTCCATACTCACAAAGTTCTGAAAGGATATTCCAGAGGAAAAAAAATATAAAAAAATTGGAGCCAGTTCTCTCACTGTCCAAGTTGAAGTTCTGGACGAGGTGTCTTGGTTCTGGTTCTGGTTCTCTTTCTCGGGTTCTGGGCCTATTTCGGTGGTTCGGCCTCTATATTTTATCTTTTATTTATATTTGGTGGACTATCAGTCTCAGTGCTGTGGGCTCTAATACCCGGTTCTAATCGGGAAACCTTAGTCCCGGTTCTGGGAATCTCTCTGTCACAATTTTCTGTTGTGGTACTGGGACTTTAGTCCTGGTTCTACTCGGAACCTCTTTGTCATGAATCTTGTCGTGATTGTGGGACCTTGATCCCTGTTCTTTTGGGAACCTCTCAGATATGATTTTCCTATCATAGTACTGGGACTTTCGCCCTGGTTCTACTAGGAACCCCTCTGTCATGAATCTTAGTCGTGGTGCTGAAACTTTATCCTCTCCCAGTCCTGGGACTTCCTTTGTCCTCTCCCAGTGCTGGTTCTGCCGTTCCTGGGACTCCCTTTGTCCTCTCCCGGTCTTGGATCTGCCGGTCCTGGGACTTCCTTTGTCCTCTCCCGGTCCTGGTTGTGCCGGTCCTGGGACTTACTTTTGTCCTCTCCCGGTACTGGGACCTTTGTGACTTCAGCCCCTTCTTGCCTCTCTGACATGGTTAAGGGCCAGCTTCTAGATGTGGGACATAGGTCCCAGCTCAAGGTTCTCAGACTCAGGTCTCAAGACTCTCTGATGCAGTTCTGTACTTTTGCAGGTCTGAACACTTTGTCATAATTTTGCAGAAAACTGAACACCTTGTCCTGTTTGGATTATCTGTCCAAGTTCTGAATCTTTCTCACGGTTCTGTACATTACATGTAATCTGTCCCTGGGAGTAATTATAGGCTGTGATGGATTTTGCTGCTATTCCAATATTACTGTTTCTGCACTCCCCTTTAGTGCTCCATAATTTTATGCACTTCAGCATCTTAACACATACGTTCTAAACGATGCGGTAGTAGGTTTCAAAAATTGCTTTCAACTTACTCGTAAAGCCATGCCAGCCTTAAAGAAAGAAACAAAAACTTCTGGAATACTTAGAAAATCCACCAGATGGCACTGTTGTAAAAGAATAGTAAGCCTTAAGTTCAACTGGTTTAAGCTTCCCTGTGATTCGGGACACTAGGGCCCCCATTAGGATGGCGGGCGGACTTTGCCCGCCTGCCACCCTTGTGGATAACGGGACCGCCCGCCTTAAGTGCGGGCGTCCCGAGGTTAGCATTAGGATGAGCCTGCAACAGTGGCTTACGTGTGTGTATGAGGGTTTTTGATGAAGGTCACAAAAAACCCGGGTAGTGTAGTTTCAAGTGATCCATGCTTTTATTGATTTTGACAAATAAATATTTTGCCAGGCCTCAACCGTCTTTTTAAATCCTTTTGAGTCACCTTAAAGTAGGCTCTAAAGGTCCATAGGACAGGGTGCATTCTATTAAAAAAGTAGGACATGTGGACTTAGTTTTACATACCCTGGCAGTTACATACCCTGGCAGTGAAAAATTCCTAAAGTAATTGTCTACTGCTGTAAGGCCTATCTCTCCCATTGACTAACACTGTGTTACCTTACTACATTTAATAAGTGCTAACCTTGGATTGGGAGTAGAAGAGACATGCCGTTTACACTCAAATTAATTTTAATTTATAATTCCAATTCCCTTTATTGGTGAAGTTAGATTTTAAGTTGCAATTCTGAAAATGCCACTTTAGAAACTTGGCATTTTCAATGTTCCAGCACTTTTTTCTGTCTGCAACTTGCCGTATCACAGGACTGCAAAAGGCTCTGATGTTGTAGTTAGTGTGTTCCTTACATACAATGACACAAAGTGGGATTAGGTGTGGGGGAGGGGATGAACTCAGCCCCACTTACTCTTTAAAGGGCTTTTTCCTGCCCACATAGAGGAATCTCCACAGTGTGGGATTGATGCCCTTCCAACCAACAAGGGACAGGGTCAGTGTATACTAAAAACAGGAAGAAGTCCCTATTGTGTCACTCACTCTTTCTCGCAGTCATTTAAGCTGATTTTGTATGATCCTATTAGATCTCAATGCATCCTTACTCCTAATCACTCTTCTAACTACGCACTGAACACAGTAATATGCAAAGAGGTCTTATTTATTAAAAATGCTTTCTGGTACAAAATATTCTTACAGTGGTTCTTTTCATAAAAATTACATTTTAAACTCCATACATAAAAACATTATCGATAAAGTTCATAATTCAACAAAATATGAATATATAGTTACAAATTGATATCTTTAAAAGTCCTAATTATTACACACTCATGTCACAAGTTGTCGATGCAGTGTTTCGGTGGATAACACTTGATACACCCCACCTTCTTCAGGACAATAGATTTATAACAGAAGTGTACCTTAAACCTGTTGCTTTAATTGACCACCTGTGAAACTTACAGTAGAGGCGTTGCCATGCTGTTAGAAGGATTGCCTTGCTGCCTGGGAAGGAAGACTGAACCTGCTTGCCTTCCCCACTGGCTAACCAGAGCAACTCCAAGGTCAGTTGGCTGACCTCCTGGGTGAGAGACAGGGTCTCTACAAGGATTCACAGTCTTCCCTGCAATTGCCCAACTGAACTGCTGCAACCTGCCCCAGGCTCTACCTTTACCTGCAACTGGCCATGCCTGAACCCTGCTGGCCTCTGCTGGAGTAAATTCCAGATCCCCAATCCGTAACCCTCAGGTCCTGGACCCTTGGCTGGCATCAAAGTGTACTCCTCCAAAGTAAATGTGAAAATCCTGAAGTTTGGACTCCTCTCTACAGTAAACAGGCCTGTTTGTGTCAAAACCCTGCTGCCTGTGACAACCACCTATGTGAAGCTCTTCATGCCAACAACAGTCAGCATTGACTGGCAATGCGAGACCTGCTTTTTGCGTTACAGCAGGGACAGCCTGCAATGGCTGAAAATATGAAGCTACAGCAACAATCATCCACACGGATTATATTTTCACTTTACCACTGTTTTGTGCTGCATAAATACTTTGCACATTGCCACCAAGTTAAACCTGACTGCTTTTGTGCCAAGCGAACAGAAGGTGAAGCACGGGTTAATTTAGTGTCTTTTGTGGTTCACCCTAATGAAGACTGTGGTTGTTGCCCAAGTGGGGCTTGCACCCCTCCCCCCATCCTGCAACCCAACCAAATTTACAATTATGTAGCCCCCTGAAATGAGAATACTGAAAATGGTGCAATGCAGATTTGAACCAGGTTTTAAGGATGACAGAATATCCAAATTATTGTGTGTAATGAGGTTAGTAATGACAGGAGCGTGGCATTGGTCTGAATGTGCAGCAGAAAGAAGGAGTGACATAACATGGGAGGGAAAACACACACGTCTCTCTCTCTCTCTCTCTCTACGATGTTATGTGAATGGATAATGATGAGGGATGGGCGTAGTTTGTGAAGTAGCTCTACGGGTAGCTTCGCGAAGTGCACTTCGCACTACGTGAGCTACGTGTAGCACTACGTGAACTGCGTAGTAGCATGTTTGCACTGTGCAAGATGTCGTTTTCAATGATAGCACAGTGCGGACAAGCATCCGACAATGTGCAATCATTGGAAATGGCATCTTGCACAGTGCAAGCTGTACTTTTCTGTCGCTCGAGTAGATTTTTACTCAAGCTGCAGCTTTCTCAACGCGGACTGGTAGTTTCTCATTGCAAGCGGTTGCGAGCATGCACGACCACTCGCAATGAGAACCTCCCCGCATTGAGAATCTCGCCGGGAGGTTTATTTTCCATGCTCGCAATCAGCAACTTAATTTTGCTGATCGCGAACAAGGAAAAAGTCTCGCGAGGATGTCATTTTGCTTGCTCACGGTCGCCAACTTGACGTTGAGGACCGCGAAGAAGCAAAAAATTACCGCTACGCTATGCTACTCATGTTTGCACTGTACTACGTGCAGTTCGTGTAGTGCGAAGTTGCACAAACTTCGCAAACTACGCAAGCGTAGCATAGTGCTTTGCCTAAGGTTAATAATGATGCCTGATGCAGTGTTTAATATGCAGTGTGATTACTAGCATGCAGAATAATTGACTGGAAAAGAGGAGGTTGAGGGCTGGGAAGCACATTTTCACTCACCTGAGTGCAGCAATGGAAGCAGACGCTTTAGAAAGGGAGCAGCACAGTTCTCATGATGACCCAGTAAAAAGGATGCAGCAGTGCAGGGTGGTACAAATGGAAATAT
Organism: Lissotriton vulgaris; assembly: GCF_964263255.1. Taxonomy (NCBI): domain Eukaryota; kingdom Metazoa; phylum Chordata; class Amphibia; order Caudata; family Salamandridae; genus Lissotriton; species Lissotriton vulgaris. The sequence continues at coordinate 616,286,134 of NC_141689.1, forward strand.
AAAGAAAAAGAAAGATCATTTAAGTTGATGGAGAGAAAGGTGGTATTAATAATGCTCAAAAGAGGAAAATGATTACTTAAATGCACAGGAAACATGAATCATTAGGTCTAATAGACAGTTTGCTTGAAGATAGTTTAGGAAGCTGGCTCTCTGTATAATGTACTAAAACAAAGTACACTGTGCAGAAAGTAAAGTGGATCCGCAATTGGTATACAGAGGTAAAAGCAGATAATTCTAATGTTCTTTTTGTTGGCAAGCAGAGGGTAGTGCTGAGCATTTGTTGTACATACAGAGGCAATAAATGAGACTTTCGCTCAAAAATAATTCTGAGACCAATTTACAAAAAACATCGATTTTTATGTCATTTTTAAGACAAAATCCTTTGTTCTACAGGAAGTACGTTCGGAGTTATGATTTTTCACAGTTCCAAAAACATATCACTTTCGTGTGCTATTGCACCATTGAAACTAATGAGATAACGTGTAAAAGTGCATAGAAAATCAGGCAATGCTTTCACTAAGTTCACCTTCTCATAGTAGGTCGACATTGGGACCAAGTCCAAAGTGGCACTAGCAGATGGTCTGGAGAGTCCCAGATCAGAGAAGAGTGCTGAAGGTGATGGCAGCTAGGGCGCTATGACGAACGGGGCCACTTGGTAACACACTGCACAGGGGGACTTCTGATTTATTGTAATGTAGTTTATTGGTAAAAATCTGTATGGCATGACTACTTAAAATCATCGCAATCACAACAACTTCACATCTCGATCCTAAAAACTAAATTAATCATTAAAAAAATCATTACAAGCATAACATCTTCACAACACATAAAATAAGAAACTGTCCTATATATACAATTTAAAACTTATTAATACAATCCAATCACATAAGGGTGACTTAAAAGTAAGTCAGAGTGGTCTCCTTTGAGGGAAGAGTCTGCAAGGGCCTAAGGACCATGGGAGCACAGCTGGTTCATCATTACCGGGCCGGTGGGCTGGGTGCAGAGTAGATAGGTCAGCTGAATGTTGTGCATCTTGAGGTCCTCACGATCAGGAGCAGGCGATTTGGAGAGGTAATATTGAGACAGATGGGCCACTCAGGAAGTGGGCTTTAGGTGCCTCGACTTACCTGGATAAGTACTTGCTTTTGGTGTTGTGAAAGTCTGGAGTGGAGTCTTCTTCTTGCATCTTACAGATGGGGGTCCAGTATCCCGGGTATTGGTATGGTGCGGCTCTGTTAGGTCCTGGTGCCTCTAACCATAGAGGGGAGGCAATGCTGTCCCTCAAGAGCTGATGTACTGATTTTGAAAAATAAACAGCCTTTTCATGATCGGTGCCTGCAATGTGCTAGGGAGTAAGGCCATCACAGCAGGGGAGGTTCAAGGCCCTTTTTCGAAGTCTGGACGGGCTCTGGGGTTCTTGAGTCTCCAAAGGTTAAGTACAACACAGCACACAGTGATTCCCAGAGGCAGCAGGCAAGGTTTAGTGTCAATTTTCTTCTGCCTCAGGGCTTCAGGTCTCATGAAGCAGGTCTTCTTTGTTTTGGTCTTGACCATAAAATCTAATCTTCAGGTCTTGGGGTGCCACCTAAATACTACATTTCGGGGTGTGCTAAGTGGAGACAGGTAGTAGCCAATAGGCTACCTGCCTTTAGGGTGTCTGCACCCCCTAGTGACCACTAGTTGTGAGAAGGCACACTACCCTAGCCCTGATAAGTGTTTTTTACCCATCTCAAGCTCGTGGAATTTCAGGAGAGGGGTTCACCTCGCCTGCCGCACCCTAGGGGTTTTTCTGGCTGAGCAGGGACCCTTCTCCTCATTTAAATATTTTTCCCTCCAAATGTGAAGCAGGAATGCGAGTTTGGCATCCCGCACTATCTCGGGAAGCCTTGGCTGTATGTCAAAGCTGGCATTGCCTTTGAGGCTTTCTGCTCTTGAAGCCCATTCTGACCTGGATCACCACCCAGGGCAAGGTTTGTTTATGGCCTCTGAGAGTGGAGGCTCTCACCCCATGAGGTCAGAAGCATGTCTGGTGGTGGCAGACTTGCTATGATCAGTCAGAGATCACACCAGTGCTTGGTAGGTTTTCAGGAAAGCCTCTAAATGGTCTCCTGTCTGCATTTATTAATAAATCTATCACTGGCATCAGTGAGGATTTAGTAAGACAAGATAGTTGATACCAAAAATCTTAGGGTTCAGTGAAGCCATCATGGAGCTAAAAAACTCGTAATGACAAGTATCCAGTCAATGTACTCCAATGGCGTCGCCCCTCTGCTTTTTTGCAGTGAAAGACAGAGAAAATAAAATTATAATAACTTGCGTTATTATCATTTTATTTTATCCTACTTCCCTCCACAGCTTTGCGTGAGGGGACGGGGGCAGGGGAGGAGGAGTAGCAGTCTCCTAAATTGCACAGCAACTGATTGGACGACCTTCTCGGCTCACCCAAAACCGTCTTGCACACTTTGCATGTTCTCCATGCAAGCTCCATCACAGCCTATGTAGAGAACATGCCCAGGCCTCTAGTCAGCGTCAGAGCACCGAAAAACAGGGAACAGACCAAGGCAAGGCAGCATTATGATTGGCTGACTGGGAGCCTGGGTGTGCTTCCTGTGGCTGAGCAAGGGAAGACTACGGAGTAGAGACGGGTGAGGAAGAGGCGAAAAGGTAAGCTTTTCATTTTTAATGTAGTTTTTTCATGGCTGCTTCCCCTGCATCCTCTCCCCCTCCCATGTCCTCCCATCTACTTCATGCATCCAACCTCCCACCCGACGCCTTACCTCTGATCGGTGCCGGCCAAACCTGATGTACTCTTTAAGGCTTCCCTGTGCACTTACAATATCCAAAAATGTCTCAGATGTTGTAAGGTCATATCTGCTCATGCAGATATGTCCACACATGGGATATAGTGCATCCTGCATTAGGGCTGTAAGGCCTGCGATAGCGGTGACTTACCTATATCTCATGCAGGGTCTGTGGGAATGGCACAATGTGTGCCATGTCAACTCTTCGGATTTCTCTGCACAAAGGCACACAGCCTGCAATGGCAGTGTGCATAACCTTGGTGAGGGTTCCCTGGGGTGGTACAATAGGTGCTGCAGCCCCAGACGACCATTTCAGTGCCCATGCCCTAGGTACAAGGGGTGCTATTTACTGGTGACTTACAAGCGTGGCTGAAGGTGTGCCAATCATGGTACAGTTTTCGGGAAAGAGATCTTGCACTGGGAGCATGGTTAGCTAGGACCCAGTGCACTTACCGTTCAAAATTACATCCAGAACCAAGCAAAAAGTAATGGCGAACCATGTCAGAAAAAAGCACTTTCCTACAGATAGATTTCGTAAATACATAAGGAGCACGTGAGAGTTCTTTAACGTAGGAAACATAAAGGGAGACTTGAACAGGTTAGCATTCTTCCTAAACACAACCTTCAAATGCAAACGGAGCAGTAATGGTGACCGGGGCTATGAAGGTCAGGCTGACATGGTGGTGTTGGAGTTGAGAGTGCAAGAGTGTCTATAGTTCCTATATGGTCCTGTTCCAAACCAGAATGACTTTTTGCAGATTTTATGGCATTTTTAAATTCAGAACAAGCTGAATAGCAATGTAAAATACTTTGGCTATGCTTTATTTTGTTGTATTTGTGCACTAAACTGTGAATGCAGTTATAGTGAAGGAAAATATTGTAGGCTAACTTCCAACTATTTGCGTATTTACAAATAGGGAATTTAGTAATCTGGAAAGTAAATATCAAGTTAGTCAATAATTATTTTTGCAATTAGTGGTGGGTGAGCATGCTATTTGTAAGCATGTGTGGAACATTAATGCTTGCTTCTTATATCAACCGTAAGTATTTCTCCTGTGCTCAAAGACACTAACTAAACTTGATGGAAAAATCAAAAATATTCGTAAACTATATTTACTTTAATGCATGCAAATAAATGATTTATGATGACATTTGCAATGTGTATGTCTTGAAAGGTGAACAGCAGCTGCAACATGGTCACTACTCTAGAGATCTTTTCATTGTTGAAGAGGTATGTTTTTAACTCTTGTTTATTCATTTACATATTTATGCATTTATACCATTAATTATTTATGGAGTTTTCTAAAGCGCCAAACATGCCACAAAGCTGCCATTTAAAAGCACATTTGTACATATAGCAGTATGTAAATAGATGCATTGTGATGAAGTATACACTATATCCTGGGAAATTAAAAAAATAAATCACACACCAATATAAGAAAAACGTCTTTTTTTTATTTGTAGTCATAACTTTGATTTTACTGACTAAATAATTTCAAAGATTGAATAGAGCATTAGTTTTTTTGGGATCATATAGAGTGTTTTGTTGGACGTGGCACGAATCCTATGAGGATTATAGTGATTACTTGAAATACGTTCAACTATTTGAAGTGGGCTAATTGTAAGGATGTCAACTGGTAGAAGATACTTTGTGTTCGAATGAATTTAACATTAGTTAACAATATGTATTTAGTTACCATGAATAGATTGTAAATACATTATTTGAGCTGCCTTTAACATAACAAAGCGTTTTAAGTTGACCTGACTAGGCCTCAAATTCACTTGCAGTTGTAAATTGAGTATTTTAAAATGAGGATGGTTTCTCATTTCTCTGTCTGTGCAGCTCATTTAAAATGTGTCCTTTAGTCTTTTGAAACATACCATTAATTTTAATAGTTTTATGGTGTTGTTTGTTGAATCTTTTAAAATGTATGTTTCTTCATATTTCTAATATTCCTGCAGGACGGAGCAAAGGTTTACTGTATCTTTGCGACTGGAGGTTGTGTGTGTAGTTTCAAATGATTACTCTGTTTCATATTTTGATATACAGGATTATTCATTGGAATTAGGGCTAAAGTTATTTACAATGTAAAGTGTTTTCGATTTTATCACTGGATATTGTGATTTATCATTTCTTTCTCACCAAGCTGACAGTGTGATTTCTCTGTTTGAAAATATATCCAACATTCTGTTTCTGGGATGTTGGCCAGATTCTATGAGACCCCTAGTGAGCATGTCCTTATGAAGGACGGTTCTTTAACTTTATACCTAGAAACGTTCAGAAGCTTTTCCCTTATACTTACAGTGCAGACTCCATATTAGTCTGTTATTTGAGTTAATACTTAGACATTTTATCAGTGCTGGTCTAAAAATCCCTTCACTGGTTACCAATGAAATCCAGAATTAAGTTTAAAGCTCTCTTAATTACACACAGAGCTTTATTTCAGAATTGTCCACTCTATATTCAAAATAGGTTAAAAAATATTTTCCCTCTTGGGCACTTTGCTCTGCAAATCAAAACGTGCTTCTTGTCCCAAAGGTCTGTGAAGCTAAATCTGGTGGCAGAGCATTTTCCTTTCTTGCTTCTACCATTTGGAATTCTCTTCCATTGCATCTTCACAATATCTCTAGTGAAAATGCACTTAGAGCACAGCTGAAAACTTTATTATTCTGTCACCACCAGCACACTTCCCATAAAACGGCAGCTGCGCTTAATAAATATAACTTCATTCATTCATTGAAGTTACAAACTTTCATGTTCGTTAAAATTGAGCAGACTTCGTCTGACTTCTTGCTAATACAATGTTTTGCTTTTTGCTAGACCATATCTCAGACTGAGCTCTATGCTAATTCCCATTTATTTGCATTTTGAGAATATATTGACATTTCGACAAAACTGACTTTTTTTGCCTTCTGTAATGATTGCTAAAAATTTAAATACAGTTTATGGTTTTGACTTTGAACCTTGCCTGGTGTAAATTGATTTAACTTGGGTTATCTTTGTTCTGGCGTCATCATTATTTAGGATCTACACAGACCTCCAATCCTGATAAAGAGTGCTTAAGAATAAGAATTTAGTGTCCACAGTTTTTATGATAACAAATTAGCACCAACATTGCTGACTATTCGCTACCACTATTAACAATCTCCTGTAGTCAGAATTCTAGTAGTCAGTTATTCAAAAATAAAATGCTGGCGGTGCTGCCTCCTGAGGAACAGCTATGCTGTAGAATTTTGAATCCAGTCTGCCTCGGTCCTATCTGCCTTGGACCTTGGTCCTTTTGGGGCTTGTCTAGCCCAACAGACTATGGGCCTCATTTATGAAAAGTGACGCATCGCTGAGTGAAAACAGCGATGCGTCACTTTTCATTGCGCCCTCCTTGCGACACCAATGATGCGTCATATTTACAGTATGACGCATCATTGCACAAGCAGTTACAGATACGTCAGTATTTCTGACGTTTCTGTATGGCACAAAAGTGACGCATTGCTGGAGTGTGTCACAAAAGTGACGCAACTCCAGCAATGCGTCCTTTGACATGGGGCAAGCCCCATGTGAAAGGGTCTGCGTCAGTCTTACGCCTGCTGTGAGGCAGACGTAAGATATTGACGCATTTGTGTCCTAGAAGTGGCGCAGTGAAATCTTATAGATTTCACTGCGCCACTTCTACAACCCTTTCTTGCGTCAATACGCCCCCCTTGCACACATTATACATGGTGCAGGTATAATATGGCACCTAGGTTTACAAAGTGACGCATCTTCCTAGATGCGTCACTTTGTAAATATGGGCAACAAGGCGCAATCACAAAAAGTGACGCACCGGCGGCGTAAAAGTGACGCACAGCCTCATAAATGAGGCCCTAGATGTATAGGCCCTTCTCAGAGTGACAGCCTCTTGAGTATCCAGGACGCAGACACCAGACATAATAAATGCAACGGTATGCAAAACCACACCTTTCCAACATTTTAAGCTCCAGACTGTCTACCTTTGATAAAGTGTATTTCATTAATGTACCTTCACCAGGCATACTGGGCTATTTGTGGCACTACACCGATTTTCCTTTAACTCAAACGTTGCACTAATCCCAAAAAAGAGCATTCCGCGAGGACCTCACCTTGCTTCCTGCAGCCCTTATTTCAGAAACAATATCATTGCTGATACTTCTTTCCCTGCACTGATGACCAGTCTTTGAAGCCAACTCCCAGAGAGAATAGGGACAGTACACAACGATTTTAAATTACAAACATTGCTAAAGATCTGGCAACCATTCGGATAAAGGTTAGACAATAAGAAGATCGTAACATTTTGCAAGTGTCACTGTACCTGTCTCACACCTTCTTGACTCACTTTAGGTTTAGGTACAGCTACAGCTAACGAGGGACGCAAACTTCATATGGGAGACCCACTGCTTACCACACAAGGCACATTGCCAATCCGCACTCTCCCAACCATACACAACTAACGGGAAAGACTCTTCCCTGAACTCGCAGAATGTGCTTTACAGAGGCATGTAGCTCTATGTGTGTGCTACAATACCATACAGTTAAATATTTTCTCTGTTGATTCTAATTGTGTTATGTTATGGCAGTTGAACTGAATTTGTGATTTGCTACAAAACAAAATTTTGCTGTCTGTGCTCTGGTTACCATGCGATTTGGGCCTCTTTTCAATGTTTTAGCCCATATATCTATTCATCCAGGCAATAGGATTTACCTTTCCTAAGCGATCACTGACTGTGTAAATGAATGTTTTAGGAAACCAATGATGTGCAGATAGCAGGGGAACACCGCTGCAGTCCACATGCTGTGTCTGCCCAAAAGAATAGAATAAAAGAACTGATTTTCTTCTATTTTTCTAATCTTCAAGTAAATGCCCTGATCGTGAGTATGGATATGAGAAATCCAGAAGTGACTTTAGACAATATTTTTTCATGCTTATGGTGGTAAATGCATGACCTTATTTACCTTCAAGGAGAAGGCACAGAAAGAATACGCAGTACTGAGGATCGTGAGGCAATGCAGGACATCTTATAGGGCGATGAAAGGACATGTTATTTCTTTCTATTTTGGCATTAAAAGTGCTTTTCTTAATAACTCTTCTAACAAAGGCTCCCTGCAATGGTCTTAAACTGACTTATTGTTGTGCGATTGAAACCTTTTTAATTAAATAATGCATACGTAACAATTGATCGTGTAAATATTTATTCAAGATATTTTTTTGGGGAAAAAAGAAGTCTACGTTTTTATCTTGATGTAGAAAATATATATTTTGAAATTGTCATAGTAAGTTACACATGTTAATGATTTGACTCCTATGGCAGATCAAACTGCAAGTGGTGCCAACTGACCGCATTTCACTTAATACCCCTTAAGCCAGTTCTTGTTTTTTAGTTAAGAGCGTGTCACATTGTTTTCATTCTCCCTATTTTAAACAAAGCTTTAATATTTCAACATTTAGTGTGCTACTTGCTGAAACCTGAAACTGACTAGGCATGTCTCACATTGCACAGGACACGAGAAATACTTACCAGCAATCATTGTAGATTTTGCACCGGATTCTGAAGCCAACGAGTATATCTGGAATTATATTTCAAAAAAAAATTGTGAAGAAAAATAAAGTAATGTAAAGGTAAACAACATTGAAACACTGTGAAGGAAGTGTTTATTACAAATGTATCATAAATTTAAATTTGTGACATTAAAAAAAACGACTGTAATTTACAATTTGTGTTAACTTTAGAAATTGTGACCTGTAGTACTTGGCATTTCATTTATTGTGATCCTTCAAAAGTGGGCGTTAAATGGAAGAAAATTCTTGTTGGGTGGTTTCATGCATTGTTGCTGATTTTATTGCTATTTCTGTCTTTGTGTCTCTATTTTTTGATAAATAGAAGAAACACTAAAAACTAACGGCCACATGCATCAACCTATTTAGGAAGTGCAAACGGGGCGAATCGGTAAATTCGGCCATTTGCGATTCCTAAATAAGTTTTTGGGATGCACCACACATTTTTGTGAAATTCGCTATTTTTAGTAATTTCCAAAAATGTGATTGCTTTTAAGGAATCGCAAATTTGCGATTCATTAAAAGCAATGCATGATTGTTTTTCAAATTGCGAATTAGCAATTAGGGGGTGCAAATTACCACGAGGTTGAACCTCGTGGTAATTTGCGAAAAGTTATGAAAATGCTCAAAAATGCATTTTTTAAACTTTCATGTTACAGACACAAGCATGCACTTTAAAATACATTTCAGGGGTGCAGGGGGGGTCCTTTGGACCCCCCTCTGCACCCTTGGAATGCATTAACAAATTGCGAATCGCATTTTCAAATTCGCTATTTGTAAATGCCGTCCCATTGACTCCTATGGGCCTTTTGGCCCATAGGAATCAATGGGATTCGCGAAATCGCAATTAGGAATTCGCATAATATTTGCGATTCGGTAAAAATTGCGATTTTTACCGAATCGCAAATATTATGCGAACAAAATCATGCATCCCATTTTGCGATTCCTTATTTGCGATTCTCTAAAATAAATAAATAAGGAATCACAAAACCTTACAATGATGCATGTGGCCGTAAGAGAGGTTAAATGTATCGTTTTGTCAGCTGCAACCTGCAGCATGACTAGAGATTTTCAACAGAAAAAAAATATCAGCAAATAAGGATTCTTTCTATGTGTCTGATGCAAGGGATTTCATCAGTGAAATACAGTTTAAATATGTTGGTGCTGTGTTGGTATAATGTGAGCAAACCCAGTTAAAATATATAGTTTATGGTCAGATATAAAAAATATTCTTCTTTATGTGAGAGAAAATAACTCCGTAGAACAAAATATATTTCCTTTCTCTGCTCTCCTGGCTTTGTAACTGTGGAATAAGGCTGGATATGTAATTTCACACTGCATTTAATACATCAGATATGAACAAAACCTGAAAATTATGTAGTTAGTGGAATTCTTGACCAGGCTTGTAAAGCAGCATATATTATGTTAATAGAGAGTATATGAAAATGAATGTGAATATTAAAGATGATGCTGTTGTAACCACAGTGGGCCTATGGTAGACTGATCTAAACATTTTAAAAACAGTGAGTTAACACTTTAATTTCTCCTGAAAGCCACAATGTCGCAGGATGAAAGTCTAAAGGCTATCTATGTTTAACAAAATAATACCAATGTAAGCCAGGGGAGCAAAATAAGAAGAAACACAATCGCCTAACATACAGAGAACTGAAGAATAATTTGTGAATAAAAACGTGCCCATTAAACTATTACATTTTTTTGATTCATAGAAAATAAAAAGTTAAATTATCAGTTAATTAAAATATAGTTAAAGAAAAAGAAGAGACACCTGACTAGTCGTTTAGATGAAATGCAAAACCTGCAAGACCTGTTTACAGGGAAGCAGTGCAAAGGAGGACTCTGTGGAGGATTTCTAAAGTGTAGAGCAAAGAAGGGGTTCATGAGAAGCTACGTGCAGGTTGATGAGCAAACCAGTAGCAAGTCGGTTGACTCAGATGGCTAGTCCCAAAAATCCTTAGACCAAATACATGGGGTAAGGGGTGTGTTATGAGGAAAAATAACTCAAAATGTTTTTAAAGAATGCCAAGTTCTGAGGAAATGAGTGTACGTTTTTTTGTATGACAAACCTAAAATACCATACCGAAAATTTGCTGAAACAACTTGAAAACATGCACTGTTACATATTCTATACAAAATATTAAAAAAGAAACAATTTATATTAAGAGACAATTGTAGTAATTACCACTATCACTAATTTTATCAAGATTTTAGGGTATCTGTCCTCTTTTGTTGCATTAATTCGCAACCCTTATGTATTTATGAAATTTAAAGTCACCCACGTCCCTAAGAATTTGTCAAGTGAATGTCTCTTGCTCTCTGCAATGAACCCATTATAGAAACGAAACTCGTTTTAGAGGATGTCTCTGTGACTGAAACACTGGGGCTGCCATGCACAGTTACCATGCTGCACTATGCAGCTCGGTCTATAACATAGTTGAGTTGTTGTCAATTCCCCTAAATCAGAGCTGGTAGTGCTGCTGGTCTTCACTTATAGCTACCAATGCTTCTTCACCAAACTGAATCCAGTCACTCCTGTTTCTTTTCTCATTCTATTAGTTAGTTCACACACACGTATGCTTTCTCTGATCGGTGAGTACAAATACTGAGAGAATTTGGCAAAACTGACTTATGAAAGCTAAGCAATAAGTTTTCAATTAACTTTTTCCAACTTGATATAAACTTGCTATAAACTAGTAATTTTGTTCACACATCCATCTGTATATTCATCTATTGCTCATCCATCCATTCACCCTTTCACTCCATCCATCCAGTCTTTTAGTCCATCTATCCTTTTACTCATCCATCCATAAATCCACTCACTCATTCATCCATCCTTTCTCTCATAATGCATCAATCCTTCCACTCATTCATTCACCCTTTCCCTTATCCATCTATTCATTCATCAATCCTACCTCCCTTTCCCTTAGCCATCCTCACATCAATCCTTTCACTCACTCTCCATCCTACCCCTTCACAAGAACGCAACCCCCAACCCCGCTGCAGCTTAAAGCAGGGGGTTGGCGACATCCCTGATGTGCTTTTTTAAAGAATAGACGTATCAAGAGAGAGAGAGAGGACTAGAAAGCTAGTCCGTGTCCCTGTGGGTTTATATGTGTTATCAAGGAAGACTAGCTCAATATGACTTTTATTTTAGGACTCTGTCTCGTTTTGTCAGTGGACACCTTGTTAGTGTGTTCATGAAGCCCTCACCCACCAACCTAGCTGGTGGCATGCTTCATCATCGGGCCCACCCAATAACACCTAATGTGTTCCGGGTGTGCTTCGACGCCTGATTATAGCGGAGCTGGTATTTTACTGAGAGTGCAGTGTCGGGTGTTAGTGAAGTGACAGTTAAAACGGCTTGGCGAGGGTCCCAGTACCCGAGGGTAAATTAAATTTTAATACCTGGGCCGCCGTCAGCGGTTAAAATAAGGCTAGGGGATGTTAAGGTGGTGAGTTACGACCTCCTACATCCATGTGTTGGTCGACATGTTTCAGCCAGTGCCTTAAGATTATTCTGGCTTTCCTCAGGACCTATTTAAAATAGTGCTGGTGCAGGCTAAAAAAGGTGGGTTTGTGTAATACAGACTATGTGTTGCACTCGCTAGGGTGTTTTCTAGGTGTGAGAGGGGGATTACCTTCTCAAGCATACCTGAACATACAAAACATATAGGTAAAAAAGAGTCACTTAGCATATAGTTGCAAAGTCATACACATCGTGATTGCCGGGACTAAAGTGCATGGTGGGTAGACTATAGTCGGCTAAGGTGTAATGGCACTGGTGGTACCATTAGGGTGAAAGCCGCATTCTAATTAGGCGTGGTGTGGCTAAAACATGGGTATCACACAATAGTAGTACGTAGTGTGATTAGGCGTAAGTAGTGGTTCTTGAGCTAGTCTTTTTTAAAGAATGTCATCAATGAAAAGTTTGCTATGCTAAGACCACCCTCATCTCACCTTTCCATAATCATCAGCGTAGAGAAACAAAAATACACGTGTTTGCATTTTTCTAAGTTCTAGTCAGTTATTCACATTTTTCTACCTTGTTTGCATTTTTCTAAGTTCTAGTCAGTTATTCACATTTTTCTACCTATTTGCAGTTTGTGGTTAAAACGTCTGAAACTCATGGGTGAACAGTAAGAGCTATATATTGTAAAAAGTAGACAACATTCTTAATTCTGGAAGGCCTTGTTGCTGTAGAATGTCTATGGTTTTCCAAACGAATTTATGAAATAGAAAGATGATAAAAACAAGTAGCAAAAAATATAATATATGAAGAATTTTCATCTGTCATTTTTTGCCCTGACGGCCGATCTACAAGATTAAAATATCATTATATACATCAATACATCACACTGTTCTGGTCATGGGAATATTTAGGGTTGGTTGTGCAACATATGTGATACCAAGTTCAATCAACTGTGTTGCAGCTTAAAATGATGTTTATTGCCTATAAACTAAGTATTAATTCCAGTGGTACAATCTAAAGAATAAAAAACAAATATGAACTAAACCTTTGCATTTTTTTATTTCTGCTCAGGGTTATGATTTTAGAACTGGTGTTGGACTATCCCATAATGTAATGGGAATCATACATTATTTAGCAAAATATGTCTTTTTTGCACCCAATTTACAATTTTAAAGCAAAAATGAAGATTAACTCAACTGATAATAAGAAATTGTCTGCGTTCCTAAACTTCTCCTATTAGGACAGTATGCTTTTTGTGTGGCTCTGCCTATTGACCATGACAGAAACAGTACCAAAACATAACATAGGCACTTCCAAAGTTTCCTTTCAAATTCTCTCATTGTAGCAATCTGAGTAGCTGTGAGATTTTGGCTAGGTCTTAGCTGACACCCTAGCAAGCCTTTGAACACTAGATGTTCCTGTAAAGCTAGGCAAGTCCGGGTGGTATAACCTGCAAGGATCTAACTACATTTTCTTCCACAGATTACCCTGCAAAGGTCAAACTTAGGTTAAAGTCCCTGGTTTACCCCAGTGTTCTGCATGATAAAGTTCCAGAATTTATGGGGATGCACAAAATCCCTACCACCCATTATTCCAAAACTTCTCCTGATTAAAACTCTACCCCACTTGTGTGGGTGGACCGCCCACCCACAAACAGAAAAAGGCCCCAAAAATGCAACATGGACACATGAACATTTTTCCTTTCCAATTCACTCGTTCTGATGATGTGGGAAGATGCAGTGTTTGGGCCTGGACTCGGCCATGACCATTTGCTTTCTACTTACAGAAGATCCCTATGAAAAACTGAACTTTGACTATCTAGACCATGTCTCGATCTCAACCCTCTCCATGTCTCTATCTCACTCTGAATCCTTACTAATGATCCGCAGGTAGTCAGGCGAAACTCTCCATGACACCCTGCCTAGGCTAAAGAGGACTTGTTTTTTCATGCCTTTAATGTGCTTTCTCTGATTGGTTGGAGCCTCCTCTGAGTGCAATGTGGCTCCTAACTGGCAGAGAAACTGCCAAATCTAACTTTTTCCCCTGTGTTGAAGTAGGTTGGAGGGTGTCTATGGGTGTCTTGTGACCAGTTCCTCAGACAGTGTGAGCCTATCTCATTTAAAAAGTGTCATTATGTTCAGTGGCACTGACTATAATTCATCTGTAATACGGTGGATGTGATGTCAGCCACATTTTGATGGAAGATTAAGGTAGCAAGTAGGCCACAAGTATGATTTATGTGTACCTACTTACTAGAGACAGTGAAGACAATGGCTAAAATCTAATTTAGGAAGAAAATAATGCATGGCTTATTATAAGTCTTGATGAGAACTATTATAAAGTCTTTCCAACTTAGATGGAATACTTTGCACTGCTGCTTAAGCATGTCAAGAAATGGACCATGAAATGTATTTATCTAATCACTGTCATTTAAAGTTACATACTAATTCGTAAAACTGACTGCTCTAATCGGTTTCACAGAACTTCTCTTTGTATGGAATCAAGTGAAGTACAAGTTGGAATGTTCAAGCCTAGTTCAGATTGGCACCAGGAACAGTTGTAGCAACTCTGTTGAATCTTTCCATGCAAACTCTGTTTCTGTGACATGGTTGACATCTTTTCACTGTTGAGTAATGTGGTATCCAAAGTATTGATCCTGCAGCCTTGTAGCATCCTTTGAAACAGCATACTTGTAACATTCTCCGCATCAAAAGAAGCAAAGGCTACTGTTTGTACAGCGGTAAGAGTAATGATAACAGCGAAATCTAAGTTGGGATATTACATCAGTCTTCCCGTTGTAGTGTTATGATAGTCAACATATGGATTGCATGTTGCCAAACTGATCAAGTGGGAAAGTTCTTGTGCCGTGTATGAGTTTCATAAGCCCCATCAAATGGTTAAAGTAGCTGGTTAGTTTTATAAACTCAGTTCATGTACTTATTACAATCAAGTGTACTGTTGGGATTATGTACTTCTATCAACTTAACTGTGACGGGAGAAGTGTTCTTATCAATATTTATAGTGAGCACATGTGTTTCCCATCTGTTTGAAAATTTCCCAGCTGGCAGTTCATAGCACACATTGCACTGACACTTTTAGATCTTTTTACAAACAAGTTCCTTAGGAAATCATTTGTGGGGACTTCGAATTGTTACACAAGCCAAATCGCCAATGTTTTACAGCTCACTGAACCGTTGTACTTCTGTACAGAAACTGTCCACATAAAGGCTGTAAGTATAACCTTTATGAAGTGAATCAACAATCTGTGTACTAAGTTTTAATGTGGAAGTAAAAACTGAAGTCCTTCCTACACTCTCAGCCTCTATACATAACCAGGGAAACATTCTCATAGCATATCAACCTTAATGGTATATGAAGCTCTCTGTTTGGAATATACTGCCCAAACAGCCTTGGTCATAGACTAATTGACCACTATTTTCCTCACTGGAGTACACATTTCAAGAAACATGCCAGAGATATTTTCCATGAGAGGCCAAATTATGAACAATCTGCCATTGTCCATGCCATCTCTTGGCAATGTTGCAAAGTAATCATTGAAATGCAGCATATACTACTGAATCAATAAACGATCTCTGCTCTTGACGGATGGGAAGCTGGCTGTTGCCAAAATTGAAAGAGAAGACTAGTAAGACTGTACTTATGGTTTGCACAGTAGGCCCATGAAAATTGCTCTGCCCAAAAAATTGTACAACTAACCAAGTGAAGCATGAGTCAAAAGTGTGTTCTAGAATGAGTTGTCAGAGTTCCTCCATGCTCCCCCATAAACGGTTCACCATGAAATATGTTTCCTGCATAGTTTCCTCCAGGACTACATCATGTACAAAATCCTGGTAGTGGCCAGTGGCCAAAAACATTGAAGAACTGACTTAATCTCCAGCCTCTCTAGTAAAAGGAGGAATTGGAGGATGGACAATTTTAGGTGGCTTCCATAGGAGCATTCCTGTTGTGATCTGCACAGTACCTGCTTCCATACTGCATAGGGCTAGACAGCCACTGTCTATCAGGGACATATTTGGGCTTGTGTAGGGACATCACATCTGCTTTACGTGCTGCATGGCCATTTTCTTCAGAGTCATTAGAAGATGAGTCGTCATCTGATGGACGTTCATAAAGTTTAAAATCACTTCCCGATTTCTATCCATGACCCTCCCATTCAGATGCAGTCTCAGAATCACAACCAGTCTCAGAGATCTCCTCTGTAATTTGTCTTAAGGCCTGGGTGGCAGTCATACAATGAGACACAGTTTCTGCCTATTTAAAACTTTTTTCCTAAAATAGTTTGTGTTAGGTAGAATGCAGAGGTAATTTAGTAATGTTTATGTGCTGAGAAAGAATTTGAGGCAAGAAAATATTTAAAGCAATCAATTATTTTCAATCAAACTGCGGTCACAGTGAAGTATTCACTTAGAGAAAAAAGAACCTGCAGGGGAAAATAAAGAAAAAAAATACTTAAACTTTAAACACATTCTTTGAAAAAGGAATACGGAAATGCAATTACAATAACAGAGAAGCAACAGAGCAGAACCGTGTAGATGATTGTGATTGGAACACAAACGCCAGTTGAGGCACAAACTTCCATGGGATTACAAAATAGGATCACAATTCATTTGGAACATTCACCTGACAAATGAGTTAGCTCACATTTTTTATTTGACCTGGAGGGGGAGAGAGGTGGAGCACAAGGCCATCCAGATGCAGAGAAGTCTAATCCAAAATGCCCATAATTAATTTGCTGCAAGGGGTTTGCCCCTGTGCCTGGTGGGTGGCAATGTGGTACTCTCTCACTAAAAAAATCCCGATGGGCTTGTGAAAGGAGTCTTGCTTAGGGATCATGGCCTACATCTGGAATTCTCCACGGAGGGGAAGCACTGTAGAGAAGATAATTTCCAAGGTGCCCCTTGTGATTTAATTCAAATGGGAGGTGACACAAAGCCACAAGGTTTAAACACCAAAAGAAGCATGACTACCCTAATTTAGCCTTCTCTGGTAGAAGCAATCAGGGTACCACTTAATCACCCTGGGAGGAGAAACTGCTTACAATATATTTGCCCTGGAGTAAAAGGGGAGGTTAGCCCCTATGCCGGGTGGGCCAGCACATCACAAATATCCATCCCTAGTGTCTAGAGGTAGACCCCTTCTGAGGGATCACAACTCTGCCATGATCCTTCAGTGGAAATCCTTTCTAAAGGGGCAGTAGTGTCAAAGGCATTGTGTCCCCTTTTAGTAGTGACCTCCATATGCTTGTATTCACCCAGTAAACAGCAGAAACCCTCAGGGTGCTAACACAGGAAGAAAAAAGCACCAAATACATTTACCACCATGGGCAGAAATCTCCTATTTCAGGGGGAGGGGGTCCAAGGACAGCAAATTAAAACATTCCTGGTGTTTAATGGGGATTCCTTCTCTGAAACTGGAGTCCTTTATAGAAGAGCACCCTTGGGAAGGATAAACTGTTCCCTTTCTAATAGCACCCCTCACGTGAATGCTGTTGCCTACAGGGTAGCAAAAAAGCACCGGATGTGAACTGGAAATATAAAATCCTTCCAACACTTTCCTTTCCCTGGGGGCAATCAGCAGAGCCCCAGTCGTATTAGGCCCATTCTTCAGGGAAGGGAAAATGCTTAAAAATGTAAATTCCCCCCAAAAGAGGGAACCACTTTAAATAAAAATATCTGTGGTGTCTAGTGGTGGATTCCTTCTAGGGAACACAGCACAGTCAGGATCCCTAAACAGGAATCCATCAGAAAGAGGCACAGTTAGAAAGGGGATACTGTTTCCTTTCCAGTGGTGCATCTCACATTTCAACTGGTGCTGGATGGAGATATGGAAACTGGTATCATTGATCTGCCAGGAAGGGACAGTGGCTGACCTGGAAGTGCTTCTACTTCAACCTCCATTGGAATCCTAAGTGGGTGAAGCCTCAGGTGCAAGTAGAAGAACAAGACATTGATGTTCTCTGTACAGGGGTGGAAGGGCTGAGGACATTAACGTCTCATTTTCTGTATTACATTAAAGGGGTTATAAAAAGTTTACCAGTAATAGATGGTCATGATCACTAGGCGATCTTGATCAGAATATGTAGAAATATGGTATTTGCAATTCTCTTACAGAAGTGGATGCTTTGTTATGAATGGGTAAAGTTTACTGTTCAATTCAAACCACTAAAACAAAGCAAGAAGTGGGAAGAACCAATGGTCATTTAAAGACCATATAAACTGAATTAAAGGGACAGTGTATTGCGAATGGAAGAGTGCATTTACTGGGTCCATGAAGGGAGTGTTGGGAAAAACTGACATTTTTGGTAGTTACATTCCTAACTGGAATAGACATGGAATTTCTGTTAGCCATTATAGGTTTCTGAAAGTTGGAAATTGTTGGTCTGGTATAAATATAGTTGACCTTTCAGTTTGTGAGGTCTGTTTTTTGTAGGGCATCATCCTTTTTTGATTATCAAGTTATAATATGCTTGTGAAGGATAATTTAAAATCTACACACAATTTCTTTTTTCGTTTCTGAAAGCTACAGCTTGATGTTAGTACGTTCTGCATAGGTTACTTTCAGATAAGTTGGACAGTTCAGTTTTCAGCTACTTCCTAAACCAGTGGCGATTTGGTTGTGATTTCAGTGTTCAGTTGACACTAATCTGGAATTATGGTCTCTGCTTCAGTTGCTTTTAATTTATTGCATGATTATATGGCAGTTTGATGATTGGACAGTTCATACTTAGGGGCCGATTACGATGTCGTTAGGAAGGATTCAGATAGGATTCGGTATTGTCGAATCCGTTTCAGAACCCTTGTTTCTTACCAAATCGTACAATTTCCCAACGACCGACTACGATGGCCAGAAACCGTTAGACCAGACCGAATCGGCTTCAAAAGGCATCCGGACAGCCCGAGTCTCTCAGAGCTGATTCATACATCTCTATGGACTAGGTTTCCGGATGAGCGAATACGATGACCAATTTGGACAGCCTTTCCAATTTGGTTTGCCCAAGACGAAACAACTGCTGGAATCTGTCTTTGGGGGCCTGTTGCAGGCCTCCCTTCACCCAGAGGCATCCAAATGTGACCCGAGGGGGTACCCAAGTGACCCCTCTTAACAACCATGCACAATATGGTAGGGACCATGAGGTGCCCGCCACAGGATGCAAGGTTTTCAATGGGAGCCTGCGTTAGTGTTCTGAACACAGACTACCATGAAGTCAATGAGAGTCTGACCAAACGATGTTGGGACAAATCGTAATTGGTCGTCCGGACTCACAGGACCCGATTCATTTGGATACTAGTGCGGAACCGATCAGGACAGTTTCCAAACAACATCGTAATCGGCCCCTTAATGGTAAAGTCAGAAACAGATCTGACCCCATGAGGTGGTTCTTCCTCCGGCTAGGGCTGTATCTAATGGGTCTAGGCGGCATCTGGGAATAAATGATTTGATTTGATTTGATTTGATTTGTGGTTTTGTATAGCGCTCGTATGCCCGTGGGCGTCTTGGCGCTGTAGAGAAGACGTGTTGTCCTAACCTGGTGACATTGGTTTATAGGGCCTTGAATAGCCATGTTTTAACCGCTTTTCTAAATGACATTAGGGAGGTACTGTTTTTGATTGCGAGAGGAAGTTGATTCCAGTCTTTGACAGCATGTAGCAGGAAGCTTCTTCCTCCCCACCTCGTTTGTTTGAACCTGGGGACTTGTAGCAATTTTGCCTGGCTGGACCGAAGGTCTCTTATGGGAACGTATGGCTTGAGGTGTGTTCTAAGAAACTGAGGTCCCGATCCTTGTAGTGCTTTGTATGTTAGACACAGTGATTTGAATCTAATTCGTTTTGCCAAGGGTAGCCAATGTAGCGTGTCTAGATGGTACGAGATGTGTTCTGATCTTGGTATGTTTAGTAACAGTCGTGCTGCTGAGTTTTGCAGGCGTTGTAGTTTGGTCAGGTATTGGGCTTGCATCCCAGCATATAATGTATTGCCATAATCAAGTCTTGATAAGGCGAATGTGGTCACCACTGTTTTTCAGGAGTCTATGGGGATGTATGGCAGCAGTTTTTTGATCATTTTTAGGATGAACCACATCGTAGATACTAGTTTATTGGTTTGGGCCTCAAAGGTGAGTTTGTTGTCCAGCAAGATGCCCAGATTTTTGACTTTGGCCACCGGTGAAGGGCAGTTGCCGAGATCTGCCTGCCACCATTCTGGGGACCAGTTTTCTGTATTTGTTCCTAGTAGCATAACTTCACTCTTATCCCCATTTAATTTCAGGCAGTTTTGCTCCATCCACCGGCTTACTAATTTCATGCAATTGTTGAAGTTATTTGCCGTGGCTGAGGTGTCATTTTTTATGGAGACTACGATTTGCCTGTCGTCAGCGTATGACACTGGCAGAAAGCCACAAGCTCTGATGATTTCGGCTAGCGGTGTTACATATAGGTTAAAAAGCGTTGGGCTTAGCGAGGTGCCCTGCGGGACTCCACATGGGGATTTGAAGGATTTTTATTTTTTCTCACCCAGTTCCACTGTGAAAGTTCTATTGTCCAGGAATGATGCCAACAGCTTTCTAGCCTCTTGGTGGACTCCTACTGATGTTAGTCGGTCCAGGAGCGTGTCATGGTTCACCGTATCGAAGGCCGCTGATAGATCTAATAATATCGAGAAATGAGAAAAGGTCATGTGTTTATCTAGTTAAAGGAAGAGTTCAAACTGCCCTTTGTTCTGCCAGGTATGTTGTACACCTTCTATATGGCTAATTCCAGCTACTTGTCTAGTAGTTAACACCACCTTGTTCTTCCTGAACTCAGAGATAGGCTATTTTCTACAAGGAGCCTAAAAACCTTGCTAGAAAAACAGATATTTGAAGTGAGCACATTCAGGGTGCTGGTGGTGTTGTAAGGTGCTGTATATAAGAGCTGTTGTCCCCCAAAACTTTGAAAGTACCCAGAGTTCCCTGCTTCCTATTTTTGCTTAATGGTTGATATAGTCATTTTAACTTATACAGTATTTTAACTTAGTGATAACTGTTGTCACAGTAATTTCACAGCATTTCAACAAAAGTACTGCAGTACCTAGCAATGGCAAGGCATTTTGTGATTGGCTAATGAATTCCTTTACAAAAGTTAAAGGCAAATATCCTGTTTTAAGGCCACTTTCCCTGTGTTCTTGGTTATGTGCTTAGATTTAGGTAAGTATAAGGTTTTATAATTTTCCCCTACTTATTTTCGCTTAGTTAAAGTGGTAATACGTAGGGGAAAATTATATATAGTTTCTATTTTCTTTAAATGTCGCAGAGTACTGTTGTACTACCCAAGAGGTACTGAAGTGCTTAAAAAATGTAGTAAAAAATAATTTATGTAAAGGAATAAAAAACATTGTAATACAATATATGTCTCATATTTTGTACTACACTGTTAATTTTGCTCTAATAAAGTTGTAATAGGTAGCCAATATTGTTTTGAATGTATTATTGCATTGTTAAACTTGCATCACGCATAGGCAACACATTACTTAAGTCATTTTTACAAAGCAACACAAGACCGACATGCTTGGCCCTGCATTGCTTGGTAAATCTGGAGAATCACAAGACAGTGCAAATCGCTGTCCTTCATTAATCTGCACACTAAATTGTACATTCCTGACAATGGATATCTGTATGCCACTCCAATGTGTGCCACTCCAGTCTATGGTACTCCACTGTATGCACTCCACTGTAGGCTTCTTCATGCTACACTATTCCACTCTACACCACTCCACTATATGCAACTCCACACTATGCCACTCCACTCTATGCTTTTCCACTCTATACCACTCCATTTTATGCCGCTCCTATGTATGCCACTCCACTCTACACCATTCCATTATATGCCACTCCAGTATCTGAAACTTCACTTTACCCCACCCCACTTATACCACTTCACTGTACACTACTTCACAGTATCCCATTCCAAATGATAAAACTCCACTGAATGCCATTCTACTGTACACTACAAAACTCTACCCCACTGCACGTCAGAACAGTCTAAACCAGTCCACTCTACTTTATTCCACTATCCTCCAATCCTCTCTACACTAACACACTGTATGCAACTTCACTCTATGCTCTGCCACTCTACCCTATGCCATTCCGCTCTACCCCATTCCACTGTATGCTATTCCACTGTATGCCAGTCTATTCTGTCATTCCACTTTACGCTATACCACATTTTGCCACTCCAGTGTATGAGATCATCAAGGGGTTGGGGCCGGCGCCTTCATCAAGCTGTGTACCACACTGCGGGAAGGAAGTCTGGAGGCTAGGCTGTGGCAAGAAATATCGGCCAGCCAAGTAGGACAAAAACATTGACACTACTTAGAATACTCATTGCAACTGCTTGATGTAAACAAATACTTGGGAACTAACCCACCCCAGCAGGCACTAAAAATATCCATCAAAAGAAGAGTCCGACTCTGGTCTTTTCATTCGGACAGGACACAACTGGCAAAAAGAAAACATGCCTGGACAGTCCTTCCGGGGTTTAAGCCAGGAGTAGAGGCACACTATTTATCAAGCACTTACTCAGTTCTATGAAAAAGAAGGTGTTTGGCACTGAGGATGGGTGAATGGCCTTTTTTGCAACATCTTCCAGACTGGCGTCATCCAAGTGCCAACATCAAGTGCAGGGGGTGCGGATGCCACTCGGAATCGATTGAGCATGTGGTATATGTCTGTCCTGTCTTACTTAATGACAGAAGGATTCTGCTGTGGGGTGAATTGAACAATCTTGGTGTTCAATTGTGCCGACAAGCCATCATAGCAGCTATGAATCCTGAAAATACAATGCTTAACATCCAGTTGACCAACTTTGTTTCAAGAGCTGCCAAAAACTTTTAGCGCAGTAGGATTGCAAGTAACTCCACGCCAGGCTGCACACTCTTGAGGATACCAGAGACTACTCAGAACCTTTAGAGACAAGTGCTATGTTAGCCTCCCTTTTCTCCTTCCTTTTCCCTTTCCTCTGTCTATGCCAAGACTGGGCCCTCAACTTAACAATGAAGTTTTAGCCCCTGCTGGCTAACTCTCTTTATCAGATAAATCCTGGGACATTATGCCTCAATGAATTTTAGAAACATTATAGTTTTTTAACTTTTATATTAACGGCTCATCTTTTTTAAATTCATTTTTATACATAAAGTATTTTCTAATTGTAATTATTTAAAAAAATAAAACACTAACAACAAATTTCTAGTCAATTTCTAGTCACTCCAGTGTACACTACTCCACTCTATGACATTCCAATGTATGCTATTCCACTCTACCCCAATCCAATGTATCTCAATCCAGTCTAGGCCACTCAACTATACACCACTACACTGTCACTTCACTCTGCACTATTCCGCTCTAGGGCATGAAAAAACAAGTGTTCGATCGCCATCCTGTCGGGAATGGAACTGGTCGACAGGGAGTCGGTTGTCCCACCAGGGAAATAACCATCCAACCACTGTGGAGGCAGTCTGAAACATGCCTCCTGGGTTTGAGGCTTGTGCTGCAGCCTGAAAAAGGGTTGCAGCACAAGCCTCACTGCTAAGAGGCATGTTTGCAAACATCCCTGTACCGTGTGGCAGGCACCATGCAGTGCCTGCCACATGGTGCATGGATGTTCAGAGGGTACCATAGGTGCCTCCCAGATCCCATACCGGAGGTCCAAGGGGGAAGGGGGACCTGCTAGGGGCCCCAAAGTCACTTTCCACCTTCCTTTTCATGGCAGGTTACCTGCTATGAAACAGCTGCTGGGAAAAGGACATTGTAATTCCTACGGCTGTGCCTGAACAGGAATCACCAGTTTGTGGAAATTAGAGAAATTGATGTACATAAACAGCGTTCATTTCCCCTTTTTCCCGCTCCTCTCCCTATAAGCACCATGAATACCGTAAAATATTGACCGCATCACTCTGCCAGTAAAGGCCCGTACCCATATATACATGACAGCCATTTTAGGCACCCTGGCCTTTTTGCCTGCTCATTAGAATCACCGGCTTCCCTTCTGCGTGTATCTGAACCCCCCCCCCTCTCTCGCATGCATAGACTATGAAACCCATTCCCTCTGCTCGACCCTGCCCTGAAAGGCAACCCTCCTGCTTGACCCACGCAAACCCCCCATTCCCTCTTGAAGAGGCACCCTTCGCCTTAGCTGACATAGCCCTCCCCAGCTGCACCTGACTACCCCCGCTCTCTCACGCATGAGTCATAAGACCTCTCTCTCTCTATGCGACTCTGTCCCTGTGCACACCCTGGTTCCCCCTCCCTTCTCCCTCACACGGGCAAGTCATAAACCTTCTTCTTCTGCAAGACCCTGTCCTTGGGAGTCACGGCCGCGCCTGACCAGCACCTCCTTTCCTTTCATGAATAACCCCTCTGTTAGTAAAACCTCCCTCCGCGATTGACTGTCCACACATGTCTGAGGTCATCGCCTAAGCCAGGAGATACTGTTTACTGCTTATTGTATGGAGTCACTCCTCTTCAAAGGACCCACTATTGATCCTGGCCACCCCACCCCCTGGGCTATGATCAGGCGCACACATCCTAAATGTTGGCGGAACACTCAGCTGCGTGATTACCCTCCCCTCTTATCAGCAGGTCAAGGGTCCTTATTGTGAACATATGTGGGGTAGGATTGACACGAGGATCATGGGGATGTCTTTTCCGTGTTTCACAATGTCGCGATTGTAATGCTAAGTGTTTTGTAAGGTATAAAAGACGACGTTTCAGCTCACTTGTTAGAGCACCTCCCGATGACACCTTGTTTCGTGTCGGAAATGACAGGCTCTCCTCATGAGTAATAAATCCTGTTCTTGTGATTCCTGCTCCCAGCGCCCGTCTCTTTATTTGGTAACTATTCAGAATGGGAACTAAGAGGCGCACAGCGCCAGCAGCCTGGGCATCGATAGTAATATGGGCTCCTGTTCCACAATTGGCGTCCCAACGCGGGGTCCATCAGTGACATAAGGTCCAGTAAGAGAGATCCAGACGATGAGGTGAATATCTAAATGATCGGAGTATACCTGCCTTGAGAGGGCCCTCGTCCGGCTGCCGATTGAATGAACTTCACCGATTCTGAACAGACCTCTCTCAAGTGACCTACTGTCCTGACTGGAATCCCACAGGACTGCTGCGGTAAAATCATGGAGTAAGAGAACGATCGGGCGCTGGAAGGAGGAAGGCGAAGAACTGCCCACACGGTCCGGTCCGGTCCGGGTAAGGTCGCGTAAATGCGACAAATTGTGAAATGATTGTTTGATTTGGATAATACTAGTATTACTCTTTTGTTGGTACCTCTGGAGATTCACCATCTGCAAACGGAGAAACAACAGGCTCTCCCTTTGCAAGCAGTGAAGGATAGGTAACGCAGACTTTTGTCCCCATTGTAATCCGTCGTGCCTATCTTCCTCCCCCACTGTTTCCCGAACTGTTGTTCGTGGATTATTGTCTGGAGATTCTCTGTCTGCAAACAGGGAAGAACAAGGTCTCTCTTTGCAGGTAGCGAAAAGGTAGGTAACGCAAACCTTTAACACGTCGTACCTACTTATTCTCCCCACTGATTGTTTGATTGATCGAACATTGATTGTTCGGTATTGGTTCTTTTGAGGTATTCACCGCCTGCAAACAACGGAGAATAGAAATATTCTGTCTAGTCTTTGCCCGCCGTGATAAGATAGGTAGTGCAGACTTTTGTCCCCGTTGTAATCCGTCATGCCTATCTTCTCCCCACTGATTGGTAGCCTGTTTAGCCCGGACCGCTTATTAGAGATGAACCATCCAGCTCCACTGGAGGGCACACCTAATAAGGACATGTTCATTAAGTGTGGACTAGTCGCTATAGCTTATAATAGGTTATGGCATAAAAATACAAGAAAAAGAGTTGAGCGAAATCAGTAGGCCACTGATGAGTTATCAACTTCGCTAAAAATAAAATAAGAAACGTTAGAAATAACCCGCAATAAGAAACATAAAAATGGCGAGGGAAGACAAGCTTGACACCAAGGCAGCCACGAGGTAGCTAGGTTCCGTTGCCTATTCCTGCCCCAAACATGTCTGCCTCATTGCCCACCACGCCCAAATAACGGTCACATGAAATAGATACAAATCAATAGGTACCTACCCCCATTCCGGAAGCTCCCGAAGTGTAACAGGTCCGCGGTTACGCCCATCCGGAAGGCGAGGCCTCGATGCATGCAGGGCTCGCCTGGCCGCAGTCGGAAGGGGAGGCTGTGGGGCGGACGGCCCAAAAATCGTAATGACCTCTCCTTTTCCCCTCTTCTGCTGCCCTGCAGGCCACGGGGGGGGCTGTCTTGCCTCAGCCACCGACCCCCCCCTCTCTCGCCTGATCCGGCTCTCATCGAAGGCCGAAGCCAAGGCGAGGACGGCGGCGCTTACAGGTAGTCCCGCCACATGTCAACCCCTGGATAGTTTCAGGTAGTCCCGCCACATGTCAAGGGGGGGATGTCTTGCCTCAGCCACCGACCGCCGCCATCTTCAATAGCCGGCACGGCCAATACCGAAGCGGTGGAGCCGAGGAACGGCGCGGGGTCGCTGGAAGGGGGAGGCGGCGCGAACGAGCCTCCCCCACCTCCCTCCATGTGGAGGCTTCCAGCGACACCCCAACGCTCTTGCTTAAAGAGGGTCCACATCGAAAAGCGGTCTTTTGCCCGGGACGGGCACACGCCCCATGCCTTCTCTCCTCAACTTTGAAGATTCTATTAGAGCCGGGGAGCCCCCCGACCCCTCCGCATGGGCGCCCCCGTCCCCCTCACTGGGAACCGCGACATCGACGCACTCCTGCCGGCGCCAGCCTCAGTTTGGAAATGGCTAAAACACAGCCAAGGTACAGACTTGTTCAGTTCCGGTGGAACACCAGAATGACCCGGTAGGAAAATTGTTGCCACCCTCCCCACTCTTTGACTGATGGTCCATATTGTTACACTGTTACCACATTGCGAAAAACTTTTTGAACTACCAACGGAAGGTTCTGGTCCAACCCAGAGTCATTGGAGACATTCTGACTGTACTGGAACCTGCCTGACCTCGCCCAAAATGGCGCCGATACACGAAACGAAACTTTGAAACTCCCTGTTCACCCGGATTGCTCAAATCTTGATGCTCCGAGATATGTATGCACTTTTTGGACAATGAAAGTCGATAAGATGGATAGTGATTATGTGCTTAGAGAAGAAAGCAATGTAAGACAGATATTGATCATGTGTTGGGACAATGAACTGATTTAGGATGGGTACTAATTATGATTGGGAGCAATGAATTGGTGTAATGTAGGCACTGAGTGAGCATTTGTATAATGAATTAATGAATTAATTGAAAAACTGAATTCTTGACATGCATCATGCTTGCCCTGTAAGAAAGTTCGATACGATTTTATTGCACAGCTGCACTTTATGCAATGAACGGCCACCAACTTCGTTCCTCTTATGTACAGTTCCAGTCTGCTCCGTGGCCGGTCCACTGGGTTGTAGGCCCGTATTTGTACACCAACACTTTTTATTAAAGGTATTTTGAAAAAGAAAGTATAATTGTAGCGGTTGCATTAATGAGTTTTGAATGTATTACTACTGTGAGCGAAGAATAAGTATGATTAAGGCTGAAGGTTAAAAAGGGCCCGATATTTAGCAGCTACATTATGTGTCACAGGCAGCCGGAAAAGTGTTTTAGACGCCCTTAAACGACACCACAGAAATGCCACCTGACCGCCACCCTTGCACGCAACCTAAAGGGGTCGCGACCAAGTGACTCATGTAGATACGCAGATCGTCAATGATTATCTATCTGACACTACTGGTCCCACTGGGCTTAAACGCCGAGATGGTAGAGAAATGCACTACATGGAGATAGGTCGAGTATGTGGTAAGTAAAAACATTTTCGGACTACTGCATGCTGATGTGGTTTGAATGCTGCCCCCACCCCCTTCTTTCTCCTCCCTTCTGCAGGTCGCGTCGGAACGACGACTGAAGTGTGGAAGAGCGATGATCAAACAACCGACGAAAAGGGAAGGAGGGAATATGAGCATAGCCCTTATGTTGATGACTTTTTAAAAGACGTAGACTTAGACATGACTGTTCCTCCTTAGAACGTAGCGGCTGGGAGGATGGACTGACATAGAAAGTTGACGGGTACTGTAGGACGGAAATTGACTCGAAATAGCACGTTCGATAATGTAACTAGACGTTTAACTAGATAGGGAAAGGACAAAGAAGAGCCCTGGGGTAAGGGTTACCCAGGCACCACCCGTCTGGGAAGTTAGAAATGTTGCTGATGTTCAAAATGTACTGCCTCCTTCTCACACTCTTATAGATATAACCAAGCTGTCCGACTGTTCTCCCGATCAATACCTGCCGTTGCCTCAGCCTGGAGAACTTCCCACCAAAGGAAGAAACTGAAAAATGGTTTAAGATCCAACCGTGGGTAAATAGCCCGACCAGGTTAATTTCTGACCGGCTGACCGAGGCGTAAGTATTGGCAATTGAGAACGTTCGCAAAGATAGCAAGCGAGAGGGAAAAGGAGGGAAAGGTAAAAAGAGCTAAGCACGTAGGTAAATAGGATATTAAAGATACGCAGGATGTAAAGATAGATCTTTCTGGCCAATATTTGTTTTATGTTTTGTCGTGAATGTCTTATATATGTAATACATGTACTGTCTTCCTTCGTCTGAGTTTGTGTGTGTGTACTGTAGGGGTTTATGTCCTCCCTCTGTTTGCGTCTCTCCGTTACTTGACCCCCTGCTGTTCTGTGTTGTGAGCGCACTAAAGGACCTATTTTCGTACACGTCTCTCTCTCTCTCCCCCCCCCCCTTTTTTATCTATCTGTCTCTATCTCTATATCTCTGTCTCTCTCTCTCTTTCTCTATATGTCATACGTGTACCGAATGGCTCGTTTAGATTGTGGACGACTCTCACTCTCTATGAGAGTCTCCCTATTTCCTCTTCCTTTTTGTGGTAAAATTGTGCCCCACCGGCTCCAGTCTGATTGGATACTTATTGAACGCGAAGGTGTTCAGCGAAATTGACCGAAACTAAAATGATCGTATCTCGTCATATTACTACCTCTCCTTTCTGCAAAATGAATGAACTCGAATTGGCTGAGAAGGAAAGGACAGGTAAGACGACTAAGGTCCCCCAATCTGGCCTTTTATAGGGGAACTGCATGTCAATGGCACCTTATTTTTTAGTTCATCAGAGACGAACGCCAACGTCTAGATTGACCCCCAATGCCCAGATTGCCCCACCCCTTTGCACCCGAGCGCGAATGCCCGAAGCATCCCCGCCCCACTTGATTGACCCCAGCTGCTGTCCCGGATATAAACATGATGACCATGAGTAACTGTCGTCCCTCGAGAAAAACCTGTTTTACCCTGACTCTCGATGATAGCGCCCCCGCCCTGTTTGAAAAGGTTAGCCAGCCTTGAAGGGAAATGTTAGACTGTTAAGGCTCAGGTTAGAAAGACGAGTCTCCCTGGTGGTTCCGAAATGTTGAGTTTGATGAAATGCACAGTTGATAAGAGTCTGACTTTTCTCCATATGTGACATGAATAGACGATGAATAAAACTTGGCATGAACTCAGTAGGAATGCTGACATATGCACTGCTTGGTAATGAACCTCTGACTGTGACCGATGAGCGTATCTCCCAAGTGCGTAGGATTGAGGGAAGAATTCACATGCATAAATGTCTTCTCCTGACCAGTTCTCTAAAGCTTGTTTTGTACCTATTCAAAGATTTACGATCACCGGAGGAGAAGGGTCGGACGTGACGTACAGCCTGGCTGCAGATCTTGAGACACATGTGACCACGACCAAAGGTGGAGCTGCAGAACAACAAGATGCGGGACGAGACAGCAATTTCAAATGTGGAAAATGACAAATGACGGGTTGCCCTGAAGTCCTCCGTCTGCTAACCCACGTGTGCCTGGAGTCTCCGTCCCCCTTCTTTGGGCCCGATTGATGGGCCTGCCTGCTTGTTATCGTTTGCTCCCTTGGTCCCTTTGGTGTGTCCCAGGAACTCTGACCCCACTCCGCCCTCTCACCTATCAACTATTTGAACCACACACACCCTCTTTTCCATGTGACTTCTCGCCAAAAGGAAGAACAGCATTCAGGTGGGAATAGGGTGTCGCCACGGAAATATAGGTGCCGAGCATAAGGCGCCACTAAAAGGACTGGTTAGGGAACAGGACTGTGGTCTAACAGCAGAGGACAGACCGCACCTTGCAACGCGAAAGGTTGAATACGAGCTGGACCTATAGCTCCACCGCCGGTGCTCAACAGCGCCAACGAAAGGATACGGACTAGAGCCTACCAGTGATGGCTCACTGCTAAAAAGACACTGTGACGAAGAGATCTTGCGTATTGAACTGAATTCCGCCCTCAACTACTTGGTCAAAATGTTTATTGGTCACATTTTTTTTTTTTTTTAAATTTTTGAAAACCTTTATTGTGCACAAGGAAAGTAACAAATACGGGCCTACAACCATCCGGCCGGCCACGAACATTCAATCAAGCACTAAAGCATACATTACGGCTACCCAGTACTGCATCAGAACCATTTACATTGAAGGGAAGAAAGCTGGAGGATAACGCAGCACCGCGGCGCAGGATGAATGAAGGTTAAATTTTAAAGTTTTTTGTTATGCAGCTGTCGCACAGGCCGTAGTGTTCCGTACTAGCAAAATAAGAAAGAAGAAGGTCCATGTAGGTGGGACACGACATTAGCAACTATAGCAAGCAATTCGCGTATCAACAATCAAGTCCCCGCCAGGCAGTATGGTTACACAATATCCGTGCTACAAAGCAGCGTCTATAACCCAGTAACACTACCACTGCCACCCAACACCCAGCACTCCCTAACATGGGCAAAAAGGTGAAATCATAAAAGAATAAAACAGGTCCCATAGAAACTAACAAAAAAGAAATATAACCCCCCACCCTACACACATGCAGAGGCTATGGCCTACCCCCCCTCCAGCAGCGTGCCTGTCGCCCTATAAACCCGAAATTTAGGAAGAAGAAAAGTCGGAAGAGAGAGAAGGAGATAGCAAGAAACGCCAAAAGGAGGAAGAAAGATGAAAAGAAGGAAAATGAATAGACGATGAATAAAACTTGGCATGAACTCAGTAGGAATGCTGACATATGCACTGCTTGGTAATGAACCTCTGACTGTGACCGATGAGCGTATCTCCCAAGTGCGTAGGATTGAGGGAAGAATTCACATGCATAAATGTCTTCTCCTGACCAGTTCTCTAAAGCTTGTTTTGTACCTATTCAAAGATTTACGATCACCGGAGGAGAAGGGTCGGACGTGACGTTCAGCCTGGCTGCAGATCTTGAGACACATGTGACCACGACCAAAGGTGGAGCTGCAGAACAACAAGATGCGGGACGAGACAGCAATTTCAAATGTGGAAAATGACAAATGACGGGTTGCCCTGAAGTCCTCCGTCTGCTAACCCACGTGTGCCTGGAGTCTCCGTCCCCCTTCTTTGGGCCCGATTGATGGGCCTGCCTGCTTGTTATCGTTTGCTCCCTTGGTCCCTTTGGTGTGTCCCAGGAACTCTGACCCCACTCCGCCCTCTCACCTATCAACTATTTGAACCACACACACCCTCTTTTCCATGTGACTTCTCGCCAAAAGGAAGAACAGCATTCAGGTGGGAATAGGGTGTCGCCACGGAAATATAGGTGCCGAGCATAAGGCGCCACTAAAAGGACTGGTTAGGGAACAGGACTGTGGTCTAATAGCAGAGGACAGACCGCACCTTGCAACGCGAAAGGTTGAATACGAGCTGGACCTATAGCTCCACCGCCGGTGCTCAACAGCGCCAACTGAAGGATACGGACTAGAGCCTACCAGTGATGGCTCACTGCTAAAAAGACACTGTGACAAAGAGATCTTGCGTATTGAACTGAATTCCGCCCTCAACTACTTGGTCAAAATGTTTATTGGTCACATTTTTTTTTTTTTTTTTAAATTTTTGAAAACCTTTATTGTGCACAAGGAAAGTAACAAATACGGGCCTACAACCATCCGGCCGGCCACGAACATTCAATCAAGCACTAAAGCATACATTACGGCTACCCAGTACTGCATCAGAACCATTTACATTGAAGGGAAGAAAGCTGGAGGATAACACAGCACCGCGGCGCAGGATGAATGAAGGTTACATTTTAAAGTTTTTTGTTATGCAGCTGTCGCACAGGCCGTAGTGTTCCGTACTAGCAAAATAAGAAAGAAGAAGGTCCATGTAGGTGGGACACGACATTAGCAACTATAGCAAGCAATTCGCGTATCAACAATCAAGTCCCCGCCAGGCAGGATGGTTACACAATATCCGTGCTACAAAGCAGCGTCTATAACCCAGTAACACTACCACTGCCACCCAACACCCAGCACTCCCTAACATGGGCAAAAAGGTGAAATCATAAAAGAATAAAACAGGTCCCATAGAAACTAACAAAAAAGAAATATAACCCCCCACCCTACACACATGCAGAGGCTATGGCCTACCCCCCCTCCAGCAGCGTGCCTGTCGCCCTATAAACCCGAAATTTAGGAAGAAGAAAAGTCGGAAGAGAGAGAAGGAGATAGCAAGAAACGCCAAAAGGAGGAAGAAAGATGAAAAGAAGGAAAATGTCATGTTTGACTATAGGGAGGGAGAAAAGAACAATCTAATCTACCACTCCCAAATAGGAGAGGATGGCGGGGAGGAGCCCACCCAGTAGTCGATCACCCGGACTCCCAGTCACCCGCAACCCTAGTGCCTCACGGAGTAAACAACCAGCGTCATGAAGGAGAGGAGGAGCGATTCTAAGGAGGCAAGCAAGAGGAATCGAAACAGTCCCAACCCATCACCTCCCGTCACTGTATCTAACACATTTAGTAAAGCCCGGTTCAAATATTACTGAACAGTCCCGCCATACAATCCACCCCCGCCCAAAAATCTAGTAAGCAGTTGCAATCCTAA
This sequence comes from Lissotriton vulgaris, assembly GCF_964263255.1. Taxonomy (NCBI): domain Eukaryota; kingdom Metazoa; phylum Chordata; class Amphibia; order Caudata; family Salamandridae; genus Lissotriton; species Lissotriton vulgaris. The sequence goes on from NC_141689.1 coordinate 616,319,004, forward strand.
TATAATATGAGATGGGGCGAGGCCTATTAAATCGCACATTGCAGTATATATTCACAATTGTCCGTACCGAGTCCCCGTCAACCTTTCAGTCCCGGTCACAAAGTTCAGCGTATTAGCCCTGGCCAGAGCGCGAGCGTCCCTTCAGATTCGGCAACCGAGGGGGGCCAGCTCCACAAAGTACCTGAAAGCAAAATGGCCGCCGCCGATGAGGAGGGGGGAAGGAGAGGCAAAATGGACGTCCGGCAGCAGCAGCCGAGCAGCAAACAATCAGAGAAAACATCTCCGGATACAAGAGTTGGGATCCGGACCAAAGCTGGAGAGAGGGCGCTCGGAAGGCAGTAAACGCAGGGGGATACTTATGTAGCGGCAGCGAGGGTCGGGAACCCAGCATCAACCCTAGAAACAAAGTTCCAAGTTCCGCCGGGAACTGCAACAGTGTATCCCCATCGAAGTTACCAAGTAGTTCTGCGTCGAAATCGCAGCTCCGGGAAACAATCGCCACCTCACCCGCTGCGGCCGGCGCCACAGTATCCTCCGTGCCCGTGTCAGCTGGGAAGATCGATGTCGCATCGCGCCAGGGATCAGCCACACAGTTCCGTTGCAGCCGTTGCACCGCTCCGTCCATCCGGTCCCCAAGCCGCGCAGAAAGTGTCCGCAATTCCACCCTAAGTTCTACAAGTGCATCCACAATATCCCGGCATGTCAGCTCCCTCTGAGCATTGGTCTGCCGCTCCATACTCGGCGGGTGTTGCAGTGGAGCCTCCAGGTCACCGTCAAGCGGCGAAATGATGTCAGCGGGCGAGTCAGCCATCGGCGCTGTGAAGGAGGCAGCCGCCATTTCGGGCATCCAGGAAGAAGGGGGCTGCGGCCCGGGAGGAAGTCACAGTGGACCCAGGAAACTCGGGGCTGGTCGTGGGAGCCGAGCGGACAAGCCGTGAGGCGACCCGCTCAATGGCCGCCGCGGGTCAGTTACAGCGTCGGCCAATGGAGCGAGAACTGCTGCGAACACCGCTCCTCCACACTTCAGCCCACCAAGACGGGGCTTTTGGTGCCGCTCAAAATTATCGTCCCGAGTCTCCAGCACCGGCTCCAAGAAATAGGGATGATCGCAGTCCCAGGGTCGCAGCAGGCGGCAGCCGTCCCGAGGGTCCGCGACGGCAGGGAGTGGCGCCGGTCTCAGAGCGCGGCCATGGAGCCCAGCGCCCGGCACGGCGCTATCTTCGGGAATCCGGCAGGCAGGGACCCCGGAAAAACACCCAGAGCATCAGCGCGATCGTGGCTACTGTCCACGGCTGTTAAATCTCGGATATGCGAGCAGGATGTGGGTGCAGAACGCACTAGCCAGCGGAGCCGGGAATCGAGCGTCCGTTCAGGTCGCCATCTTGGCTCCTCCCCCCCTATTGGTCACATTTTTAAGTCAGAAACATTTATGCTATGTAGTGCGTTTGAATGTTAGGAACTCGACAATTGCAATTTCCTATGTGCTGCATTCTGCCCATCACATCAACTGTCCATGATTATATGCCAAATGTTAATATTGACAAATGCTAATTCTTCAACCACGCCTGTTTATTTTTGTACCCCCATCAATTACAAAAATGAACTCTGTCATGTAAAAAGGGGCGACTGTGGAAATTAGAGGAATTGATGTACATAAACAGCGTTCATTTCCCCTTTTTCCCGCTCCTCTCCCTATAAGCACCATGAATACCGTAAAATATTGACCGCATCACTCTGCCAGTAAAGGCCCGTACCCATATATACATGACAGCCATTTTAGGCACCCTGGCCTTTTTGCCTGCTCATTAGAATCACCGGCTTCCCTTCTGCGCGTATCTGAACCCCCCCCCTCTCTCGCATGCATAGACTATGAAACCCACTCCCTCTGCGCGACCCTGCCCTGAAAGGCAACCCTCCTGCTTGACCCACGCAAACCCCCCATTCCCTCTTGAAGAGGCACCCTTCGCCTTAGCTGACATAGCCCTCCCCAGCTGCACCTGACTACCCCCGCTCTCTCACGCATGAGTCATAAGACCTCTCTCTCTCTATGCGACTCTGTCCCTGTGCACACCCTGGTTCCCCCTCCCTTCTCCCTCACACGGGAAAGTCATAAACCTTCTTCTTCTGCAAGACCCTGTCCTTGGGAGTCACGGCCGCGCCTGACCAGCACCTCCTTTCCTTTCATGAATAACCCCTCTGTTAGTAAACCCTCCCTCCGCGATTGACTGTCCACACATGTCTGAGGTCATCGCCTAAGCCAGGAGATACTGTTTACTGCTTATTGTATGGAGTCACTCCTCTTCAAAGGACCCACTATTGATCCTGGCCACCCCACCCCCTGGGCTATGATCAGGCGCACACATCCTAAACGTTGGCGGAACACTCAGCTGCGTGATTACCCTCCCCTCTTATCAGCAGGTCAAGGGTCCTTATTGTGAACATATGTGGGGTAGGATTGACACGAGGATCATGGGGATGTCTTTTCCGTGTTTCACAATGTCGCGATTGTAATGCTAAGTGTTTTGTAAGGTATAAAAGACGACGTTTCAGCTCACTTGTTAGAGCACCTCCCGATGACACCTTGTTTCGTGTCGGAAATGACAGGCTCTCCTCATGAGTAATAAATCCTGTTCTTGTGATTCCTGCTCCCAGCGCCCGTCTCTTTATTTGGTAACTATTCAGAATGGGAACTAAGAGGCGCACAGCGCCAGCAGCCTGGGCATCGATAGTAATATGGGCTCCTGTTCCACAAGTTTTGTAGGGATTGCAGTCCCTCTGACGATTTGAAGTGCTCCTTGATCCCATAGGATGCATGGTGGTCGGTCTTTCCACCATCCTGCCATCCGACCGCCATCATAATGCATTGGGCAGACCCAAGGGGTCCAATGGAGGTGGGACCCCCACCAATGGCCTGACGGTGGCGGTCCCACCGCAATCGTAATTAGGCCAAAGTGATTAATGGTATGCATGAATTCATCTCAGCCAATGGCGATTGCTCAGGCGGTATCCCAAACCTTAGTTTTCCGCCCACCATGGCACCTCAGTTTAGACCCAACCATATGCCATTAAGCCTTGACCCTGCTCCTCATGGGAGCAGCCTAGCCTGAATTGCCAGGACAAGCATTCCATCCATCACTTTTTGTATATGCGACTTCGCTGTATGCCACTCCATTGTATGCTATTCCACTGTACGCCACTCTACTCTAAAACACGCCACTGCACGCTATAACACTCTATACAACTAAACTCGCACTCCCCTATACCCTATTCCACTCTACACCATTCCACTGTATGCCCCTCCACGGAGTTCTACTCCATTCTGCGCCACTCCACTCTACACCCTTCCATGCTATATTATTCCACTGTACACTGTACACTGCTCCACTCTGCTCTTATCTACTCTAAGCTATTCTACTGTATGCTACTCCACTCTTTGCCACTCCACTATATGCTATTTCACTCTACCCCACTCTGCTGTATTCCAATAAAGTGTATGCCACTTCACTGTATGTCACTCCACTGTATGCTACTCCACTCTACACTATTCCACTCTATGTCACTGCACTGCACGTTACTCCAAATTATCCTGTTCCAATGTATGCCATTCCCCTATACACCACTCCACTGTTTGTTATTCCACTATATGGCACTCCACTGTACCCCACACCACTGTATTGCTGTTCCACTCTATCCCTCTCCACTGTATGCCACTCCAGTCTAGGACACTTCTAAATAGGCCGCTCCACTCTACGCTACTCCACTACATGCCACTCCACTATATACGCCTCCACAATAGGATCCTCCACTCTATGACACTCCCGTGTATGCCACTCCACTCTACACCACTCCACTGTATGTTATTCTGTTAAACAACACTCTACTGTACTCTATGCCACTCCACTCCACACTATTCCCCTGAATGCCTCTCCACTGTAAACTGCTTAACTGTACGCCACTCCATTATATGCTATTCCAGTACACACCACTCCATTCTTTGTCACTCCACTCTACACCACGCCACTCTAAACCACTCCACTATATGCCACAGGACTCTATGCCATGACACTGTACACAGTAATTATCTATAACACAACACTCTATGATACAACACTGTACACTGTACACCACTACACCGCTCCAGTCTATGTCACTAGACTCTACTCGGAAAACCTCTACTCAACTGTACGACACTCCACATCCCTCCACTCTACCAAATTCTGCTACACTCTATATTACTCCCTTGTACAGCAATGTACTTGAGTTCTGTCATTAACAATATACTTTTGCCACTCTACCAGACTGTACTCCACTCTGCAACATTCTAGGCAACTTCCTCTATACTATTCCATCTGAATTCACTCCACTCCACTCTACTCAACTCTACTCCACTACTCCACTCTGCACTACTCCACTCAATGGCACTGTATGCCACATGACTCTACAACCCTCTAAGCAACTGCGCTATATCACACTCTACTGCAGTCTACCTTACTCCGCTCTACAACACTGTACTCCACTCTATGCCACTCCAACTCAACTCTACAGCAGTTTACAACACTGTACAAAATGGAATACAACACCACTGTACGACACGCCACTCCACTCTATTAAACGTTACACCCCTCTGTGCTATGCCACTGTACTATATGAGATGCCACTCAAATGTATGGCTTTAGTCCTCTCTACACTACGCCACTCCACTCCACTGTATGACATTTTACCGCACTCTACACCACTGTACGACACTCCGATGTCCACTGCTCCATTCTACTTTACAAAAGTGCACTCTACCACACCCTATGCCACTGTACAACACTGTCCCACACTGTATGCCCCAACACTCCACTGTACAACACTCTACTCCATGCCACAGTATGATACTCAACTCAACTCCACTCCACCCCACTTTACTCCACTGTACTATGAAACAGTACTTCACTCTACCCCAATGTTCTCCACTTCTCAACTGTATGCCTCTCCAATTTACACACCTCTATGCCTCTCGACTCTACAGCACACTATACCACTACACTCTACTACACTCTATTATACTGAGCTGCACGCCGCTCCAATCTACAATACTATATTTCACTATGGGCCATATTTATCAAGCAAAATCGCATTCGCAAAGGCCGAAATTCACAGAATTTTGGCCTTCGCGAATGTAAATTTGCTAAATGGTATGTATAAAGCAAAATCTGGTACAAAACAAGGAATCGCAAAATTTGTGATTCCTTATTTTGCAATTGTATTTAAGGAATCGCGAATTTTGCAATTCCTTAAATGCAATGTATGGAGCAAAAAAAAAATTTGCAAAATGTCCTCAGGGAATCGCAAATTACCACCAACCTCTAGTTGGTGGTAAGTTGCGAATTCCTTGAAAAATGCAAATGTTTTCATTTTTCAAAGTGCCATGGGCATGTATGTGCGCCACATGTGCACCCATGCATATTTCAGGGGTGCAACAGGGTGTCCTTTGGACTCCTCTGCACCCTTGAAATTACTCTCAATGTGTGATTTGCAAATTGCGAATTGCAAATTGAGAATAACTTCCCATTCATTCCTATGGGCCTCCTGGCCCATAGAAATGAATGGGAAAGTATTACTTAATTGCAATTTGCAATTTGCTAATCGCAATTAAGGAATTTTAAGAAATCGCAAAAAAATGCGATTTTGTACATACATACCTATTTGCGATTCTCAAATAGCGATTTCTTAAAAATCGCTATTTGAGAATCGCAAATCAGGTTGATGATACATATGACCCTATATGTCACTGTACTGTATGTTACAGTACAACACTTTCCAACACTCTATGACACACCATTCCATTCTACCACTCTGACACTTTACTGCACTGTTTGAAATGCCAGGCCACTCTACTCCACACCACTCTGTTTACATCATATCACTCCATTGTATTACGATTTACTCCACTCTATCCTACGAGACTCTACTCCAGTCTACTCCACTGTACAATGCTTTAGCCTACTCTATTGCACTGTTTGAAACTTCACTCTACGCTGGCCCACTGTACAACACACAAGTGTGATCCTTTCTCCAAGACTCTACTACACTCTATGCCACAATATGACACTTTACTCTTCTCTATACCCATCCTCTTTACACTACTGTACTACTCTGTATGACACTCAAGTGCACAGCACTCTACTCTATGACACTCTGCTACACTCTATGACACTGTACCACTGTCCACTGTATAACACACAACTCAGCAAACTACACTATACTCTCCATCCATGCTACTAGATTACACTTCACTCCACATCACTGAAATGTACAACACTTTTCTGAACTGTATTCTATACTCTATGCCACTAAATTGTACAACACTCTTCACCACTCTATATCCCTTTACAACACTATACTTCACCACTCTCCACTACTCAGTACTCGACTTCATGACACTACACTATACTGGACGACACTCAGCTGTACTCTACGACACTCCGCTCCACTATGTGACACACCATGGCACTATACTGTATAGCAGTTTATTCCACTATGCACAATGCCACTCCACTCTATTGACACACAGAATTCTATTATCCTGTTTGAGGAAGCAGAGGGGTTGTAGCCAGAGTCACTCGTAATGGAGAGCAGAGTAACAAACTTTCCAGCATTGGTCATTTAAAGTGTACCCATTAGTGGCTGTTCAGAGGGTGTTCCCATGTGGCAGGGTCTGCAGAATACAACGACAGCCAGGTAGGGAAGTCTCCGGCAGTTTTCTGTTGTCACATTTGCCTTTTCTTCTGTCCCATGTGCAACACGAGTGATGCCAGGAGTTTCTTTAACTTTCTGTTAAGCCTGAGCCGTGACGGGCATTATGCGGAGGGCTCAAATACATGCGAGCGTGGGATGCACTTTTTTCTTGCTGTTACTAGTCAGTGCCTTGGTGGACGCTGATAACGTTTATTTTGCCTCATTATTGACTTGCAGATTTATTTGACTCATGAATAGTCTGCTCAGGTTCAACTATATTCTTATTTTTTGATCAGCAACACTTTGGCTCAATACTGGGAAATACAGGGAGATATTGTGGACATTTTTGCTTTCCTTTTCATTGAGGATTTCCTTGCTCTGGGAGAACATTGTGGATTAAAATAGAGCACTTCTCAGTGGTGTTACTTTCCGAACTTGAATCCAGTACTCTGTTCATCATTGTTATTGAGCCGTAACTGTTAACTCATGCAGAGTTCAAATACTGAATCTGTTACTCTACCCTGCAGGAAAGAGAATGTATTTTTTGACATAGAGAAGCTGGCAGTTTTTGTTCCCCATTCAGTTTCCATTAAGACTTATCCACAGTGAGGGAGAATCATTAACACAGTCACTGCAAAGATGGTCAGCTGCTATTCATAGGAGAGTACTGCGTGGTGTGTGGTAATTACTGATATTTACTACATTTTAGAATTTATAAGAAAAGGGGATTATTTTGCTTATAAATTGTCTTCTGTTTTCCTGCAGGTCTCTCTCCTTGCTGTTCCTTTCCAATGTATATTTCCCTTGCTTGATCACTCAAGACCTCTGTGGCTTTATGGTAAGTGGAATTGAAGATGTCAAGAGGTGGACCATATTGTACATCGCACTGATCCTGAGGAATGTTCTCGCAAGTGTGAGCCTTGACACCTTCTCCATGCATCCATTATCCCCTTGCATATTACATGACTATTGCGTGTGAAATTATAGAATTGATAACAACACTTATGACAGCATTTTATAGAATACACCGAATGGTAGTGTGGTGAGTTATAATAAATGTAGTGTGATGAGTGATGTTACAAGACTGTTTATGGAGGTGTACAGGTTTGAGTTAAATTGAGGATGGCGAGTAAATTAGAAATTTAAAGTGTAACTATAACTTCAGAATTTTTAATGTTTGTATAGTTTACGTTGGTTTTCGGGCAATGCATTAAATGCATAAAATAACTCTATTTACTCTATCTTCGTATTCAAGATCGAATGCATCACTTACAAAGAGGTCATAGGCCATGCCATTATTCCTGGTGTCCAAAATCAAGATGTTATGAGGGCTCAAAAAGACACCCAGATAGTGCATCATTAGACTAGAGACTAGGAAGTCCATAACGGAGAGGACAAATTACCAGGCCTCTTTTCATCATGCATTAAGAGAATGTAATTCCATTCCTATTGAATTCCACCAAACACTGTCCTTTCTCTGCTATAGAAAATTGACTACTATCCTACATTCTGAGCAACAATGACTTCTGTGCTTCCCCTAAGTTACCAAGCCATCTTATCCACCTCTTCTGCCTTTCTCCGTGACTAATCACAGACCCCAGCATTCCCCTTTGTTGCAAAATTGCCGTCTCCGAAGGGTCACCCAAAACCTTTTGCTTTCCTCCTCCTCTTTTACTGACTTCGTTTTTATAGTCTTTAGGACTCAAGGCACTTTACCACTCTAACCAGTGCTAAAGTGTATGGGCTTTCAACCTAAACATGGCTTCATTGACATATTCCCAATAAGGTGTATTTAATTTATCTTTAAGTCCCAAGTAGAGTGCACTGCCTTTGCCCAGGGCCTCTAAATTAATTGCTACTAGTGAGCATGTAGCACTGTGTGTGCCACCCACAATTAGCACTTTAAACATGTCTCAGACCTGCCATTACAGATCCAGTGTGTTTAGTTTACACTGCCATGTCGACTTGGCATTTAAAACCCCTTGCGAAGACTTAATCTCCCATTTTACTACATATAATTCACCCCTAAAGTAGGCCCTAGGTAGCCAATAGGACTGGGTGCTATGTAGGTGTAGGTAATGTAATGTATGTGTCTTGTAAAGCGCACTGCTGCCCTGAGGCGTTGTGGCGCTGTAGACCGCTGGGGAACCCGTCCTGGCTATCCTTGTGAGATGGTCCCTACTGGGTATCTCCAAGGTGAAACCAGGCATCCCCGGCGAATGTGGGGGGCCGTTGTAGAGATGAGGCAAGCTAATGCCCAGAGTTGCCGAGTGTGATCCCTGGTTAGAGTAGGCACCGAGGTGAGAATTATCGAGTCCGCTGACCCTGGTCCGCGACCCTGCCGCGTCGGGAATTGAACCCTGGTCCCAGGCCGTTCTCTGCTTCCAGGTCTGCCGCCTCTAACCAGTGAGCCATACCACTCCAGTAGGACATCTACTTTAAAGTTTTACATGTTTGGCTAGTGAAAAACACCTAAAATTGTTTTTTACTACTGTAAGGCCTACCCCTCTCTTAGGTTCACATAGGGAATTCCTTATTACATTTTTAAGCTGTAATTCCTGATTGAGAAGGAGTAGCTCTGCCATGTTTAACATCATTGGAATGTTAATGATAAATCCTTTTTGCTGGCAAAGTTGGATTTAACGTTACCGTTTTAGAAATTACACTTTTACAAAAAAGGTGTTTCTCTGCTCCTAAAGATCTTTGTGCCTGCAGCCTGTTTCCTATACACATTTAAGGTGGGTGACGGCTGGACTTTGTGCATTCCCTCTAGACAGCAACACGCAAAGGAAAGGTAGGTGTGATTGAATGCCTATCTGCATCCTGATGGATCATTCGGGGCAGGATGGGAGGGAGGAGCTCATATTTCCACTTCAATGGGTACTGTCCTGTCCCCTCACAAAGGTTGCATACCACATGTAGTAAGCCTGGAGCCAGGGCTGGGTAGAAAGTACCTCTGTGGACCGCAAAATCCCCACTTTGAAGTCACCGCCACTTCGAAGGCACAACCGGGTATACTGTCTGAGTTTTTGACCCCATCAAATAAGACACTTCTGGAATGCCTCTCTGCTGGACTGCTGCTGTGGAAGAACTTCTTTTTTGCTTTGCTGCCCTGTGGCATGCTACCCTCTGCTCATGCTGAGAAAGAAATGGATTCTTACTTGAACCATCAGTGATCTTAAAGGGCATGCTGGCTTGCCTTCTATTTTGACACTCAGGGATATCAAAGTCTCACCTCCCGCTCCTGGGCTTGGTCCATTGGAAGTGGATCCATGTGCTTCTTCCAGTGGAACCGATGCATCCTCTGCTGCATGAAGCAGAATCGATGCATCGCTGCTGCTGCAGTAACAGACTCTGCGCATCAAGCTCTGAACCAGCACAACATTTCAAGAATGGATGCTTCAGAACTGCTGGATTGCAGCCACTGCAGTGTGAAAATATCGACAGAAGATCAACACATCCCCTCATTCTGTGGAAAAACCCGGTGCATCGGTTTTGGAACCAACAAATCTTGAGTTTGGTGATTTGTCTTTGGTGCATCGCTATTATTGTTTGGAGAAAATGTATGCATCACCTTGATTGCAAGAATTAACATGGATGCATTGCTCAGCTATGCCCTGCATCTCGCTGTTGCAGCCAGGATAAAGGTACTTTGTTGAGTGGGCCTTGCATGACTCCTATATCTGGCCCGTGCTCTACCACGGATGGCCTGAACTTTTGACTTAACCTCAGTCTAACAGAACCAGTTACCCCCGTAGGCACTTACTGCTTCAAAGCACTATTTTCACTTTTAACCTTCACAAAATAATATCTTGACTTCTACATATTGGATTTATGTTGCTTTGATCTTGTTTTAGTTATAAAATCATAATCGGTTTTTCTGACCTGAGGTGGGGGTTTTTTGTGGTGCTGTTACTGTGCTACTGTTTGCACAAATACTTTACACATTACTCCTACAGTTAAGCCTGCCTGCTCTATGCCAAGCTACCATAGGGTGAGCACAGGTACATTTTTGTTGTGTATCTGACTTACCCTGACTAGGATTGTAGTTCCTGTTTGGGCAGGGTGCATACCTCTGCCAACCAGAAACCCAATTTCTAACATTGGTTATCAACAGTGAGGTTACGAATTGTGCTTGTACAGTGCCATACAATTTCTTAGTGTAGAGCACTACTCAATATCTAAAACCAATTCTAATCCATTCCCCCTAATTGACATCTTTGATTTTTTCAAAGGTCCTTTTGCCCAATTCCCATTTTTTCTTCTATGTCTGTGACCCTACCTGGCAAAATGGAATTCTGGCTGGCAAATCTGGAGAGCTACACAGTGGTCCACGTCAAGGGGTTCTTACAGGAGAAGAGGTTGTTAACTAAGGGTGGTGCCAAGTAGAAAGAGCTTCAAACAACCTTAAGAGCATGGGCAGAAGCCCACCAGATCAATCCAGATGATGATCAGGAAGGGTTAGAGTCTGAAGAGGAGTTGGAGGAAGACTGGTCTGAAGATCTTGTCATGCAGCCTATTGATTAGGGGAGTAAATTCCTCCCAGGATTGCAAGTCTACCTAAGAACAGGCAGCAGTGTGTCTTCTAGAAATCTGCCCCAGGGGAGCTGGAGGACAGGAGGTTGCAGAGGAAGCTAAACCTAGAGCTTGCCTAGATTGAAAGAGAGCAAAAACCAACAAAATTGGAGAAGGAGCAAGTTCTAGAAAAAAAAGACTGGCCATGGAGAAGAGTCGTATGGTCCATGAGTTGAGACTGAAAGAGCTGGACATCAAAGTCAATGCAGCTGTAGTGGTGGCAGTGTACCTACAGTATTTTTTGCAGAAGGGAGTGTTTGCATCCCCAAGGATTTGGTACCCACAGTGGGGAGAGACACACTTCTTACATTGGAGGTAGAGGATCAGACCCAATACACTTCTATGAAGGCAATTTTGCTTAGTAAGTTTGGGCTGACCCCTGAGAGGCATTAGCAGAAGCTCAGAGGCCGCCAGAAAATGTCATCACAAACATGGTGTTAGATTTGGGGGTCTCTAGTTGGCACAGGTAGGTACCTGTGACAAATAGGGTCCCTCTTCTTTAGTCAGGATAAAGGGATTACAATCCTAAAATAACCCCTGCTCACCCTCTAGGTCACGTGGCACCAGCAGTCAAGGCTTATTTCAGAGGCGTTGTAAGTTAAGCAGTTGTGACCACATACAGTAACCCAGTGACAACACTACAAATGGACACCACACAGGTTTTATAAAATAAGTAGACTTTATATAGAGTTACCACAAGACCATAAATGACAAAAAAACACACTATGATTACTTTAAGAAGGTAGATTTAAGCTTAGTTCAGTTCAGTTCTTAGATGCGACACTCTGCGTCAATGTACCTTAAGTTGCGTTGCGCTTCCTTTCGGCAATGTCGCAGCGCAAAGAAATAAAGACATGAAGATAATCCAGATGCGACATGCTTCTCGGGGATGCGAGAAGCTCTTGGTTCGATGCTTGGACTGCAGCGGCGATACCCTTACGATGTGATGACAACAGCTCCTGCGGCTACGCTCTTCTCCCACGATGCGTGAAGCTGCCGCTCGTTGCGACAACTACAGCGGCGACATCCAAGATGAGACGACAGCAGCTCCGACGGTGGTGCCCTTCTCGGGAATGCGTGGTCCTCTTGCTCAATGCGGTCCAATGCGACAGTTCCAGCGGTGACACCCTCCTTCGGAGTTGCAACGGCAGGCACAGGGACGGCGACACGCTTCTTCTCGTTGAGTCGCACTTCCAGCTCCTTGCGACACGCAGTCCCTCAAAAGGCCCTAAGCAGCAGCAGGCAATACCAAAGAACTCTGGGGAGCTATGGGGGGGGGGGAGTCTGTTGTCCCTGAGACTTCAGCAGGAGGCAAGCTCTTTTCCAAGCCCTTGGACATCCTTCACAAGTTGAAAGCAAAGTACACAAAGTTCCTTTCTTCTTCCTTTAGCAGTAATGCAACCACTGAAGGCGAATCCCCCAAGCAGCACTTCAGCTTGGGAATAGTCTCTCCTCAGTTTCTTCAGGTTCCTCTCCTCAGTAAAGGTTTCTTCATGTAGTCCAAAGTGATCTAATTTCATGGGATCAGGGTCCCAATATGCATACCCCAAAATCCTTTGTTCTCTGAGGGGAAAGGGGTGTCTTTGCCCAGTCCAAACCAGTTCTGAAGCACTCTGTTTACCAGACTTCTCCTTTCCTTTCACTGTGCAGGTCAGGCACATCAGAGGCCCCACAGAAGGTGGAGCCAGCATTCTGGAAGGCAAGTACAGTCCTGGAGCACTTTGTTTTACGGGACTCCTCTTCTTTCAGTGTGCAGGGCAGAGACATAAGCCGCTCCCCTGGGGGTGGAGCCAGTATTGTGAAAGACAGGCACAGCCCTATTCAAGGTTCAGGTGCAACATCTCCCTCCCATCTAGATGCAGATGTCTCTATTCACCACAGGGTGACTCAGCCTGTCTCATAGAATTCCCCAGCCTTGTCACTCACAAAACCAGACATAGGAATACACAACCTAGCAGAGACAGGTTTGAATGGTTAGACAAGCAAACACCTACTTTCTAAAAGTGGTATTTGCAAACACAGAATATTAAAAAAACTTTACTAAAAGATGTATTTTATTATTCTGAGTTCAGGCATACTAAACTCAAATTTCTACCATCTTCTCTGAGACGGTTAGGATTATAAACTGTAATAACTCTAACAGCTCATTCTGGCCTATGGACAACAGGTAGCTTTGCAATAGTGAAAAACAAAAATGGCTGTAATTCACTATTGGGACATGCCACACACATCAGGATTTGTCCTACCTTATACTTACAATGCACCCTGCCCTTGGGCCTACCGTAGGGGTGACTGATATGAAGAAAAGGGAAGTTTTAGGGACTGGGAAGTGGGTGCACTTGCCCAGGCAGCATGGCAGTACCAGACTGCACGCAGGCTCTGAAATGGCAGACCTTAGACAGATTTTACAAGGCTGCTTCTGTGGGTGGCACAACCAGTGCTGCAGGCCCACCAGCAGCATTTGGATTTACACGCCCTGGGCACACTCTGTGCACTAGACTAAGGTCTGACAAGCAAACCAAATAGCCAAACATGGAACCACTGATTAATACATCAATTTACAATAGGGAGCACTTGCACTGTGGCACTGGATAGCAGTGGCACAGTGCCCAAAGCATACAACACCAGCAAAAATACATGAGGCAACAACAAAAAATGGAAGGAAGACCCACGCCAATGGAGCTAGGTCTAACGTGTCCCCTCCAGCTGAACAGTGGGGAGAACTACCCTAACACCTGGGAGTTCTGTTCACTAAGGCAGAAAAATCTGGACAGACCGTCAGCGTTAGCTTGTTCTGTACCAGGGCGGTGTTCGATCGTAAAGTCCATACCCTGTAGGGAAATAGACCACCTCAACAGCTTTGGATTCTCACCCCTCATTTGCATCAACCAACTGAGGGGCCTGTGGTCTGTCTGAACCCAGAAGTGAGTCCCAAACATGTATGGTCTCAACTTCTTCAGTGCCCAGACCACAGCAAATGCCTCCCGCTCAACAGCACTCCACCTCTGTGCCCGTAGAAGTAACCTTCTACTGATAAAGGCTAGAGGTTGATCTAGTCCCTCCTCATTCATCTGTGACAGAACAGCCCCCACACCATGCTCTGAAGCATCTGTTTGGATGATAAACTCTCTTGAGAAGTTGGGTGCCAGGAGTACGGGCGCCATGCACATGGCAGCTTTCAGAGCTTCAAAAGCTTTCTGACAGTTGTCAGTCCAGATCACCTTCTTGGGCTGCTTCCTGGAAGTCAGCTCTGTCAAGGGTGCAACAATATTGCCATACCCCTTGACAAACCTCCTGTAATACCCTGTGAGACCTAGGAAGGCTCTCACCTCTGTCTGGGTTTTGGGTGGCTCCCAAGCCAGGATGGTTTCTATTTTGGGTTGTAGGGGCGCCACCTGGCCGCTCCCATCTTGGTGTCCCAAGTACACCATGGAACCCTGCACGATCTGGCACTTACTCGCCTTAATCGTGAGGCCTGCTTTCCGCAGCACCATCAACACTTCCCAGAGGTGGAGCACATGTTCCTCCCAACTGGCACTGAACACTGCAATGTCATCCACGTAGGGGGGACTGAACTTATCCAGTCCAACCAGCACCTGGTTGACCAACCTCTGAAAGGTGGCAGGGGCATTCTTCATCCCAAAGGGCATAACAAAGAACTGGAAATGCCCATCTGGTGTGGAGAATGCTGACCTCTCCTTTGCCCCATCAGTCAAGGCGATCTGCCACCACAGGGACATTATATACTTGGAAATGAAATTGGTCCCCGGTCAGACACTACCTCGTGAGGGAATCCCACTCTGGAGAAAATTCCCATCAGTGCTCGTCCCACCACGGGGGCCGTCACTGTCCTCAGAGGTATGGGTTCCGGGTACCGAGTGGCATGGTCCACCAAGACCAGGATGAACTTGTTGCCCATGGCTTTCTTGGGATCCAGTGGGCCCACAATGTCAATCCCCACCTGCTCAAAGGGGGTACTGTCCACAGGGAATAGCTGGAGAGGAGCCTTGTGCTTTCTCCCACTCTTTTTACTTGCCTGGCAAGTCTTACAAGTCCTGCAATGGGTATCAGAACTCTTGCGCATTTGGGGCCAATGAAAGTGGGTGACAAGCCTTACAAAGGTCTTGTCCTGCCCTACTGGGGCAGGCTCATTATGTGTCCTGCTAACCGCACATCATGAGCCTGCCCCAGTAGGAAGGCTCTGAACTTCTGTGGTACCACCAGCACACAGGCTGACCCAGGTTCAGCAACCTTAGGCTCACCATAAAGGAGACCATTCTCCAGTAAATCAAGTGTGACCCTGACTGATCACCTGCTGCTTGGATTGCAGCCTGTTGCCGCAAGCATACAAGAGAAGGGCACTCTCTCTGTTCCTTGCAAACTTCTTCCCTGGAGGGGTCTCCTTCTTGCTGCCAATGGGTCAGCTCAGGCAGGTCACCCAGTTTTCAACTCCAACTCCCTCAAAACTTTTTTATGCTCAAACTGCATTTTCTTTTCCTCAAGATCTAATATTCTATTTTCTAATTCCAGCTGCCTATTCACCTTAAACATGATCATCTTTCACAGGTTCCCTTGGGTACTACTTTGGGGCCCTTTGCGGAACTCCTTCTGTTTACCCTTGTCCACCCCACTCTTCTGCTGGGGACCCTGCCCACCTTTGGCTGAGTCTCCCACGTGACCGTTGTGGACCCGGGTGATCACCCATCGGTCCGCCTCCTCAGCTAGCTTCGTAGGGTTAGTCAGCTTGCTATCTATCAGATGCTGGCGCAGCTCTGGAAAACAATTATCACACAAGTGCTCCCATGCCATCAAATCAAAGAGACCTTGAAAATCATTAACCTTGCTGCCCTTTACCCAACCATCCAATGCTCTGCAAAAGAAAGTGACATATTCAACCCAAGTACTGTTTTCTAACTTTTTGCATTTCCTGAAGCTCTGCCTATAGATCTCAGGTGTCAAACCATAACTAGACATCAATGCTTCTTTCTTGTGGGTGTATGAATTGTGGACTTCATAAGGCAAGTCTAACAATGTGTCCCGCCCCTCACTAAGGAACCTTCCCCACAACTCTGCTCCCCAATCTCTCTCAGGGACCCGGTGGGTAGACATAGCTACCTCATAGGCTCTGAAGCACTGACCAATATCATCATTTTTGTAAAACTCCTTCACCACATCCTTGGGAATATACACTCTACTTTCTGTATGTACTGACGGTATGCTGCTTCCAGAGGAAGTAACTTCTAAACTCTGGGTTTTAAACTCCAACTCCCTCAAAACCTCTTCATGCCCAAACTGCATTTTCTTTTCCTCAAGATCTAATCTTCTATTTTCTAATTCCAGCTGCCTATTCACCTTGAACATGGTAATCTCCATGCATGCCTTCTTGATCTCTCACTGTCCTCCAACTCCTCTGATGACAGACTTTTGTTAGAACCAATGCTACCTGCAGGGGAAGTTGCCTTCCTTCCTCCTGGGCCCAATGGCCCTTCCTGTTGCACAATTGCCAAGTCATCCCCCTCTATAATTTCAGATGTTTTGCTGGGTTCTACCCAGGCCCTCAGCCCCTTGTAGAATTCTTCCTTCCTGGTTCACCCAACAGTGGAAACCTTAAATTTCTTGCAAAAATATTTCAACTGTGCAACTTTGTAGCTTTCCAATTTGCCTTCTTCCCATTCAAGATCAGTAGAGGCTATGGATTCTGCTCTCTCGATTACAACTGAATCAGGCATCTTTCAAAAATAGAACCAAAAATCTGAAAAAGGAATCTACCAAAAGTATGCGGTATCGTTATGGTCTGCACTCACTAAGTAGTGTTCACCAGTCACTATACATGAGACACAAATGCGAATCCAGAATCCTCACCACTGACTGCCAATGTTAGATTTGGGGGTCTCTAGTTGGCACAGGTAGTTACTTGTGACAAATAGGGACCCTCTCCTTTAGTAAGGATAAGGTGATTACACTGCTAAAATAACCCCTGCTCACCCTCTAGGTTGCGTGGCGCGAGCAGTCAAGGCTTATTTCAGAGGTGTTGTAAGTTAAACAGTTGTGACCATATACAGTAATTCAGTGACAACACTACAAATAGACAGCACACAGGTTTTATATAAAAAAAATAAGTATACTTTATATAGAGTTACCACAAGAGCATAATCAACAAAAATACACACTATGATTACTTTAAGAAGGTAGATTTAAGCTTAGTTCAGTTGAGTTCTTAGATGCGACACTCCGTAAATGTACCTTAAGTTGCTTTGCGCTTCCACGACAAGCAATGTCGCAGCGATGGGAAATGCGGCAAAGTTCAGATACAGAGAAATTTAGACGTGAAGATCTTCCAGATGCGGCACACTTCTCGGGGATGGGAGAAGCTCTCGGTTCGATGCATGGACTGCAGCGGCGACACCCTTACGATGCGACGACAACAGCTCCAGTGGGGACACTCTTCTCCCACGATGCGTAAAGCTTTCCCTTTGATGCGACAACTACAGCGGCGACATCCAAGATGCGACAGCAGCAGCTCCGATGGCAGCGCGCTTCTCGGGAATGCGAGGTGCTATTGGTCGATGCGGTGCAATGCGACAGTTCCAGCAGCGACACCCTCCTTCAGAGTTGCGAATGCAGGCACAGCGATGGTGAAAAGCTCCAACCTTGTTGCGAGATTCTTCTCCTGATGCGGTGCAGTGCGACAACTACAGCAGCGACACCCTCCTTCAGAGTTGCGATGGCAGCGCTTCATTGCGGCACGCTTCTCTCCAATGCGGTGCAGTGCGACAGTTCCATCGGCAACACCCTCCTTCGGAGTTGCGATGGCAGGCACAGCGACGGCGACACACTGCTTCTCGTTGCGACACGCAGTCCTTCAGTAGGCCCAAAACAGCAGCAGGCACTTCCAAAGAACTCTGGGAGCTGGGGGTGAAGTTTGTTGTCCCTGAGACTTCAGCAGGAGGCAAGCTCTTTTCCAAGCCCTTGGAGATCATTCACAAGTTGAAAGCTAAGTACACAAAGTTCCTTTCTCCTTCCTTTGGCAGTAAGGCAACCACTGCAGGCCAATCCCCCAAGCAGCACTTCAGCTTGGGAATAGTCTCTCCTCAGTTTACTCAGGTTCCTCTCCTCAGTAAATGTTTCTCCTTGTAGTCCAAAGTAATCTCATTTCATGGGATCAGGGTCCCAATATTTATACCCCAAAATCCTTTGTTCTCTGAGGGGAGAGGGGCCTTTGCCCAGTCCAAACCAATTCTGAAGCACTCTGTTTTCCAGACCTTTCCTTTCACAGTGCAGGGCAGGCACATCAGACGCCCCACAGGAGGTGGAGCCAGCATTGTGGAAGGCAAGTACAGTCCTGGAGCACTTTGTTTACAGGACTCCTTTTCTTCTTTCAGTGTGCAGGGCAGAGACATCAGCCACTCCCCAGGGGGTGAAGCCAGCATTGTGGAAGGCAGGCACAGCCCTATTCAAGGTTCAGGTGCAACTCCTCCCTCCCATCTAGATGCTGATCTCTCTATTCACCACTGGGTGGCTCAGCCTGTCTCCTGGAATTTCCCAGCCCTGTCACTCACAAAACCAAACATAGAAATACACAACCTAGCAGAGGCAGGTTTGAATGGTTAGACAAGCAAATACCTACTTTCTAAAAGTGGTATTTGCAAACACAGAATATTAAAATAAGCTTTACTAAAAGATGTATTTTATTATTCTGAGTTCAGGCATACTAAACTTGAATTTCTACAATGTTCTCTGAGACAGTTAGGATTATAAACTGTAATAACTCTAACAGCCCATTCTGGCCTATGGAGAACAGGTAGCTTTGCAATAGTGAAAAACAAAAATGGCTGTAATTCACTATTAGGACATGCCACACACATCAGGGTTTGTCCTACCTTATACTTACAAGGCACCCTGCCCCTGGGCCTACCATAGGGGTGACTTATATGAAAAAAAGGGAAGCTTTAGGGACTGTGAAGTGGGTGCACTTGCCCAGTGAGCATGACAGTACCAGACTGCACGAAGGTTCTGCAATGGCAGACCTTAGACACATTTCTGTGGGTGGCACAACCAGTGCTGCAGGCCCACAAGCAGCATTTGGATTTACACGCCCTGGGCACACTCCGTGCACTAGACTATGGTCTGACAAGTAAACCAAATAGCCAAAAATGGAAACACTGATTAATACATCAATTTAAAATAGGGAGCACTTGCACTGTGGCACCGGATAGCTGTGGCACAGTGCCCAAAGCATTCAACACCATCACAAATACATGAGGCAACAACAAAAAATGGAAGGGAGACCAACACCAATGGTGCCAGGTCTAACAAATGGGTGGACTTTCTTGACTATGCAAGCAAAGCATTGAAGGGCTTGGTGAGTGGCAGCAAGGTTGATGATTGTTCTGGGTTGTACAACTTAATTTTATGGAGCACATGCTAGATACTTGTTTTTCAGAGCTTCGCCGACCCCTAGTTGATGGCAAGTGGTATAGCACCAGAGTGTCCAAAAAGGTACTTGAGACTGACCCCAAAAAGGGTGGGTCCAGTTCCGCCCAACAGAGTAAGGAGGAGATCAAGAGAGACCCAGACAGGTATCAGATGAAGGGGTAAGAAAGGGTTCCCATGTCCCTTCGGAGAAAGAGTGTGGTTCTGGTGGTCTGTGACCCAGGGCGCCCCATTACCTACCCCACTGCTTTGATTGTTCTTAACTAAGAAACAAGCAGTGGGACTCTGCCTGTTCAAAGTAACCACCCACTGGTGGGAATGCTTTAGGAGTGACTAATGTGGCCTTGGGGGAAAGTAGTCCCCGGGGCAGTTCATAGACCATGCCATGATCTCCCTAAGCTGGGAGATGGCTTCAGGCGGGATGGGGAGTCATGTTGGAAAACGTCCCTCTCTGAAGGGTCAACCCAAATGTTTGCCTTTCTTCTACTCTTTTTCTGACCTAGTTTCCATTGGCTTAAGGACTCTGATAAATTTGCCACTACTAACCAGTGCTAAAGTGCATGTGCTTTCCCCCTAAACATGCTTTCATTAACTTATCTACAATTGGTGTATGCACAACCTGTGCCCAAGGCCTGTAAATGTTATGCTACTAGTGGGCCTGCAGCACTGTTTGTGCCACCCACACACATAGCACTTTACCCATGTTTCAGGCCTGTAACTGCACAGCCTTTGTGTGCAGTTTACACTGCCTACCGACTGGGCCTTTAAAAACCCTATTGAAGGCTCAAACTCCCCTTCAATTACAAATAAGTTACCCCTAAGGTAGGCCCTTGGTAGCCCAAATTGCTGGGTCCTGTGTAAATAATAGAGAGGACACGTTCTTTCAAATTTTACATGTCCTAGTAGTAAATCATTTCTACATTTGTTTTTCATTGCTGTGAAACCTACCCCTCACTTAGTTTTACATTAGGAATTCCTTATTACACTTTTAAACTGGAATTCCTGATTGAGAAAGAATAGCCCTGTTAGGTTTAATATCATTGGAATGGTAATGATAAAATTGCTCATCTCTCTGCTACCTGACGCTGTGTTACTGTGCCTGGCTGCAGACAAGCAGGCCAATGACCTACTATGGAGGTCATGCCAGCCCAATTGCTGGAGCCATGGCCTGTTGGAAAGTGGCGTGAAGGAGCTCCCTGTAATTTGCGCCCTGTGTTTGAAGGCATGATTGGAAACTTTCTTTGACTCTTATGTCTACGGAGCTCATGTGCCCTAAACCCCTTATTTGACATGGAGCACAGACAAAGCCAGCAGCTTGCCCAAATGGGGTTATTGTGTCGGCCTCTCACAAGGAGCTGTGGGGAGCATGTCACATAGTAGGACACGCTCAGAGCTCATGTAGCCAATTAAGTTAGAACTACACCAGAACAACGCTGAATTACTTCGGAGAGAAAAGCTAAGTGGAAATATCCCACTAATAGTTTTTATCAGTAGTTTGAGGACAGCAAAAGTAAAAATAATAAAGCAAAAAGCGGAGTAGAAGTAGGATCTGGAGGAGAATGAGACCATAAGGATAAAGCGTGGAGACCCAAAGAAGCAACCCTTTAACAAAAGTCCACTACAAAGCGAGACAGGGGGAGCAGTCACTAAATCAATTAAGGACTTTGTGGGTAAACACTTCAAAGGGAAACAAATCCAGTCCAAAATCTCAGTTGTGTGGAGAAGGGCAACTAATACAAGGTGAGAATGTCAGTCAGTAGTCACTGCATATAGCTGTACCCTCCTTAAGTCACCAAGATTCATTAAGTCACAAATAATTATTTCCCCAATCAACAAATTCAAAACCGTGTTGGACTGTATCCTGTGGGAGAACATGGCGGCCAGATAGAGATGCCGGTCGGGAGTTCCCTAGTCGCATAGGCAGATCGGTAGCAAAATGAGTGTAAGTGCTAGCGTTAGCGAAATATAGTGAAGTGGAAAAGTAAAAAGCATAAAGAGTCTACCTGTTGGGTCTCAGGGGCTCAGTGTGCCCCGCGCTGTGTCACGCTGCTTCGCGGTCTCGTAGCCTGGGCAGTTATCTCCTTTTGTCAGTGGGTGTCTCGACGCGGAATGCTGGGGGGGGCTGTGGTAGCCCTGCGACTTTGGAGCTCTGTTCTTTGGTGTCAGAGCTGCAGGTCGGAGTGGAATCAGGCTCTAGTCCCGAGTTCAGACTCCTACAGCAACCCCCGGTAAGGCTGGGAAGTACGGGGATTCGCTGTGGGAAAAGGAAGGGGTGGTGCTCAGGCAGAGCAGGAAAGCTGCTGCAAGAGTTTCCTTTCAGGCAAAGGTAACAATTAGGCCCAGCAGCAAGGGGGCCGTTGGAGGGGAGAAAGTACTGGAGGAAGAAATGGCAGGCAGAGAACAACCAAAAGGCAGCAGGGCTGCTAATCCTTCAAACCTTTTAAAAAAGGATCGGAACAAGTACTAGAAAAAAATAAAGAGGTGTCCTATGGTTACCCAAGTAAGTGGAAAATCTGATGTACATCTGAGGGTATTACAGTAAAAACTCAGGAATTGACTTTGAATGAGGGGGTAGAGGGACGTAAAAGCATTGCTACTGATAATCTAGCTGCTGATTGTATAAACAAATCACCCAAGAGAGGAAAAACATATTGCCTAAGAAGCAGGAACCTCTCAGGAATCACACTAAATACTGAGACACTACAAAAGGAAAAGAAAAAAATCAAAGAAAAAACCAAGGTAGTGTCTCCACTGCAAATCCTGGAGTATAACATAGTCCCAATATGGCCCAACGCTCTGACAAAAAAAGGTAAAAATTACCCCCTCTCTCTGTACCTACTTTAAGGTAAAACATACCCTTCTTAAAGATTTAAAAATCCTGAGTACAGAGAAGGAGAGTACGATCATTCACCCAGAAGGAAGCTCACCACTATTCATAATGGCCGAGAAAAACCTAACTGCAGGTATCCCACACAGCCCCAATTGCTTTATTGAGCTGGTAATTTTAGAGCAAGACAAGGAAGGGGACAGTGAGGAAGGTACACAGACTCCAGTTGTAAAGGATATGAGCATAAAAGAAAAAGAGGGTGTTAAAACTGCGGATCAGTTAATGGAAATCTTGATCACGGAGATGAGATCGAGCTTTGCTATATCTGAAAATAATCAACTTAAAATTCAAGGGGTCTTTAAGACACTGGAGACCAAGATGAACTCTATGATGGAAAGGGTCACTACTCTGGAAACTAACAATGAAGAGCTAGATAGAAGGCTCACCTATA
Source organism: Lissotriton vulgaris (assembly GCF_964263255.1). NCBI lineage: Eukaryota > Metazoa > Chordata > Amphibia > Caudata > Salamandridae > Lissotriton > Lissotriton vulgaris. The sequence continues at coordinate 616,342,013 of NC_141689.1, forward strand.
ATGAAAAAAACACAGAGGGCCTGCAGTCTAGCGAAAAGGAATTAAGAGGAAAAATCGAGTCTCAAGAAAACCAGGCTCAACCTAATAATTTGAGACTTCTGCATATTCCAGAGGGTCAAGAGGCAGGTGACATAAAGACCTTTGTGATAAACCACCTGAAAGATTTTTTCCCTTGGATTAAAACTGAAGAACTCTCTGATGATATACAGAGGGTTCACAGAGACCCTTTTGTGAAAAATAAAAACAGGACAAACCCAGGAAGATCCTTGTTAATTTAAAAACCTTTGCACTAAAATAAAGAATTCTAAAAGAGGCAATAAGTACAGGATCTCATAAAAAGGATGAGTGGTCTTTCCGAACAAGATCCGACATTTCAAAGACGACCCAAGATCACCAGTGGCAATTAGGCCAATACATGCAGGAATTAAAATCCCTGGGTGCAAATGTGCAAATGACATTTCCTGCAATGCTGAGGATCATGTGGGATAACCATATGTACAACTTGAAAGAACCACAAGAGGTAGAGGCACTGTTAGACACGACAAAGGTGTGCAAAGCCCGATTGTAAAAACTGCCCATAGGGTAGGGTTCTCAATTAGGCAGGACATGCCTGCCAATGAGTACCAGAAGGGTTTTCCAGGGGAGGGGTAAGTCAAAGGGGGGACACGGTTTCTGTTTAAATTATGGTGCACTTGGTGTGGGAGCATTATGGGGAAAAAAACTTTTGAAAAATCTGGTCCGAATCACGCAAGTTAAAAGTAAAAGTGAACGTACATTTTTAAATCATGAGAATTAAAATTCTCTCATGGAATGTGAATGGCTTGAGAGTCAGAACAGGAAGGCAAAGGATTTTAGAGTACCTTAAACATAAAGACTGGGAAATAATAATCCTTCAAGAAACCCATCTCTTGATATCCGAATGGGAGGATATAATGAAAACCCAACGCTGGGTAGACTTCGATATTTGTACTGAACAAACATGCTGCGTTAAAGGAGTAATCATTATTTTTTAAAAATCAGCAAAAGCAACTATGGAGGCTTACAAAACTGATGTAAAAGGGAGATGGGCTGTCGGAAACTTCCACATAGATGGTAGATTATTAGTGATTGCAGGGTACTATGGACCTAATGTCGAGGACCCCTCAGGTCTACAGGAACTCTATGCACACCTGTTAGATACGCCGGGCCCATTATCCTTGGTGGTGATTTTAACATTCTGCTTGACCCTGCATTAGATAGGAGTCCTCCAAAAAATACATCTACCTTGACTAAAAGGAAGAGATGGCTTAAGACCTACCAAGAAGATCTAGGTTTAATAGATGTATGGAGAGATAAGGTTGAACAAACAAACCATTTGTTTACATTTAAAAATAAAAAACGGGGACATTCCTCTAAAATTGATTACTTTTTAATTGACAAATCAATACTAGGGGAAGTTAAAAAGGTCAGACATCTACCTGAACACCTGTCAGATCACTCTGCTATATTATTGGAGATTGAGCTTCATAAACTCCAGACTCAGTCAAGGTGGACTCTAGAAAAGGTATTACTTCTAGAGGACGAAATAATAGAGGTTCTCAGAGAGGAAACTATATCATATTTTCAACTAAATCAGGAACAGACCTCCAGTCAGATTAGATGGGAGGCCTATAAGGCAGTGCTTAGAGGTAAGATGATCAGCTTAACGGCCTATAGAAATAAATTAAATAAGAAGGAAATAGAGAGCTTAGAGGGTGAAATTAACAGGTGGGAAAAGAATGAATCAATACATCTAGGAGGGAACTAATTAAGGCAAAAAATAACCTAGTAAACATATTGGATACTCGAATCAAGAAGATGTGGGAAGCAAGTAAGCTGGCTAATTATCAATACGGGGAGGGGTGTGGCAAGCTTTTAGCTTGGAAAACAAAGACTGACCTAAAAAAAAACAAAATTTCAAACATCGAAGAGGCAAATAGTAGTCAACCACTTGCAGAAAATCAGCTATTAAAAACGCTTTCTTTGAGTTCTTTCTCAGTGCTATATAAAGGCGATATAAAGAATATCGAGGCCTTAACCCAAGAATATCTTAGACAATGGGTTAAACATATTTTCTGAGAAGACCAAAAAGAAAAAATTAAATGCAGAATTTGCTGATTCTGAATTTGACGAGGTAATTAAAGGTCTGAAAAGCGCTAAGGCGGCTGGGCCTGATGCCTTGCCTAATGAAATTCATAGAGTATTGAGAGGGGTGTTGGTTCCAGAACTCACCAAATTGTTCAATGACATTTTTATAAGAGGACAAACACCTCCTAAATCATGGAGTGAGGCTACAATTTGTATCATATTAACCCTTTCGATGCTGATGACGAGCTCAGCTCGTCATGATGCACGGTTGAGCTGTGCTGATGACGAGCTGAGCTCGTCATGAAACAATGGGAAATGGCATCATCCAGCACCGGAGGGGAAAACACCTAGCAGCGAAGGTGTTAAAACCAGGGAAAGACCCTAAATGCTGCGAATTGATGAAGGGTCAGGATCACTTTCTACCATCTGAATACCAAAAAGAGCATTCTTTATCGACCCAGATAGCATGAAGGTCCTATATGGCCCCACCAGAGAGAATCTGAAAATATGATTAAAATCTGTCACTTTTTGCCATGTATAATCAGCAAATGAAATCCCATAGATTCCCTGAATTCCGGGTTTATAGGCCCAAGCCAAAGCCCAAGTCAAAGGCCAAAGGTCACGCCTCATGTTGACATAATCCACTGGGCCTAAATAAATTTAAACATGCATTTCTGATGTCTTGGACACAGTGGGGTACCTTGAGCAACCCTGGAAAAGTACAGTAGCCTTTCACAAGCACCATTTCAAGACACCCCACACTTGCACGTAAACAAAGTCAGCTGGTACAGTATTTCACATCTTGCTTCAGTATTTTGAACAATAGCTTGCTCAAATTAAAACCACAATGACTTGTGATATTTAGCACATGACCTAAGTTTTGCTCCCACCTCTAATTTTTTAGAGAGATGTTGTGATCAGATCATTATTTGTTTATATCTTGTGGTCAAAACCTGACCGTTTGTTTATAGTCTGTGGTCAACCATGACCGTTTGTTTATATCTTGGGTTCAACCATGGCCAACCATCGATCAAACCACTTGACAGGTTCTGTGTTCTTGGACCTGCGGTTAGCCACCCTAAACCAAAAATGCGTCAGCAAAGACGTCAGAATAGAACCTTGGTTCTGTTTTTACAGGTATATTAGACCCAGCATGTCAAATTTGAAGCCAGAACTTGCTGTTGTATCCCTTATGAGAGTGAGTTCTCCGGCCGGCTGCTTATCTGATTTGGGACTGTCAAGCCTACGCAATCAGGTGATGCCTTCCCAAGCTAGTGATTGTCTTTGCCTTTTTAAATCTCTGACTATCTTAGATATTTTTTGATCCACACCCAATTCCGTGCATTCAAGGCTTCTTTGACTAACCAGATCTTGTTTGGTAAGTCTCCCTTGGCACTGAATTTCTGGAGAAATGTGTCTTTCCATTCCTTAAGTAATTTCAACTGTACCTTTTTAATAAAACTGGCCCCTCTCATTCTAGCCCTCTTTAAAAATGCTTAAACTGCATAACAGGAAGGCTTGTCTCAAGTTCTCTGCATGTTCATAGAATGTATACTGTGTCTTTCTGAATCTCTAGCAAATTCAAATGTGATATTTATTAGATCCACACCTCAGCCTGCCTTATAGTTCTCATCAGGAAGGCGTGCTTCTAGGCACTAGAATTTTATGACTAATGTCCTCTATGACTGTGGATATCTAGCCGTTTTTCAATTATGCTCTTTTAAAAGATACTCATTTCAACTTGCTTTGTGACATTTATCAGTATTCTGTCATCCATCACTTTCTCCAGACACAGTGAAGTCGGGTTTTCTTAAATGGCTTTTTACGTAATAGTATGAAATGATATGCATTTATTGTTTTGCTAAAAATACGCATTTATTGGTCCAATTGTGAAATAATAATAAACGTGCCACTTCAACATGATTTTTCGTCAGCTCATCTCATTGTTCCTTGTTTCTCAGTATTGTGTCGTGCCGGTGGCCTGTGACTCACAATTGATGTGACCACACCCAAAGGGGGCTCGAAAGTTCCCTTTATCAGAATCTTATAGGCCGATCTCTATGTTAAACTGCTAAGATCTTTACGCAGTTGTTGGCGAAGAGATTAGGAATGTGCGCAGGACAGTTAATTCACACAGACCAGAAAGGATTCATAAGGGGTAGACCGATTCAGGAACTCACGCACGAGCTAATAGGAGCTAAAGATTTAGCGAATGAGTTAAATCTCCCTTTATCGGTTGTCAACTTTGATGCCGCCAAGGCTTTTGATAGGGTTAAGTAAAGTTTTTTACATGATACATTGGAGGCCTATAATTTAGGCAATAACTTCTCAAGAGCAGTTAGAGCTATATACATTTACCCAACTTCCTGTGTGCTGGTTAACGGGTCCCTGACGGAGAGAATACACATAAAAAGAGGTACCAGGAAGGGGTGCCCGTTATCTCCTATATTGTTCAACCTCTATATTGAGCCCCTGGCCTGTGCTTTAAGATCCAATCCATACATATCTCCTTTCAGCTGTAGCAAGTGGGAAAAAAGTTGTGCTTTATGCAGACCATTTAATGATATACATGAACAATTTGACAGTCTCACTCCCCGAAATAATAGCAACACTACAGCAGTTTGGAAGTCTACCAGGCTACCAAATCAATCAACAAAAGACTGAGATAATGTGCTGGATCCCCCAGGATAACAATCCCTTTGAAAAACTGCAAATACGATACCTAGGGATCTTAAATGTGCAGGAGATTAAGAAGATTGCTCAGAAAAACTTTAATAAAGTCCATTATGAGGCCCAAAAATTGTTTAATGCTTGGAGATCTCTTTCTTTATCATTTACAGGTCGCTCTAACCTGGTCAAGATGATGATTTTGCCCAAATTTACATACCTGTTTAACTCGATACCACTAGAGTTTAAAAAAGACCTGACAGATAAAATGCAGGGGGAAATTAACATCTTTATTTGGGCCTCCAATGGAGACAGAATCTCATGGAAGAAGCTGAGAAGGAAACAGGAGAATGGAGGGATAGCCAGCCCGGACATAGTTCAATACTATAGGGCGTTCCATTTCAAGAATATAAGAGTACTGTTTAAAAAACTCAACTGCCTTCCAGTTTTTATTTGGCCATACAAAGGTTTTCAAGAGGATTAAATTAAAAATCCTGGGAGCAGACATTATACTGTGGGTTCAGATAAGACGTCTGTGGAAGATTCCCTATTATTGTCATCACACCCCCATTTGGGATTCGCCTGGCACGCCTAAATGCTTAAAGGATGTGCCATCAGTCTCACTGTCTCACTGAGAGAAAACTGAATAGTGGAATGGGTACAAATATTAATTGGACCTAATCTTATCGACTGGGAGAATCTTGTAGATTTAATAAAAGGGAGCTTGTCTAAATTTAAGTACTATCAGTTAGTAAGCTGAGCTAGACCCCTAGGAAAAGATGGGCCAGGAAACTTAGAATTAGAGGCGAGAATCCTATCGATATTTGAGAAAAAAGAAGTAGCCTACCGGTACTGGGCACTTATCAGTGAAGGACAAGAGAAATTCACTTTACCTAATGAGATATGGGGGAAGGCGCTGCCGTTGCAGGATGTATCAACACTATTGCAAGTATCGGCAGCTGCATGTGGGGGTGAGATTAAATCTGCACCTTTGAAAAATAACTTTTTATTTACTCTGCACAGAGCATATTGGACACCCAAGAGGTTGTTGGAAATGAATAAAGGGAGAATAAGGAGTTGCCCCTAAATGCAGTGAAGAGAGAGTTGACGGCATCCCCATGTTTTGGCAGTGCCCGTACCTCCAGTCCTACTGGGAGAACGTAGGTAAGATCCTCCATCAAGAAATACAGGTAAGCGCTCAACTGATATTATTTGGGGTGAAACTAAACAATACTGGGGGATCTAGTCTTAACAGAAGGCATAGGAATTTATTATGTCTGTTGGTTTTAGCAGCCAGGCGTGAGATCTGTATAAAGTGGGTTAATTCCCTTCCCCCCTCAGTAGAATAATGGTTGAATTCAGTCATCAGAATAAATCAATTGGATAAAGCGGGGCCAGACAACAAAAGATTGGAGTTTTTGGAATAACTGGGAACAGTACTGGGTGGAGAGAGTCTAATAAACCATGATTCGACAACCCTTTGAGGTCTAATGATTAAGCGCAATATTAGTTTTGAGTATCGGGTACAGAGTATCAACCTGTTAAAGGAGTGGGCAAGCTGCGTAATAGATGCCTAACAAGCCAGTAAGATACCCCCACATAGGATATGGAATGATCCTTGTGCCGGGGAAGGGCCATTGAAGGTACAGACCAGTTTGAAAGGCTCTCTTTAAGTGGTTACCTTGCTAAAACACTTTATTTTTCAAAACTTTGCGTGATGAGGACTAATAAAAAAAGTAGAAAAAACAAGAGTTTGGTAATAGGTAAAAAAAATAACCCCCTGGTATGTGCAACTTCCCCCAAGAATTCCGGAAGTGGAGTGGATGAGACTTTGAGACAGAACTAGGAAAAGTAGTCCACAATCCCAGAGAGTGATGATGGTAACCAGGCGTATGGGCAAACAGAAAAGGCAGACCCAAAGGATTGGAAGGGGAAATGGGGGGTTATATTTTGAACAGTCTTGCTATGGAAAGAGTGGGAAGAAAGTAAGAAAGCTACGATCTCTAAATAAGTCACTGTTACTTTTATTTTTTTCTAAATGTGCTAGCCTGAAAGAAATAGGGAAACATTTTCTTAGTGGATTTTACAAAAAACAGCAACTGGAACAAAGTCACGAAAGACCTACTGTATTCTGGGCTAATTAAGTAAACACTTGTATAAGCAGAGCATGAGGTACTAAAAGAAGGGATTAGGATAGTCCTAGGGTCAGAAATGCCTGAATAGGGCAATCATGATAAACCATTTTTAAAGCACCACACTGGGTTAGGATCAAGGCAGGTCAGTCTGATTGACCAGGGATATAGGGAAAAGGAAGAACTTGAAAATCACCATGACACAGTCGGAAATAGCCACACATAGGGGAGGACTGATCCTTGAATCACAGTGCATGGGGATGAGGGGTGGCTAAGTAAAATTGATTAGGATGTGGGGTTGTCGCACAACCTTGAGGTACAAACATGGAACATCAATCGCTATAGGATACCGTCAAAATTAGGATGTTGCTAGACATTAGTTGTATAAGAACAACAGGAGAGAACCCATAAACCTCGTTGGGATGGGTGTGTCGTGTAAGCAAAAACAATTCCCAACAGGTATCATGAAAAGACAGTTTCAATAATGTATGCAATATGCATTACACAAAGGAAGAAACCAAGGAGTCATTTGAGATTTTTGAAAAAAGGCAGTATTATTCACCAAGAGACGGAAGGGAATGGCCTTTCACATGGCAATACAGTTAAAACAGCACTGTACAGAGCAGATCATGTGACAACCCAGTGGCACTTGGTGCAAGGTGCTATATATAATTAGTGACGGTGAAGGTGCAAGTGCTAAAGTGAACAGCGTGATTGACGCATGGAATGAATTATTTACATCAAACAATAGCTCCACAAAACAAGTTGTAATCACTTAAAATAAGATTTGTCAAAATTTGAACAGGAGTAAAACGGAAGGAGCCAGGCCCTTGGGGACAGGTGGAGAGGCTGGACCCTATTTTAATCTAAACAGCAAAAAGTTGCCTCACACACCTATATTTTTAGCCACACTTGCGGACAAGTTGAGCACGCTAAATAGTCGTATTCAACAAGGTATTTTTATTTATACCGAACCAATCTTGGAATAAATCAAATTCAATTCAGCATGTTTTCACACATAAAGACACATGGATACATCAAATATTTACAGTGTGAATATAAGAAATATTCAAAGTACAAATATGATCCTCAGAGAGCCCATCAGCCATCCGGAAATCCTTCTGTACTTCCCCAGTCGCCTCTTTATGACCGAGGGAATACAATAGCAGTTTCTCACTCCTTTTCGTGCCGGTGTTTCTGGCACAAAAAGGCAGTCGGAAACTGTCTTTGGGGGCCCCAAGCAGGGCCCCCATGGGTGCGAGGCTGCCGAATGCCAGCCTGGTGGCACCTATGGTGTCCCTTTGTTGATCCCTGCACCTGGTGGCAGGCACCTTGGGGTGCAGGCCACAGGGTGCAGGAATGAACTGCACCCCTCCATTTCACAATGCGGGCATGCATTACTCTCGGAATGCCTTCTCCCATTGTGAAACATATGAGTGCGACCAAACAGGCTTCGGTCTCATCGTGCTTGCAGGGCCATAACCGCTGACAGTAGGTTGTTCGTCACGGTTCCTGGCCGATGTCGGATGCACTCAAGTCCATCCGACATCAGAATTGGGCCCTTAATTGGTATCTTATGTCCCATGAGAGGGGGTGAAGTTCCCTTTAGTCACACACTGTGTGCAAAAATTTGATAGAACTGGCGGGAGGAAATGAGTTACCAGTAGTCTAACTTACTCAAGTTCAGTTGTGTCCCATCTCGATCAGAAAAGGCAGTCATGTTACTTACTTCGTCAAAGGTGGCCCTGGCTACTTGCCTAAACTGCCCTCCCTTGCTCCCGGCTTGCGATAGAATTTAGCTGGGAACTGCTGGTATTTACGTGTTCTTGCCCCATGGTAGGGTTTTGTTACTTCCGTACCACTTGCGCAGCATGTTGCATGAGCAACGTGCAACATGCACAATAGACTATAGAATCAAACCCCGGTTTGATGGAAAATAGAGTTAGTAGAGCATCAAGTACTCCATAAATAGAGCTAAAGAAAGGACATGCATAGGGTTATTTGGTAACGATCCCCATCACCAGGAGAGTTATGTTTCAAACTTATGTCATATATGATTTTTGTTAAAGGTGCAAGACCTCACAGCTAATAGGTCTTGTTCATTAAGGTGTCCTTTATGTAAAGTTAGAGTGGTCAAGGGAGAAAAACGCTCATAGTATGTTTTTTAATCTTTTTTATCTCAGTAGAGGTGATTGACAGAGATACCTTGGTCATGAACATTTTAAAAATGTATGGATCCTAATGATACTATCTTTCCTGACATGAAAGAAGTAAATAATGGATACTTAATAGGTTGTTGTGCCCATTGTGTTTGTTCTTTACAGTGCCTACATACTGAGAGAGTATGTATAGATCTATTGCATTTGCATAAAGTAATGACATAAATGAAAATAAAATTAAAGGTCGATTAGTTGGAATTGGCTATCTATTAGTTCACCTCTTGGACTGCCATTTTCCTAGTATGGGTCAGGTTTGTCTCTGTGGGTGTAAAATTGTATAAAGACGTCCCCCGGGGCTGGCCAACATTAATATCTTCATTGAAACCATGGAATTTCATCATTTATTCCCATTCTGTATGTCCCCAGCTTATATACCCAGCATTGTTCTTTAGTTAGTATTTTTTTCATCAAGGCCCTGGTGTTATCCATCCTCTCTATTGTGGTCCATTCCAGATCTATGTCAGAGTGTCCTTTTCCCCAAAAATGTGTGCTAAGTTTTGCGGAACTTCTTTTACACCAAATTGTTCTCCTATGTTCATTGATCCTGATTTTTATTTTTCTGGTCAACATTCCAATGTACTGGAGGTTGCAAGGGCATGTGATGGTGTATATTACATTGCTACTGTTGTAATTTGTATGGAGTCTTTGTTCTCATGAGGTTGAAAGTCCCGTCAATGTATTTAGTTTATTTCCTAAATGCACAAGCCGTGCATGATCCCCACGGGTAGTGTCCCATGACTCGGGGTTGATTCCATTGAGTTAATTGCTGTTCACTTTGGGGTTTCCTCAGCATGCTGTGTACCAGCAGGTCCCTGATGCTCCTATTTTTTCTGAAGAAGAAAAGCGGAGGTTTGAAGGTAAGTTTGTATGATTTGAGGATGCTCTAATTTCCGGAAATGATCTTCTTGACTGCGTTGGAGCATTAGGTATACGTGGTTACGTAGATCTGAGAGTCTGATTCTGGTTTCATATTGGTATCAAGTAAGACTGCTCGTGGAGTGTTCCGTGCCCTTTTCTGTTTTTGTTGAATAACCTTATCAGGGTATTCCTTCCGTTTAAATTTGATAGCAATTTTTTTTGATTCCTCTTTAAAATCTCATAATTCTGAACAGTTTTACTAAATGCCTAGAAATTGTCCTATAGGGAGATGTTCTCTTAGTGGCCTTGGGTGGGCAGTATAGAAGTGCAACAAACTATTCTGGTTGGTGGGTTTGGTATAAAGGTTGCTTGTCAGTTTTCCACTTTTTGCTAGAATAATCACATCTAGAAAAGGGAATGTTATCTTTGTTACTAGTCATAGTGAAATGCAGAAATGGATTTGGTTGGTCTATCCACGCTTTGAAAGCTTGGATGGTATCGTTATTCCCATGCCAGATTATTAGGATGTCGTCGATATATCTGCGCCACAGGTGAATTTCATTGTGGTAGTGGTTGTTATTCCATATGTGGTCTTCTTCAAACCAGCTCATGTAAAGACAGGCTATAATTGGGGCAAACGTCCTACCCATTGAAGTTCTGTGTTGTTGAAGGTATAGTTGGTCTTCAAACTGGAAAAAGTTTTCTGTGAGGTGCTAGCATCGTAATCCACTGGATGGGGGCTTGCCAGGTCCAGTCTTCACTTTGAAAAAGACTTCTGCTAACACGTAGGCTCTCTTCTTGAGGTTTGCTTATATAGAGGGCTTCTACATCTCACATATCAATGTTTCCAAATTGGGGTCACATTCCATTTCGTTGAGAATATTCAGAAGATGTTTGGTGTCCTTGATGTAGGATCTGATCTTGAAAACCAAAGGGCGAAGAAACCAGTCAGTGTATTGTGACAATGTTTCCAACAGCAATCCAATCCCAGAGACCATGGATCTGCCTGGTGCTGGTGTTCGTCCCTCAGGAATCCTGGGTAGTGTGTAAAATTGTGGTGTTCTTTGTTCCTTAGGGCACAGGAATTCCTATTCCTTCTTGTTATTCCAGCCCTTGTGGGGGGCTTCCTCAGTTTAGTCCTTAATCTTCTTTTGGACCCCGACCCAAGGCATGATTTTATGGTTATAGTGAATGTATATGCAGGGGGGAGGAGTATAGGGCAGAACTGGGAAGATTTAAAGATATGGAGAGCTTTGAGTGAATTGTATCCCAGAGATTTGTTCATCTTGGTGGGAGATTTCAACCATAAATTAGACCCACAAAGGGTTGAGTCATGGTGCAAAAGGTTAATGAACTTGTATAAGCTATTGCTGCCAGTTTTCCAAATGTTGATCTGACAGTGCAAAATATGGCTTTAGGAAAATTCTTGAGTTCGAACGGTTCAATTTGCTTAAATGGAAGGATGGATGCTGACCCCACAGCTAATCAAACGTTTAAGATAGGTCTGCAACCTTGCCCTATAGATTATATTTTTATGCACACCTAGAACTTTGATTCAGTTAGGAGTTTCAAGGTGGTGCACGTTGAGGGAAGTAATCATTACCCGTTAAAATGTAAATTAGTAGGAGGTGAAAAAAGACCGAGAGATACAGTAATCTCTGTACAGATGGATTATCCTAGGTGCCTTACTACTAGAAAGACTGAAGAGTGTTTGGAAAAATTGGCCAGATTCCAGAAGAACCAAATGTTATGCAGTGGCCCTATCAATAATTTGGATCGGTATGAAAATATAACCAGCCATGCTGTCCAGTGTGTAAGGGTGTAAATTAAAGTGAATAAAACTGGTGATTATTGGAACCAGAGAAACCTGACCGAGTGAAATGATTGGTTTAAAGAGGAATGCCGGAAACTAAAGGTGCAGATAAGAAAAGGGGCAGGAAGCCTCAAATTAAGGTATGACTCAGGGAGTTACAGTAGCCTCCAGAAGACAAGGAGATATTCACAATGCTTATTATGGAACAAAAAATAACATTTAAAGAGAAATGGTCGGGAAATCTACTGGCAGAAATAGAAAACAATATATTAAAAAGTTCTGGAAGTTAGTTCAGGAAAGCTCGGTAGGATACAGGGGACCATGATTTGCAAGGTGGAAGAAGATACCTGGGAGGAGTACTTGGGAGAAATATATGGAAAAAGAGTAGAACCCATAATGAAGAGAGTTAGACCCTGGTCTGGCATAAATGAGGACATTAGTTCCCACTTTACAGCAAGCATTATCAATCGTATTATAGCAAATCACACCCTGACTAGTGCAGCCGGACCTGATAATCTCCCAGCAGTTATAAGGACCTAGCCTGACTAGAGGGCAGAATTCTTCTTTCAATGTTTACGGGCATACTTGACACAGTCAAACCCCAAAAAACTGGAGAGGGGAAATCATTTGACCCATCCACAAATGGGGAGATGTAAAAGCCCCTAAGAACCATAGGTTGATTAACCTACTGGATGTGGGAGGTAGGCTTAAGGAATGAGCTGAAGTAAACAATGTGGTGCCCCCTGAACAGGGGGTTTCAAGCAAGGCTAGTCCACCACTGATCAGCAGGAATATTCACAATAAAATGTCAGAGTGCAGTGCTACTCCAAAACTGGTAACATCAAGGTCCACAATTTTTTTAATGCAGGTATGTGCCGTATTTACACATAGCATAAGGGTGCTAAAAAAGCAACCTAGCGCAAGTGTAGGCACCCTTGCGGCATGTTGCAAGGGTGCCTGCACTGCATGGGTGATTATTTATGTGCAGGAAGGGATTCCTTCCTGCACATAAGCAATCTTTAAAGATGATTTGATATTTCTATGTATGCTGCAGGATGCAGCACATATAGAAGGGGCAAAATATGAGGAGAAATAAATAATTTTACCTTGAATCGCTAACCTAAGAAGAGGTATTCCCTGGTTTTAGCTTTTGGTGCTGCCCCATCCTTGTAAATATGGGGCAGCATCAAAAAGCAATTGATGTTGCGGTGGAACACCCACTGCAACATGCATTGCGCGCCCCTTTCACGCTAAGTGAAGCGTGGAAAGGGTACTTATTTACAAGGCGGAATTAAGCCATGTTAAGTGGCTCAACACCAGCTGGTAAATAAGGAGAATTGAATATTGCTACCAGAACATCACTAAAAGTGACGTTCTGGTGGCGATATCCCCGGGTAAATATGTAGATTGTTTCACTGTCTGGTCCATCACGTGGATGTTGATGGAGCAGAGGGGCAGCTTGTTTTGCAGCTATGTCGGCATTTGGGTGGCTTTCAATCTGGTGGACCGGAATCACCTATGGGAAGCATTGATCAAGTGGGAGATCCCCAAGGGCCTCCTGGTTATAATCCGGGAGCTACACAGCTATAACTGGGATCAGGTTATGAAGGACATGGGGGGACCTTAATGCATAAAATATTGACTGAAAATGTATGGAGGCAAGGGTGCGTCCTGGCTTACCTACTCTTTTCCTTCTTTATAGCTGACCTGCCATTACCCCCTGGGGTGGCTCAAAGTGCTAGCCCCAAAATAAATGGCCAAAACATTGCATGTCTTCTGTACGCAGATTACCTCATAATCCTAGACCAGACAGAGAAAGTTCTGCACAGAAAGGTGGGTGTGTTTATGGAATATTGTAGCTATAAAAAATAGTAGTATAGCTGGAGAAAACAAAGGTATTAAACTTTGGTAAAAACAACAAGGTTTAGCTGGTTTCTGGGCCCTACTAAGCTGGATATAGTAGAGGAATACAAGTATTTATGAGTCTGGTTTGAGAAGTCCCTAAAATGGAATGTCCATTTGGAATCACTAAGAGTAAAGGCTCTTGCAACAGCTAGTGGCCTGAAAAAATTCAATTAGGACTATGGTGAGATGTCAGACAGTCTCGTTTTGAAAGCCTATGTGGACATGATACCCCACAATTCCAATATGGAGCTGAATTGTTCTATATAAGTGGTAAAGGTGGGTGGGACACTGAGGAGATGAAATGTTTAAAAAATATACTGTCCCTATGATCCATGCCATAAGAATGGAGACTGACATGGTATCATAGAATATAATGGCCCGTATGGCATTGATAAGATTCTGGCAGCGCCTGAGTGCTGGGGAGGAGCAAAAGGTCTCCCAATGGTGTAGAAATGAAATAGAGCAAAGTGAACTTAAGTGCACAAATGGGGTCAGAATTATTTTTCTAGAAATCCTGTAGGGATATGAGACTTTTCAAATTGAGATCGAAAAGAGTGAGATAAGAGCATTAGGCAAGAAACTATCCTGAGATTATAACCAACAGTGTTTCAAGGGGAAGAAATGTGTTTATTTTTTGTTTAAATCCTGGCAAAATGAATCATGGTTCCCGGATATAAATGTACTACCCAACCACTGGTTTAGAAGTGAACCTTTAGGGTTAAGGGTCAGAATTAACCCCTGCTATGCTAAGGAAAAGATTGATCCCAAGGGGGATTGTACATGTGATCAAAGCACTAAATTAAATCCTTGCCATATTTTGTTGGACTTTCTAAAAATTTTTAACCCACAGAATTTTTTTTTGATGCCCAATTTTTTTTAAATATGATATTAAAAAACAATGTTCAAGCTGTGGAAATTTTAATCAAAATGCATTTCTTGGGTATAGCACGTGGTAATGGAAGGTTTATGATCTCTGTCAGGAAGGCTTTTATTTGTATATAGATCAGCAACCTTTTGGTAATTTAGTATATTATTAATTGTATGGCATGATGATGGTGATAATATGAAGAAGGGGTATATTTGAAGGTATTTTGGTTTTTATAACATTTTATGCAATGGATTGTTTATCCTGTTAGTTCATGTAGAATGTATTTATAAAAATCTGATTTGTTTGTATATGATATATGTTTAAGGACCTAAGGTTTAAGTAAGTATTTATTTGACTGACTGACTGGTGCAGTCCCTCTAGACAGCCACACACAAAGAAAAGGAAGGTGTACCTGAATGCCCATCTGCATCCTGATAGCTCATCCTGGGCAGGATGGGAGGGAGGAGCTGACAATTATACCTAAAGGGGCAGTGTCCTGTCCCCATACAAAGGATTGCATACCCCTGGCATTGAGGCGAGCAAGAGCTGAGAAGGAAGGACCTCTGTGCACTTCAAAGCCCCTCTTTGAAGTCACCGTCTCTTCAAAGGCACAACTCCGTATAAGTACTGGGTCTCTAACCCTGCCAAATCAGATCCTTCTGTCCTGCTACAAGGCCTGCCATTCTGATGGATTGCTGTTCTGGAAGAACTGATTTTCTGCAGTGCTGCTCTACTGTCTGCCCTTGTTGAGGACGAACTGGATTCTTGCTTGAACCCAGAGTTATCTCCATAGGCATGCTTGCTTGTCTTCTAATTTGAGACTCAGTGATATCAAAGTCTCACCTACTGATCCTGTGCCTGGTCCATTTGAAGTGGATCCATGTGCTTGCTCTAGTGAAACTGACATATCCACTGCTCTGTGCAGCAGAATTGGTGCATTGCTGCCGTTGCGGGAACAGACCTGGTGCATTCACTCGGAACCAGCACATAACCCCAAGAACCAATACATTGCTGCTGTTGCAGTGTGAGATTACCAACGCATCCCCTGGACAGCATAGAGGATTCTTGCACATTGGCTTTTGAACCTGAACATCTCAGGTTCAGTGCTTCATCGTTGTAACCAGTGCATCACTGTTGTTATGTTAAGAAAAACGATCACCGTGACTGCAGGAATTGAAATCGATGCATCGCTTGGCTACGCCCCTCATATCGTTGTTGCGACCAAGACCAAGGTACTTTGCTCAGAAAGCCTTGTGTAGCTCCTGTATCTGACCCATGCTCCAAAACTGTCAGTCTGAACTCTTGACTTTGCCTCCAGTCCAGCGAACCAGATAACCCCCATAGGCGCTGAATACTCCTAAGCACTATCTTTACTTCTCATCTTTAAAAATCTATAACTTGACTTTAACTTATTGGGTTTTTGTCATTTCAGTCTTGCTTTGTTTAGAAAACCATAATCTATTTTTCTAAACTGGTATGGAGACTGTTTGGGGTGTTGTCACTGTATTACTGTTTGAAGTGTTACACAAATACTTAACACATTGCCTCTTAAATTAAATCTGCCTGCTCTATGCTAAGCTGCCAGAGGGTAAGCACTGGTTCAGTTAGGGTGTGTATCTGATTTACCCTTACTAGGATTGTGGTTCTTGCTCGGACAAGGTGCATACCTCTGCCACACAGAAACCCAATTTCGTCCACCTTTTATGAAGTTTTCCCACATTCAGTGTCATCTACAACTCCTTCCTTCTGCCCCTTATCAGGGCATGAAAGCAAGGGCAGACCCAATCATGATACCTTTGAAAAATGCAGGATATGTCTTCATTGTTTTGCTTTTCGTATGCTTCACTTGTTGGGCAACACAAGTCAAGAACTTCTTCTGGGGCTATTTCTTATGTACCTTAACTCATCAATGTATTAGTCAATGAACTTGGAAGCACTAACATTGCAAGAGCCAAGAGAAAAAGCTGGCTGTGAGCCCCAGCAACTCCTTCACTGTCAAAAGAAACTCATTGGCTCATGTTCGTAATTTCTTCTGAAAGAATAGTTCAGATCTTGTGGGATTTTTTTTATTTTTTTCATTTAGATCAATGCAGCATAGTCCAATCAATTGATATATGAATATTCATGCATAGTATACATAGTTAAAAAAAAAGAAATCAAAAAAGGACACAATGAAACAAATACCTAAGAACAATAAGCTTAGCATATCACATATATACAGTACAAAAACCCAATGGCCCCAATGAGATAGCTCAAAATATACAAAAGTTCCCTTTTCCTCTAATGGTAAGTTGTGAGACTAAGGTCTCGAAATGATCTTGGTTAAAGGTAATAAACAGCAGAGGGCTTTTAGAGTTGCAACCAGATTAACAAATTCACATGTTTGCAATATTGAGATAATTCAATGGTGTACATCAGGTATTCAAGGTAACAATAAAAGTGGGGAAACAAGAGGATTAATAGTATCTCTAAGATCCTTTCGAGACCTTAGTCTCACAACTTAACATTAGAGGAAAAGGGAACTTTTGTATATTTTGCGCATATATAGACCCATTCCCTTTTTCAACAAAGGGTTCCTCCCAATATTTTATTGTTACTAGCCCAATGAGATAGCACCTCCCTTTCTGCATTCCACTGTCAACCCCCATTTATTTCAGATATTGTTACTTCCCATGTCTTCCAGATTGTATCTGTTTTTTGTGAAGGATCCTGTATGTTTACCATACAGCACTTCATCAGTATGAACTTTGTGCATCTTGTTACTCCACTGGGGGAAAGTGGGGCTCTTATTCAATTTCCAATTTGCTAAGATCAGCGTTCTAGCCACTAGCATTGAAATAAAGCATAATTGTTGCTGTCTACTAAATGGGTGTCCTTCCCGAACTACTAGCCCAAAAAGAGCTACATATGGTTTTGGCCCGATATTTACCTCTAATTTTGAGCTAGTTTTCGCAAAACTACCTTGCCAATAATTCCTTAGATGACTACAGGTGAAAATAGTGTCAAGCCATTTGCCATTCCTATCATTGCACCTAAAACTATTTTTCTCCACCTCAGGATACAGTTTATGCCGTTTCGCTGGGGTATGATACAACAGCTATTTACTATAAAATGACATTCTTAGTTTAGCAGCTCTAACCGCCTTAGCACTAATGTGAATAAAGAACTTCCAGTGTGAAATATCCTCTTTGCACCCGGTAAAAGATTCAATCTGATGTAATAACTCAAGTATCTTACTCTCTTTGCAATGCAGAAATGTGAACCAATTTCCTATACCTGCTAATTTAGATATAAAGTATGACGAACTGAGAGATTCTATAAGGACCCTTCCTCCATAATACAGCCCTCGCAAAAACTTTTGATGGATATAAAACCAAACAAAAAGTGAAGGGCTAATAACGGGATTTGAGTTGCTTTGAGATTCAGGGGAATTTGGGAACAGAAAGGATGGCGAAAGATTGTCTTGAGGATAAGGAGGGGATAAGATGATAAGTGTTTTGTATTTTACTGATCAGAAATTTACTTGGACAACATTTTCTTTTGCACTGTTCAATGAATATTTCGAGGGTAATGAAGTATGCAAAAGCTTTTTGTCATCATTGGGGATCTCAGTCTCATCCCCAAGTGGCATAGATTGCCAGCACTATGCAGTAATATTGTGGGAAACTCAAGTGTACTTTCGTGATCCTATACATCTTGTCAGCTTTGTACTACAGGACTCCATATTCTGGCCTGGAGTAGGTAGAGGACACATTCCCCCATAGTCCATAACTCTGTTTCATGCCTAAAAGTGTACACATTGCGCCAAGCAGTGATACATTTCAAGTGTACCTTCTGACTTCACCCAAGCCCGAATTTCGGGCACTGTCTGTACTACGCCAGGAAACCTCCGGTGTCAGTGCGCTTTACAGGTATCACCTAACATAACATACCATGACTATGTGTGTGCCCTAATCAACACACAAAAGCTTTTATATTGCGCTCTTATCACCAAAAGAGGTCTCAAGGCGCTTTGCAGGAGAGAGGCATTAACCCCCCAGAGAGCAACAAGTACAAGAGGACTTTATTTCGAGAAAAGCCACGTTTTCAAACCCCTAGGAAACTCAAGATGATTAGAGAGGGACAGGATATGAGTGGGTAACTTATTCCATAGTTGAGGAGCCACATATGAAAAGGAACGACATCCATTCGTAGCCGTTCGTACTCTAGGCTGAGATAACAAAAACTTAGATCTAGAGCGGAGGGCTCTGGATGGAATATACCAGGCTAATTTCTTTGTTAGATAGGAAGGGCCAATCCCATGAAGGAGTTTATGAGTTAAACTCAAAATTTTAAAATGGCATCTTTTGCACACGGGAAGCCAGTGCAGCTTTTTAAGAGAAGGTTTGGAAGCAGACCTAGGAGGCAGGTCCAGCACTAGCCTTGCTGCCGCGTTCTGAATGGTTTGTAATTTAGCCAGCAGATTCACATTAATGGAGGCAAACAAGGCATTACCATAATCAAGCCTACTGACAATCAGTCCCTGGATCAGGGGCTTTCTGGCTTCAGATGGGAGCCATTTGAAAATTTTGTGCAATAGTTGGAGAATACCGAAACAGGTCCCGGCCACATGACAGACGTGAGTCTTCATAGAGAGGTCGCCATCAAGCATAATCCCCAAGTCTCTTACAGCTTCTTTAGGCTCGGGGCAAGGCCCTAAATCAGAAGGCCACCAGTCTCGAGACCAAAAGGTCTTGGCCTTGCCAAATAATAAGATTTCGGTCTTGCTGCAGTTGAGTTGAAGTTTGTTTTCACTCATCCATTTTTTTATGTGAGTCATGCATTGTTTAAAACTGGTGCAGGTTTCCAGGAGATTAGATCTGCAGGTAATAAGTACCTGTGTATCGTCTGCATAAGACACAGTAGAGAAGCCATAGGATTTTATGATATGGGCCAGAGGGCGAAGATAGAGATTAAATAATAAGGGACTAAGAATAGATCCCTGCGGGACCCCCACAGAAAGATGAATAGTGGCGGATGTATGAGAATTCATCCTGATGTAATAGTGACGGTCCCTGAGATAGTCCGCGAACCAAGCCAAAGCGTTGCCTCTGACCCCAACCTCCCACAGCCGATGTTTCAAAATGCTATGGGAGATGGTGTCAAAGGCAGTGGAAAGAACCAATAGTACCAAGATGGCTGATTCGCCCCTATCCAAGGAGAGTCGGATGTTATCCACTATTTCTATTATTGCGGTTTCCGTGCCATGTGCGGCACGGAAGCCTGATTGTGACGGGTCCAGAAGTGTATGGGTTTCAATATAAGAAGACAGACATTTATTAACCAAATATTCAAGAACCTTACCAAAGTAAGGTAATAAAGAGATTGGTGTAAATGTAAATGTAAATGTATAGGCATTTATATAGCGCACTACTTACCCGGAGGGTCCCAAGGCGCTTCGGCCGCTGCGAAACCCTTTCTGGCTTCCCTGAGAGATGGTCCCTTAATGGGTATCTCCAGGGTGAGACCAGGCATCCCCGGCGGTCTGGTGGGGCCGTTAGTGAGGATGAGGCAAGCTAATGCCCAGAGTTGCCGAGTGTGATCGCTGATCAGAGTGGGCACCGAGGCGAGAGAATTATCGAGTCCGCTGACCCTAGTCCAGAAACCTGCCGCGCCGGGAATCGAACCCTGGTCCCGGGCCGTCCTCTGCTCTCGGGTCTGCCGCCTCTAACCAGTGAGCTACACTACCTGGTCTGTAGTTGGACAAAATAGAAGGGTCACTATTAGGCTTTTTAAGAATTGGCCTAACTTGCGCCAATTTACAGCTACTAGGGAAGGAAGCACTCTCAAAGGAAGCATTAAAAATGCTAATCAGATCATCAGCCAGCAGTGAGAATAATTCACTACACTTACGAGGGAGCAGGGGATTGTTGGGAGATCCTGACTTAATTTTTTTGAGTGCCAATAGCACTTCAGCTGGGGAAGTACGCTCCAATTCTGTAATGGATGGAAGATCCATAACTTCAGGAGCAGGCTCAAAACTAAAGAGAGCCTCCTCGCTTACAACAGCCCTTTGAGGTGAAGAGGGAAGTGAGGAATATATTAGCTGGATCTTACTATGAAAGTAGGAAGCCAGCGAACTCACCCATTCTGGCGAGGGGTCAAATTCGGATTGCTCGACCTGCGGAGTGGTAAACTCCCTAACTATATTATACAATTCTTTACTAGATTGAGAGGCCGTATTTATTCTTTGCGTACTATAGAGGAACTTTGCTGCCTTTATATGTTTCATGTAATCAGAATGAGTAGATTTATACTTCAAGCGGTTTTCAGGTGTTCTAGGCTTGCGCCATAGTCTCTCTGCCAACCTCCAATCAGTTTTTTTTCGTTTTAATGTCTCGGTGAACCAAGGTGAGGCAATTCTTTTTAGGTTTACTTTCCTTTCTGGAATGATTTTGTCAAGCGAATTTCTGATAGACGTTTCTAATAGCATAGCCATTAATCCAACATCATTAAGATTATTGGTGTTGTGTTTGCTCATAGCTGGTGTGTTACAAAGCACTGATACATTTCCCCTGTGACACTCAGTTATAAACTCAATGCTATGGGATATTGTGTAGTGGTTTGTGGTGGAGGGGGCTCGTATACAATCTATGCCTTGTACATGGAGTAGTCTCAGTAACAGATGCTTGCCCTCGGTCCATGCTGTGTTTCAGGGCCTGGGGATGTCTGAGAGCGCATGCGATGCCTATCTTCCATACCTATAATTCAAGTGCTATGGAGGCTTTACATTGCAATAATCCATGGCAGGTTAGTATTCCATATGCCACAACTGTGACACCACACAAATTTAGGGGTCGGGAGGGACGAGAGGAGAACACTGGCTGTTACATTTGCATCCTCACTTTTACCTACATAATACAGCAAATCGAATGAAAGTGAGACAAATGGGAGTCAAAGTGGGGACTATTGCCCACTTACCGAAGACCTTACCTTTCAATTTTTGGAATTGACTGTCGGAGTAATAGGATATTTGCATTCCGGGATCATTTATGACAAACAGCCACTTTGACGCCTGTTTGTCTCATTCGCTTTAGTGTGGTATGCATTATTCCATGTGGTCATAGTATCATGTGCTGATCCTATAAATCAGAATTAGTAATGCACGAGGCAGCTGTTTGTATTGCATGTCATTTGGTGTCTGTATTTTTCTGTTTTTTTAACATCTGTCTCCTGAGCTTTTGGGGGGAATTCAGTTATGTAATGCAATCTAGGGGGGAAAACTCATCATTATCAAAGCCACAGTAGTATAAGATATCTTAACCCATTTGGTGCACACTCGAAAAGACCAAACACAACATTGATGGCTGCAGGTCTGTTCTGAAACATTCATGTGTAGCATAAATCTTTGGCTTAATGTCCTACTCGATGTATATCAGAATGACACTCATTGCACCATTAACCCTTTGGTACATTTATCATATCAGGGGATGTAGTCCATACCTTAAAAATAAGATTCAAGGTTGCCACACCTTCTTGCCTCTTCTACTTGTATGCTTAGATGCTCCCTCACTCTCCTCTGCCACTGTTTAGTCCTCATCTCCTCTGTTACCTGTCATGCACCCAGTAGTATGAATATTATTAAGGCCTAGGATGTGTGGTGTTTCTATCTGCCTGTTGCTGTATATGCACACTGGTGCATCTGATGGATTTTGACAGCCCTATAAAACATATGTTCTAATTCAGCATGCTCTAATAGGGCATTCATTGTTTGTGTTTATTGTTTGAGTGAAGGCAACACTTTATTTTTTCATTTGTTTTATTAGTTCCTTTTTCAAGTAGTATAGCACTTTAAATATAGTTGTGCTGTGACTCAGATATTGATGCTCTTGTTGGCTTTTTGCTTGATTGTAGCAACAGTCTACAGTGGTGGGCTTTTTATGCAAATTAAGTGCTAATTACCAAGGTCCCATTCAAATTAGTGGAAGAGGTTACTTTGCAATCATTTACATCCTGCTTGCTTTTTCAATGTGATAATGCCATTATTTTGATAAGCGGTACAAAAGGGGGTGGTGATGGACGGAGCATCTGAATCAATCAAACACTCACACCCAGTCAAAATATCTGGGTTTAATCCATCACCGTTCTTTAGCCCACTCTGCCACCCCAGTTCAGACATGGCTATATGCAAATCAGTCTGACCCTGTCTCTCGTGGGAACAGTCCAGCCCGAACTGCCAAGCCATGTCTTCCCTGGACCGGAAACAAGCTTCCGAGGACCGGTTTCTGGTATTCCAGCCATCTTCAGCCCGGCTTGCTTGAATCCAGTGGCAAAGTGAGCAAGGGACTCACGAGGACCGGTTTCTGGCATTCCAGCCGTCTTCAGCCCGGCTTGCTTGAATCCAGTGGCAAAGTGAGCAAGGGACTCACGTCTGAGCATACCCTGCCACACTTATGGCAGCCAAAAGCGGTACAAAAGGGGGTGGTGATGGACGGAGCATCTGAATCAATCAAACACTCACACCCAGTCAAAAGATCTGGGTTTAATCCATCACCGTTCTTTAGCCCACTCTGCCACCCCAGTTCAGACATGGCTATATGCAAATCAGTCTGACCCTGTGCCTCATGGGAACAGTCCAGCCCGAACTGCCAAGCCATGTCTTCCCTGAACCGGAAACAAGCTTCCGAGGACCGGTTTCTGGCATTCCAGCCGTCTTCAGCCCGGCTTGCTTGAAACCAGTGGCAAAGTGAGCAAGGGGCTCACGTCTGAGCACACCCTGCCACACTTATGGCGGCCAAAAGTGGTACAAAAGGGGTTGGTGATGGACGGAGATCTGAATCAATCAAACACTCACGCCCAGTCAAAAGATCTGGGTTTAATCCATCACCGTTCTTTAAAGAAAGATGAATAGTGGCGGATGTATGAGAATTCATCCTGATGTAATAGTGACGGTCCCTGAGATAGTCCGCGAACCAAGCCAAAGCGTTGCCTCTGACCCCAACCTCCCACAGCCGATGTTTCAAAATGCTATGGGAGATGGTGTCAAAGGCAGTGGAAAGAACCAATAGTACCAAGATGGCTGATTCGCCCCTATCCAAGGAGAGTCGGATGTTATCCACTATTTCTATTATTGCGGTTTCCGTGCCATGTGCGGCACGGAAGCCTGATTGTGACGGGTCCAGAAGTGTATGGGTTTCAATATAAGAAGACAGACATTTATTAACCAAATATTCAAGAACCTTACCAAAGTAAGGTAATAAAGAGATTGGTGTAAATGTAAATGTAAATGTATAGGCATTTATATAGCGCACTACTTACCCGGAGGGTCCCAAGGCGCTTCGGCCGCTGCGAAACCCTTCCTGGCTTCCCTGAGAGATGGTCCCTTAATGGGTATCTCCAGGGTGAGACCAGGCATCCCCGGCGGTCTGGTGGGGCCGTTAGTGAGGATGAGGCAAGCTAATGCCCAGAGTTGCCGAGTGTGATCGCTGATCAGAGTGGGCACCGAGGCGAGAGAATTATCGAGTCCGCTGACCCTAGTCCAGAAACCTGCCGCGCCGGGAATCGAACCCTGGTCCCGGGCCGTCCTCTGCTCTCGGGTCTGCCGCCTCTAACCAGTGAGCCACACTACCTGGTCTGTAGTTGGACAAAATAGAAGGGTCACTATTAGGCTTTTTAAGAATTGGCCTAACTTGCGCCAATTTACAGCTACTAGGGAAGGAAGCACTCTCAAAGGAAGCATTAAAAATGCTAATCAGATCATCAGCCAGCAGTGAGAATAATTCACTACACTTACGAGGGAGCAGGGGATTGTTGGGAGATCCTGACTTAATTTTTTTGAGTGCCAATAGCACTTCAGCTGGGGAAGTACGCTCCAATTCTGTAATGGATGGAAGATCCATAACTTCAGGAGCAGGCTCAAAACTAAAGAGAGCCTCCTCGCTTACAACAGCCCTTTGAGGTGAAGAGGGAAGTGAGGAATATATTAGCTGGATCTTACTATGAAAGTAGGAAGCCAGCGAACTCACCCATTCTGGCGAGGGGTCAAATTCGGATTGCTCGACCTGCGGAGTGGTAAACTCCCTAACTATATTATACAATTCTTTACTAGATTGAGAGGCCGTATTTATTCTTTGCGTAATATAGAGGAACTTTGCTGCCTTTATATGTTTCATGTAATCAGAATGAGTAGATTTATACTTCAAGCGGTTTTCAGGTGGTCTAGGCTTGCGCCATAATCTCTCTGCCAACCTCCAATCAGTTTTTTTTCGTTTTAATGTCTCGGTGAACCAAGGTGAGGCAATTCTTTTTAGGTTTACTTTCCTTTCTGGAATGATTTTGTCAAGCGAATTTCTGATAGACGTTTCTAATAGCATAGCCATTAATCCAACATCATTAAGATTATTGGTGTTGTGTTTGCTCATAGCTGGTGTGTTACAAAGCACTGATACATTTCCCCTGTGACACTCAATGCTATGGGATATTGTGTAGTGGTTTGTGGTGGAGGGGGCTCGTATACAATCTATGCCTTGTACATGGAGTAGTCTCAGTAACAGATGCTTGCCCTCGGTCCATGCTGTGTTTCAGGGCCTGGGGATGTCTGAGAGCGCATGCGATGCCTATCTTCCATACCTATAATTCAAGTGCTATGGAGGCTTTACATTGCAATAATCCATGGCAGGTTAGTATTCCATATGCCACAACTGTGACACCACACAAATTTAGGGGTCGGGAGGGACGAGAGGAGAACACTGGCTGTTACATTTGCATCCTCACTTTTACCTACATAATACAGCAAATCGAATGAAAGTGAGACAAACGGGAGTCAAAGTGGGGACTATTGCCCACTTACCGAAGACCTTACCTTTCAATTTTTGGAATTGACTGTCGGAGTAATAGGATATTTGCATTCCGGGATCATTTATGACAAACAGCCACTTTGACGCCTGTTTGTCTCATTCGCTTTAGTGTGGTATGCATTATTCCATGTGGTCATAGTATCATGTGCTGATCCTATAAATCAGAATTAGTAATGCACGAGGCAGCTGTTTGTATTGCATGTCATTTGGTGTCTGTATTTTTCTGTTTTTTTAACATCTGTCTCCTGAGCTTTTGGGGGGAATTCAGGTATGTAATGCAATCTAGGGGGGAAAACTCATCATTATCAAAGCCACAGTAGTATAAGATATCTTAACCCATTTGGTGCACACTCGAAAAGACCAAACACAACATTGATGGCTGCAGGTCTGTTCTGAAACATTCATGTGTAGCATAAATCTTTGGCTTAATGTCCTACTCGATGTATATCAGAATGACACTCATTGCACCATTAACCCTTTGGTACATTTATCATATCAGGGGATGTAGTCCATACCTTAAAAATAAGATTCAAGGTTGCCACACCTTCTTGCCTCTTCTACTTGTATGCTTAGATGCTCCCTCACTCTCCTCTGCCACTGTTTAGTCCTCATCTCCTCTGTTACCTGTCATGCACCCAGTAGTATGAATATTATTAAGGCCTAGGATGTGTGGTGTTTCTATCTGCCTGTTGCTGTATATGCACACTGGTGCATCTGATGGATTTTGACAGCCCTATAAAACATATGTTCTAATTCAGCATGCTCTAATAGGGCATTCATTGTTTGTGTTTATTGTTTGAGTGAAGGCAACACTTTATTTTTTCATTTGTTTTATTAGTTCCTTTTTCAAGTAGTATAGCACTTTAAATATAGTTGTGCTGTGACTCAGATATTGATGCTCTTGTTGGCTTTTTGCTTGATTGTAGCAACAGTCTACAGTGGTGGGCTTTTTATGCAAATTAAGTGCTAATTACCAAGGTCCCATTCAAATTAGTGGAAGAGATTACTTTGCAATCATTTACATCCTGCTTGCTTTTTCAATGTGATAATGCCAATATTTTGATAAGCGGTACAAAAGGGGGTGGTGATGGACGGAGCATCTGAATCAATCAAACACTCACACCCAGTCAAAATATCTGGGTTTAATCCATCACCGTTCTTTAGCCCACTCTGCCACCCCAGTTCAGACATGGCTATATGCAAATCAGTCTGACCCTGTCTCTCGTGGGAACAGTCCAGCCCGAACTGCCAAGCCATGTCTTCCCTGGACCGGAAACAAGCTTCCGAGGACCGGTTTCTGGTATTCCAGCCATCTTCAGCCCGGCTTGCTTGAATCCAGTGGCAAAGTGAGCAAGGGACTCACGAGGACCGGTTTCTGGCATTCCAGCCGTCTTCAGCCCGGCTTGCTTGAATCCAGTGGCAAAGTGAGCAAGGGACTCACGTCTGAGCATACCCTGCCACACTTATGGCAGCCAAAAGCGGTACAAAAGGGGTTGGTGATGGACGGAGCATCTGAATCAATCAAACACTCACACCCAGTCAAAAGATCTGGGTTTAATCCATCACCGTTCTTTAGCCCACTCTGCCACCCCAGTTCAGACATGGCTATATGCAAATCAGTCTGACCCTGTGCCTCATGGGAACAGTCCAGCCCGAACTGCCAAGCCATGTCTTCCCTGAACCGGAAACAAGCTTCCGAGGACCGGTTTCTGGCATTCCAGCCGTCTTCAGCCCGGCTTGCTTGAATCCAGTGGCAAAGTGAGCAAGGGGCTCACTTCTGAGCACACCCTGCCACACTTATGGCGGCCAAAAGTGGTACAAAAGGGGTTGGTGATGGACGGAGATCTGAATCAATCAAACACTCACGCCCAGTCAAAAGATCTGGGTTTAATCCATCACCGTTCTTTAGCCCACTCTGCCACCCCAGTTCAGACATGGCTATATGCAAATCAGTCTAACCCTGTGCCTCATGGGAACAGTTCAGCCCGAACTGCCAAGCCAAGACACCTCTTCAGGCCCTAAACATCAGAAGTAATCGCTGCTGTCTCCCTTCCCATTGATGCCTGCCTTTACATGACTCGCCTCCCGCCTATCTGTCCTGTGCACCATCCATTCCCGGTGAAGTGTGCTCTGCAGGATTCTCTGCATTCTTCTAACTTCCAGCAGTTGTCACTCGTTTCAAGTGGTGCTCGTGAGTCATTTAGTGTGCTTCGAAAGTTTCTATCCCTTCATTTCCTCTCTTGGATCTTCCTTGTAGGACACTAGGGTGGGGATCTTCAGCGAAGGCTCTGCAATTGAACTTGGTGCATTACTGTTCGACCTCGACCGTTTTGCAGGGTTATCCCCAAACGGTTTGCTTCCTTCCTACTATTTTTTCTGACCTGTTTTTATTGGCTTTAGGACTCTGGGCACTTTACCACTGCTGATCAGTGCTAAAGTGCATATGCACTCTGTGTAAATTGTTATTGTAATTGGTTATCCAGCTGTCCACATTCATTGGAATTTGATCTAATACCTATTTTGTTTCACTCCAAATGCAAGCAGCATGGGATTTCTCATGCAAACCACAGTATAGTATTACCATATTTGACTTCTGGACAAAGTAGACACGAGTAGCATCTTTGCTTCTTTCTTCAGTCACAGCATAGCTAATTCCCCAGTGTATTGATTCATAAGCGGAGCATTTTTTAAACAAATTCTGTGTATAATAGCATGTTACTTACTACATTCGATCATAGGAACTGGAATGCTAGTTGTTTAGAATGCTTGCACTATATTTCTGAAACTAGGAGAAGAATCCATCGCCTTCCTTCCCTGCTGTAACGCACCAATGTAACTGCTTAATGTGCTTACGAATGCACCACTTGCCACAACATCTGTCCTCAGCTTATGTTGCACCAAATCCTTAGCGCTCACATCTCACCCCTACTGTAGTCAACACCGGGACCTATTACACTGAATGACCCTCACTTTTGCCTCGCTGACTTCACCCTTGCACTTGAGTCTCTGATTTTAGGACTGTACTGACATACCTTTAATGTGATATCACTGACTCTGGTATTGTCCATACTTTGTACATCGTTTACATAGTTGTGTATTCATCCACTGTGTCTCTGCCTGGATATGAGCAAAGGAGAAACTGTAGAGTTATGTAGTCTATTTTCAGTATTTATTAGGTTTTCTATATATGGAACTACAGTTTACTTGTGGGTGCATCCTTCAGTTAACATATGTGTTTTAGGCAATGTATAACAATAGTGATGTTGATGGCCTGCTTGCTGTTTGGGCGCATGGATAAACATTGTTGACGTGTCCGAGACTCGTACCAAGAAAGCAAAATGCCTTCCTCTTCATGTAAAACGCCAGGTACCCTAACCCCCTGGAACAAAAGCCCCTACGAGGCTCAGATACTAACAGGTCAGAGCACAAGTTCTTGAAAATAAGGACATTTTTAGCCCAGAAAAGAGTACTTAGGGAACTCTGAGCTTTAGGTCATTTATTTCGCTTTAGCGTAGGGCCGTTTTATAAGCTCACTTCTGCTCTTTAGCATTAAAATAAAAGCCACTGTAGTCCCCAGATATTACCCAGCAGCACTCGGGGGCTGTTAATGATTAATGCCATCAGAGTCCAGCCACAAACCTTTCCGCTGAAGATAATGCCAGGCAGCGAGCACGCTTGACACTTTTAATGTATAATTAAGTAGAAAAAGTCAGCACTCAGTATGCAAATTCTTCAAAATGATAAATGATGCCATACAGCAGTAGGGATTGATTTGGTGTAAATGAAACTAATTAAGGAAATGTCAAACATAATTAATAAAACAGGTTTAAGCTGCAAAACATTGTCAATTGAATGAATGAGGAGGCAATGGCTCCCATTGTTTCTGCTTTATTTAGGGCTTGTGTTTAGCTTGTACTCTGCTCCGAAATGCACTCTCCCTACCTCACACCCTCCACTGCCAATTCCCAGAGAGGGGGAACATAAATTTGCTTGTCTCTCCTCTGACTGCAGAAATTAATTGCAGGAATCTTGTCCCATCCAAGTGTTACATTCACTCACAGGACATTAACATAACTAATTTGAAAGAGCCCAAATGACTGCCTAATAGAGCGCTGTCACTTTGCTTGACAGTCCCTGCTACCAAATTAGCTTGGTTTTCTAATTGAATTTTTTTTCCCGAGGACTCTTCCTATTTTTCCTTGGCTATTCATTTTTGATAAGAACAAAGGTTTTATAATTTACAAAAAGAGTGCTTGACCTATAATTACTATGAGGAAATTGAGGGGAGGTAGGGAAGTCAGATTTAGTCCTTGTAATGATGTTGGAGCCTGTCCTTTCTCCAGGGAGCTTTGAAGAATAATGGAATCTTCTATTTTTACGGGTGACCTGTGCACCCGGGCTGACTCCGGCTGTGAATCCGCTTTACCTTGCAGATCACTTCCTCGCACTCAAAGCGCCAATGGAATCAAAGGCCATTATTCCAAATGTCACCGCATGCCACTGCCATTTCCAAATGCCCTTCCCTCGGAATGAATAAAGCAGTGAACATCTGCCAGTCTTTTCATCCTCATCCTATCCTTGCAATTTTTTTTTGCAATGCTCTTTAACATTTTGACTTGAACTTGGGCTAGTATGGCCGGCAATAGGCGTTTTGATTGGAACGAAGCTGCGGGTATAGTTAAAACACATACAAAAACATAACTAAAAAAAAAAATCTTACTTAATTCACTTGAAGATGTATAGTATAAGTTAAATAAAAAGTTGTAATAGTGCTTTGCCAAAATGTTGATGTATTCACCACAAGACATTTCATTTTTTGCAGGCCATTCTAAAATGTAAAAGGTTTTGCCATCTCATGGTTTAGGTCCTAGGATAGGACTGCCACAGTAAAAATAGCTTTTTGGACCTTGTCATGTTTAAGGACATGGAAAAATTATTCATCTACACGTCCCACTTTTAAATACCATACACCCTCTCTTGTGATTACCAGGCTTACATAGGGGAGACCAAGTAATATTTAAAAGGGAGGTTTATCCCTATAAAAAAGAATTATTTTGACAGGTTGCACTGCATGTGTTGCACTGCAGCGATCAGTGTACAATGGTAGGCCTGAAGCCATGTTTTCTTTTCACACTAGTAGATGGCAATATAAGGGCAGCAGCCCCAAACCTTTCTTTCCAAACGTACCTTTCTGCACCATATACTATGATGTTATATAAAAGTCAAATACGTCAGTCAGGGTTTAGCCAATTTCACCAGGTTTTAGAGGTCAGAGCATATACACTTGGTGCTGGACAGTAGTGCCCCAGTGTACAGAGTCTGAAAGACAGCAATAAAATAAGGTCCAGGTAAAGGATAAAAATCAGTGGTGAAACAACGGATTCCTACAATGGTTCTACGAGTCGAGTCAAAATGGAAATCATGGCAGGCCAGCAAAGCATTCCCTGAAGCACTTGACACTTTCCAGCAACAATTAGATAAAAAGCAGTAAGACTTTGTGTTAGATAATATACAGATGACCGCAAGCGTGTCCATTCATCAAGCAATAGGGCCTGTCATTGTTAGAATTGTCTATGAGTGTACCATCTCTACTTGTCAGGATTGGAATCCCTTTTTTTTGCAAAGGTAAGGTTACTACAGTTGCTTGTAGGCCTAAAAATAATTAGCAGATCCCCTCCAAGGATTTGATATGCCCAAAGAATATAGGTAGCATCAAATGAGATGAGGTGTGGTCGTTTGTGAGGTACCAACAAGTAGAAATATAACTGCAAGCCTGCTTTCACTACGAGACTCTCTGTGAAAGGTAAGCGTGATGTAATATCTAATGTGGTCCAGCAAACCTGTTTCCTCAAGAAGACCTCTTGTGTTTGTGGGTATTCTTTAAAAAAATACACTTTTCCCAATCTTACTTTTTTAACTCTCTTTTTCTTGATGTCCACCCTGAAAGGGCAACAGACACCATGGATTCCTTTGGTTCTGGAGATCTCTCACTAGGAAGGGAGGAGAGAAACACATGAGACATAACGTTCTAGGTTTCATTTTGAAATGTCAGTCAGTCATATGATGTTCTAGCTTCACAGCCAGAATCATGATTTCAGAACACATGGAGGGTTGAGGTCTTCCCACTATAATACATCCTTCACCTGCTCCTTGAGCCTATTGTAAAAAACAACTGCTCAGTTTCATTTCACAACATGTTGCCTTTATAACTCACCAATTAAAATAAATCATGCATATAAGCAATTTCCACAATCCTCATCTAACTTCTAGGAGTTCCCCATCTACAGACTGCGCCTCAAAGATCAGCTAAAGGCAGTCTTAAAATCACTGCAGAAGTACAGTAGCTTATCATCGACTTGCATTAGTAGAGTTGCCCAACACGCTGTTCCCCACCTTAAATTTCACAACAATAGGGCAACCCACTTTTCCCAAGGAGCTGGGTATAATCAATAACACAGAAAATGATCCTTGATGAATCATTCAACTTATCAATTATTATTTAAAAGTTGTCACAATCGTGAACAAAATTTATCAGAACTCGAGATAAGTTTAATCAAAATATGCTTCTTTTTATCTTGAATTCAATTCGATAAACTTAATCAAAAAAGAGAAGAACATAAACACATATTCAAATCACATCATATATGGCAACCTAATGACTACTGTCTTAGCTCATATAGCATTCACAGTAGTATCTTACAAATAATTAGCCAAACGTTGCAAACAGTTCATAATTTTCTTATAATTCATTCTGTTTCCATTGATTACTTTGTAAACACCAATGGTGTAATGGCGTCGACGTTTCGGTCTCAAACAAAATGAATTCCACTAGACCATCCTCAGGGCGATAGTCGTTGCACCATGTACCTAGCATAAAACATATACTATCAATATAGTTACAACAACTCATTTAGAAACTACCTTAAGTTCAAAGTATCATCTGCTTACAACTCAACAAAACAAGTGCAACACAAATACTACACATCAAGCCTACAAATCATAACATCTGGTGAACCAAGCCCCGAGTTCTAATGCAGAAAGCCTGCAAACACCTTGTGACCATAATCACTTCTAAATCCTCAACCAACACCAAAATTGTGCAAAACAAATACCAGGTGTACTCACTAAAGCGCCAGATGTCCCTTGGTTGCTTTATCCTAAAAAGATAACCACATCTTTAAAAACACATGTTTACGAGTGACTCATGCTCCCTATTACCAATCACCACATGTGAGGACATAAAACACTTAAAATTACCATTACACTTTTCTGAATACTGCTGTGTGGTAACATAGCTATTTAGTAACAAAGCCCCCTTGTAGTTGTTTACGTACTTATTTTCGGGAGCTTGAATCAATCAGTCAATCCCACACTCGACGGTCGGAAATGAGCAAGTCTGCATTCTAAAACATGGCATTAGACCCTCTCCACGTACCGTGTCATCACGTCGTCAGCGTCAAAAACGTGGCGGCCATATTGAAGGTATTGTCGAACAGCTTTATTTATTCAAAACACTAACCACTGTTAGCCTCTTAAGCGCTGCTGACGGCCAACGGTCGTCACGAGCGCTACCTCCCCAGTGCTGCGCACGACCATTGGACGTCCATTCAGCACTAGTTCCAATGGACAGCGCAGCATCAGGGAGGGATATTTGCGAAGCAGCTAAGGTGTTAGTTAACAAAGCCTACTAGAATATCCTTAATATATAAAGTTAATCTATAAAGTTACTCTGGGACAAAATAGTCATAACACTTTCCAACTCTTACATAGCGATGCCAGTGAGCCTTATCCATGTACGGCAAAGCTGATAAAAACGGGCTGGTCATATTGAAGGTAGTACCCAACTTTTACTGCCTATTGACCAAAAGCAATCTCATTGCTATTTCTCGGCTAAACTCATGACAATAAAAATCAATTTAAGATGAGCCACAAACACAGTCCTAAAGCCACTAATACTACGTGATACAGGTGGACTTGTGATAGTGTAAAACCATGTCCATAAACTAGTCAAATTAGGGGTATACGCTGTAGCATAAATCACATAGAGTGACTGTCATGTGAAATATATTCATTCATCCTTATGAGCAGTTAGATAAACCTCTGCAACTCCATAGATGTCAGTGCAGTTACATTTTGCACTCATGGGAATAAAATCAATTTAAAATGCGCCACAACCACAGTCATAAAGCCACTATTACTACGTGATACAGGTGGACTTGTGATAGTGTAAAACCATGTTCATAAACTAGTCAAATTAGGGGTATACGCTGTAGCATAAATCCCATAGAGTGACTGTCATGTGATTTATATTCATTCATCCTTATGGCAGAATTTGCTATTACTTCTGGACTCAAGAGGAACCTTTGCTAAGGAGAAGAGCTAAAGAGCTGTGAAGAGGAGTACTGCCCCTTTGCTGTGTGGGGTTGGCCTCCAGTTGCTGTTTCTGCCAAGGAGAGGACGAAGACTGGAACGTTTCTGTGAACCTACTTGAAGAAGAATCTCCAAGGGCCGCTGTGTGCTGGCCTCCTGTTCTGAAGTTTCAGGAACACAAAGACTTCACCCCCAGCTCTCCTGAACTCTGACCTGCCAGGAGGTACCTATTACAGTTTGGGGCCATTGGTGGTTGTTCTGGTTGTTGGGAGCTGGAAGAAACCTGAAGAGTTGAGAAAATCGATGCATCCCTATTCTTGTGGCTGTTTTTTCCCACGCAGCACCGCTGTTTGAGAAGAATTTCCATACACCACTGCAAAGACGATGCAGTCCCTATCACGGCTGCAAGAACTGAAGCATCGTGGGATTGTGACTAAAGAAACCGATGCAGCGCCACTTGCCCCTGCATTGATCAGCATCGCATCCTGGATTTCCATGCATTGCACATGTGCAGCAAGATTTCCTGATGAATTACACACAGACCAGAACCATCTTGGATTAGACTTATCGCTTCCCCCTCAAGTCCAGATTCAACAAATCACTTCTCCTGCATGCAGAAGAACTGTTACATCGCCTCCGCAAGGAGTCAGGAACTGACGCATTTATTTGTTTCTTGACATTTCCTTTTTCTGTGGCTGTTTGGCCTTGGGAAGTTTGGCGCATCTACAGGCACTTTGTGTAGAATCATGAATCCATAGTTTTATATGGACCAGGTTGCTTGAACCCTTTATAAAATCATATTCTTATTACATGTATGTTCGATTTTATTTAGTTTTGGTCTTTTTGAGTTTAGCTAAAGATACTTTAGTTTTCTAAACTGATGTGGTGTCCATTTGTGGTGTTATCACTGTATTACTGTGTTTGTTGAGTACAAATACTTTCCACATTGCCTTTGGGATAAACCTGTCTGATTGTGCCAAGCTACCGAGGGGGTGATCAGTGGTTATCTAAAGTGTGTATCCCCCTTGCCCTGACTAGAAGCAAGGGTCCCTATTTGGACAAAGGTACCTACCTCTTACAAATTTTGCACTCTAAATCTGGCTGCATTGGCTCTGTGGATAGTTTTTAATAAAAACAAGCAAAGATCTAACAGAATGCAAGTGGCCAACATATTCATTTATTTAAGTGGCCAACATAACGAAGTGAAATGCATCAGTTCAAGAGTGAGACCCTACTTTGCAGTTTCAAACAAATGTATTCTACACAAGTCTATAAGAATGTTCACTAGTAGTTAGTTCCGCCTATGCTGGTAGACTGGCAGATGTATGAGTGCCCTTTTATGCCTCAAGTATTTT
Organism: Lissotriton vulgaris; assembly: GCF_964263255.1. Classification (NCBI taxonomy): domain Eukaryota; kingdom Metazoa; phylum Chordata; class Amphibia; order Caudata; family Salamandridae; genus Lissotriton; species Lissotriton vulgaris. The sequence continues at coordinate 616,377,141 of NC_141689.1, forward strand.
AGAAGTGCATCCCCCCCGGTTACTCAGTATTTTGGAAATGCTAATGAAGGATGACCTGTTCATGCCAACTAACCTATGCTCTTCTCATAGTCTCACATAAGGGCGAAACATGTGCCAAAGTGGCTTTTGCTTAATCTCATTTGGCTTTGTGTTACTGTAGTAATCCAAACTAAAAATCCAAACTTTATCTGGATTAGTGAGTGCTCCTGCTATGGCTTGGCTTCACATTGAGAGCTCCATTGACTTTCCCACACACACAGGCAACTGAAAAGGATACCTTGTGTGGTGCTGGTGGAATGATGTGTTTCATGTCTCTTTTGGTTGTTGTTTTATAAAAATGCATTACCCTACATTTTGAGGGTTTTGGCAAAAAAACATGTACTGAACTTAATGAAAGCAGAAATAAAATAGCAAGGTTTCTAGAAACAATGGGTAGGTGTACAGTATGCGAAATGCATTCTTCAAGAGGATTCCATTTGAAAATGCCATGGGTCATAAGTCAAATATATGCAGCACATTTTGACTATTTATTACCTTGCATTTGGCGGAAAATTCATCACTTCTGACAACCTTGGGTAAATCATATTACATATTTTATAAAATATGACTGCTGGTCCTTTGTCTGAAGATGCTACTTAGTGAGTGAGCGCACTGCTGTTCGCTGCATCCCAGTAACTGTGAGTTCCCTCAGGACCAGTGCTTGGTATGAAGTATGGCAGCTGAACCAGACATGAAAAGGTATTTATAGAAAACATATGCAAAAGGTTGAAGGCTCGTCCAGTTTTTAGTGCGCGGGCTCTGACAGCCAAATACAAATTGAGAAATGTAAGTTTCACTTCGGAGCAAATTTACAGGATGAAACCTCATTTTTTCATTTCATTTGAATACGTCCAGTGCTCTTCTGAATATGCAAGTTTATAGCCAGCATATTTTTTATTCTTGAAAGCTCATTATTTTACTGTGAGGTTGTTGAACCTAGACCACATAATGCAGATTACCTCGCCTAGCATAAATCAAAATATACATGGTAAATGGAATTCCAAGCAGTGCCAAAGACGCATCTGCTTTAGCAAAGAACACAGATGCGGTTAGCTCTTTTATTATGAGGTAATATGGACAATTTATTTGTAAACCATCTCTCTAAAACTATAATAACTAGCATAAATTTTATGAGCTCCCGAAAAACTTCACATTTACATTTCCTTTTAAACATGATATATTGTTAAAGCAAACGAAAGGGTAAAAAACATTTTGACCCCCATCCCACCCACCTGGAGAGTGAGAGAAGCTGTTAAAAAACGAATATTTTATTTTCGCCAAGTGCAGTCGGTCTCCGGTTGTTGGATATTTTAAGCAGAAAAGCCTTTTCTATCGCATCTACTTTAAATAACAAACACCTTTAAGGAACACAAAAGAGGAACTGTCATAGTATTCTCTTAAAACTTTTTCCATTATTTTATGCAGCTGAGTAGTAAGGATGCCAGAGAACCTTCTTACATCTCTGGGCCCTGCTGCCCCTGTGCCTGATTGAGTAATGGTAGCTGCTAGGCTGCTAATTGAGAGCAGTACATAGATGAACCAAACCATTTTCACAAGGGACATTTTTCCTCTCTTCACTCCTTGCAAATGTAGACATATGCAGGAGTTTTTCACCCACATTTTGCTTTTGTCCGTGCAGTGCGCGCGTCGGGTGTCAGAGTCATAAGAATGTTTTAGATAAGCCCAAAGACAGACTTTCAGGGAATTCACATCCATCATTCCAAGTAACCGCCTGGCCTCTTCTTTTGGAAACCTAAACCCACCCCGCACCCTCAGCTAAAGACAACTTAAAATGCGCCATGTTTTGATTCAGGATTTGAGAATATGTAACTATGGGCCATTTGTATCAAGCAAAATTGCTTTCTCAAACGCCGAAATTTGCAGAATTTCATCGTTTGCGAATGCAATTTTGCCAAATTATATGTATTAAGGCAAAATAAGGAATAGCAAAATTTTGGATTCCTTATTTTGCGATTGCATTTAAGGAATCGCAAATTTTGCGATTCCTTAAATGCAATGTAAGAAGCACCAAAAAAGTGTAATTTGGCCTTAAGGAATCGCAAATTACCACCAACTTCAAGTTAATGGTAATTTGCGATTTCTTTGAAAAATTCACTTTTTTGCATTTTTCAAAGTGCAATATAAAGCACATACATGCCCTTAGGGCGTGTATGTGCACCACACGTGCACCCATGCTTATTTCAGGGGTGCATCAGGGGGTCCTTTTGACACCCCTGCACCCTTCAATTATTCTCAATTTGCGATTCTCAAATTGCGAATCGCAAATTGAGAATAACTTCCCATTCTTTCCTATGGGCCTCCTGGCCCATAGAAATGAATGGGAAAGTATTCCTTAACTGCGATTCGCAATTTGCTAATCGCAATTAACCCCTTCACTGGGGGGCTGTTTCCCCCCGCTGTGCTGGGGGGCGCGCACAGCGCCCCATTGCTCATGACGAGGTCAGCTCGTCATGAACCACGGCTCTCCAGTGCTCATGACGAGCTGAGCTCGTCATGACCACGCCTGTTCCAATCGAACACTCAGCACAGCAGGGAAATCAGCCCAGCATGCGAGCGTTCCATTTAACGGGCGCGGTCAGCACCGGAACGCCGTGGCTCATGACCAGCTGACCTTGTCATGAGCACAGGAGGGGTTAAGGAATATTAAGAAATCACAAAAAAGTTACGAATTTTTACATACATCCCTATTTGCAATTCTCAAATAGCCATTTCTAAAAATCGCTATTTGAGAATCGCAAATCAGGATGTTGATACATATGGCCCTAAGTGACCCAAATGCGAGTTTTCGTGGTCAGAAATGAAATTTACCACTGAAAACGTTTATGAGAGAATGTGTAAAAATAAATCAAGCAATAGCAAATTCTTCCTATGAGTTTGATCCCCTTAATTATATTTTATATTGATCATTATATTTGCACAAATGATATATTGCATTTGCGCTTGTTTTTGAATAACATTTTCCCCTACCAGTAATTCTGTTTCTCAATGCGGACTTCTTCAGGGCTGTGAGTCACAACAGATTAAATCTATTGAAACATAAGGTTAAATACACTTCTAAAGAGCCAGCCTAAATAGGATCCTGGGCGTATAGCACCTACACTTTAGTCAACATAGGAGAGCATGTAGCCTAATGGCTAGATTTGTTGATCTTTAATCTGAAGAACAGTGTTTGAGTCTTGGAAATGGCACTCAACATCCTTTGATTCTGAGCACATCACTTTATCTCTCCATGCCTAAAAAATGAATGTGTCCTTGTGTAATTCAACTGGTGCCCATGTAAAGTGCTGATACTTTCAGGTCAAGTTAGCGCTATATAAAGCTACGAAAAAAACCCATTGTTTTTACAACTAATATTTGGGTAGGTTAAACGTTTAAAAGTGGCTGAGTGAAATCTACAAGATTTCACTCAGTCACTTTAAAGCCCATACTGCGTCAAAACCCTGTGCCTGCTTGAAGCAGGCATAAGGATTGATGCAGCATTTAGAAGATAGGGCACCTGAGAGGGCAAGTCCAGCAATGCGCCACCGTTATGTCACAGATGCGTCACGCATCTGTCCATTTTTGCCCCATCGTGCGCCGCATTGTAAATTCGGCCAATCCATGGTGGCGCAGCCCTGACGCACAATAATTGGCGCATCCCTAGTGATATGGAGGGATGCGCCAGTTCTTGTAAATCTGCCTCCAAGTGTGTAAATACTGTAATATGTGAGCATATATGCGTTTTACACTTTATGAAAAATGTGTGATCGTTGCAGTTAAGGATGTCACTGTGACACTCTGAATAACTACAAATATGGAACATGGGCTTTAGAGATGGTTTTTAAAGACACTTAGTACAAAAGCATGAGTTTAAATATCTTTTTTAACAAACCATGTTTACAGTAATATGTGTAGTGCAATGTTTAGAATGGATTATTGTTGTTATTTATTTAGCATGAGTTGGTGGCAGTTGTTTATCTGCTATAGGTTCGCAATGTCTTGACTTATTTGTGACCATTGTGACGTCATTGTGAAGGTTCTCCAAAGCAAAAAAAAAAGGATCTTTATAATTTCTTTTTTTACAATATTTCAGGTACTAGGTTGGCTCTGAAAAGAGCCCTATTGTTGATTGTGTGTACATGTCAGCTGAACATATGACAGGATGCTGAGTTTCAGGTTACTGATGAACACCCTGTTGCCTTCGTCTGTAAAGTGCACTCCATCATTTCTATGGATTCCGTGCATGTCAAAGTGCAGGTTGCTGTTATACACTGAGCCCATGTTATGGTTTCTGGGGAATGCACAACCAGTTTTATGAACATGTGTCCTGGCTTTGTCAATCTGTGAACACAATTGATTAGACCACTTCCATTTCTGCCTTTGCTTTAGGACAGCATGACAGTGTGATGGAAAAGCATAGTCAATTCAGTTAACGTATCCCTCATGAGGATTACTCCAGTCAATTTGCCTAGGTCCTTGCCAGCACGGTTCACAATCATGAGGTCATGGGCTGCTAAATCCACAAAGACTTTAACCAAAGGCAGCAATTGATGAGACTTTACTCATTACTGTCCAATACTAGAAATGTCCACATTAGCCACACTTAAGTCCCTGTCAATGCTTCTCGTTCTTGCAGCCTCACCAGCCCAATAGACATGGCTGTGTACCACACTCTAAGTATTTTGAAGTGAAGCAGGAGTAGCACACAGGAGAAGGCTAAAGCTGAATGATGCAGTTGGCAAAATGAAAGGCAGTTAAAATGAATGTGTGATGGTGATTTAAAAAAATAGAAAATTTGATTGGTTGCAGGGTGAATGAAAATAGGTAGCATTTGGAAATGATTAGTAAATAGATGTTTAATTGGTTCTGGTAAATACAAAAAATGTAAGTGATATGACCCTTCTAGAATGTACTATGAACTTGTGACCTACTATTTCTAGTGGGTTTCTATGGAGAATATGCAGAGGGTATTCTAATGAATTAGGGGGATTCAGCTTCTATTTAGTTGTCAAGTAATCAGCGAAGAATGGATCACTTGTCCTGTTTTGACCAGGGTCTAGGGTTCTTACTGTCTAAAAAAAACCTCATTCATGTATTACTCGTAGTAGCAGTTTATCTTGGTTGTCCGCTTTTGTTTCTAACATGAAAAGCATCATCATTGGGTCTTATCTGTGCTGTCCTACACCAGGAGGGAGACCAACTGGTTATTCGCAGCAGTGATCAGGGATGGTGATCAGGAGTAGTGAGGGTGAGAGTGCAGTGAACTTAAAATGTCCTCCTTGCCACTGGTTCAAATTTATTTAGTTAGTTGTGGGGCAAGATTAAAAAGAAATGCAGTGCGTGAATAGAAGGGCTACTGATCTATAGCAAATTTGTAAAAAAATGGGTGGCCAAGCGGTCGACATGTTTCAGCCCTATGGGTGCCCCGTCGGGTCAGAAGGCTTTCTTCAGGACCGTATTGGCAAGTCACTATTGCGTGTCCTGTGTAGGTATTTAATTGCACTTACCCTTTCTTCTTAAGGCGTCAAGAAGTATGCTGTATTGTTATGGGTCAGTTGTACCTATAACTCTTAATTTAGGGCTTGGTGGCTACCCCGGAGGCCGTGCGGAGCGAGGGTACTTATACAGTGAAAAGTCCAGCTTGATGCTTGTGTCATCTCCTTCTGACGTACACTGTTATGTTTCTGCCGCTGATGGAGTAAGTTGTTCACACTTATTTAAATAACCCAGTAATAGCCCTTGCATCATGTCTCTGGCCTGCTACACTTGAGCTTGTGTATGCAGTTTTATGGCTAGATCAACCTCTACATTTAAAAGTCTAGAGAAGACATAAGGTGCTCTTTTACCATGTATAACTCACACCGAGGTAGGCTATAGCTAGGTCATAGGGTGGGGTGGTATATGCTTAAAAGGTAGCACATGCACTATGAAGTTTCAGTGAGCTATATGCTCTACTTGAGACCTATGTGCCCTATTATATAACCACCCTGCTACCCAGGCTTCAATCTGACATACCTAAGTGGAAAAGCAGAGAGACACTAAAACACTCAGTGACACACTAAGATAATCATCAATTTAAGTAGAATCAGAAAAGTTTAAAAGAAGAAGATAAGTAGTGAGACAATAGGAGCATGTTGAGTGTGTAGTCGATAAGGCACATGCTCTCAAGTCTAAGGTATTTGTTTTGATACTAAAGAGAATGAAAACACAAGACAAAATGCTATTGACAAAGAAAATACAAAGCCATAAGAAAAGACGTGTGAATCGAACAAACCTTTGCATAGATTTTAGTGTTGAATAGATACATAATTCAAGTACTGAGGCGTTCTATAATGAAGAAAGCTATTTGCACGACAACACATTAGTGCATGCAGTTCTCTGGGTGTTGTTATGAAATGAAGAATGGTACTCCTTTTCCAAAAGAAGTAATGGTACCTAGAAATGTAGAAGAAGTTATTGTTGAAGAGGTGCAAGGAAGGCATAGACAGGTTCTTGTATACAAATGGAATGGTAGCAGTGTTTGCCGTATTTGACAGCAATCAATTGATATATTGAGATAATTTCTTGAGTAACCTTTCAAGGAAGAATCAAAAACAGAAAATTATGGCTGTAAGGTTTAGATCCTTGCAAACTGAGGAAGTATACTAATTTACAGGGACACTAACTAGCATTTCTATCATAGCAAGTGTGTCAAAGCACCTTCTATCATTTCAGAATGTTAGGTGTACACCACTCAAAAATGTGAACTTTCACTAGGAGGCTTTACTATGTGAAAACTCCTGCTCCTTGTTTAAGATAAATTAATAGAGTTCTTTTGCATGGCACTGTAATAGAGGTAGAAAACATGTGTGATTATGTTCAGCTCCTTTTCTTTGAACTGGAACAGGAGTGTAGGGAAAATGAAGAGTTAGTAACAACAGAAGTGACAGAATAGGAGACAGGTATTAGTGTTGGTAATTTTTAAAAATAGATTACACACTTTAAAATAGTGTGTTCTGAGTAACACAACTGTGTTTGTATATGTTGTTGATGCACTCACTACAAAACTCAAAGTGAAAAAGAGAATGATGATAAGTGTCATGAATTTGTTATTTACTTATTTGTGGAGGAACAGTTTGATTTGTCTACCAGAAAAGTGTTATGTAAGTTCTGCTATTATAAGTTAGAGAAATACAAAATGCCTGCTAGAGTAGTACACAGCAATTTAACAATAATATCTGTTCCAGAAGTACTTAAAGATTTGAATGTTGAAGAATCCATATTAATACAGTTTATACATCCATTTCAAGCTATAGTTCGCATGGAGCCAAAGACAGGGAAATTACCTCGAACTGAGTTCCGTAAAGGTCTCCAAGGTAGAGTTGTATACTTGCCATTAGATTTTAAGGAAAATATTAAAACTATAGGGGCACAGAGAAATGTGGAAGAGGGACTTGCAATTCTGGTAAATGATGTCCTGACCAAGAGTAAAAAGATTTGGCAAGCATTAGTAGATGTTAGTAAAGTTAAAAATGCAACTTCATATCTAGTACAAAATAACATATTTTATAAAAATGCATAAAATCTTCAAGATATCACACATCTGGACTCTAGAGGACAATACAACATCATCGACAGATCAGATTGGAAAAAGTGAATCAATCCAGCGTACAAGAAATTATGAACATTCCAGCATCCATCCCCTACATTCTAAAGAAATTGTTGGTGATGATGTTGCTCTATATCAACTAAAATAAGCAAAGTTCTCAAACAGGTCGATGACCTTATGGCTCACGGGGGCTAAGTAATTACTGGAGGGACGAAGGCCTCTCAATATGTCATCTTCAGAAGTGGTGGTGGTTACAACATTCTGAAAGTAGTGTCTTAGTCTAATGTTGCGGATCAGTTTAAACGTGCTTACTTCCAATTCAAGAGTATTAGTTCTCGTGGTGGGCACAAAGGATTGCCCTTTTTGTAGAACCAAGATGACATATCGAGAGGCCTTCGTCCCTCCAGTAATTACTTAGCCACAGTGAGCCATAAGGTCATCGACCTGTTTGAGAACTTGGTCAAGAAAGATATTGTGAAATTACCTTTCCAAACGAGAGCGAAATGTGAGAACCTTACCAAAAAGGAGAAGAACACCTTGCATAAAATTGCTAACAATTCTTCGATAGTTTGTCAAACTGCAGACAAGGGAGGTGCCCTTGTGATCATGGACGCAACATTCTATGAAGAACAAGTTTTAGCGCACACATCTGATCCAAACACTTATGCAGCATTACCAGCAGATCCCACTAATGAATTCACAACTGTTTTGGCTGGAATCATCAAGATGGCATTTGACAATGGAACTATCAATGAACTTGCCAAACGGTACTTAATGCCTGACAATCCCAAACCACCTAGACTGTACATGTTACCTAAAGTGCAAAAGCACCCAACTAAACCTCCCCTAAGACCTATTGTGTCTACCAAAGGAAGCATTCACGAGAATATAGGAAAATTCCTGGATAAATATTTCCAACCTTTTGTGGTCAACACCAGATCACATGTCAGAGACACTACAGACTTTCTGGTCAAATTCCAAGAAGTCATCAACAAACTGGATGAACAAGATCTCTTACTATGCACGGTGGACCTATGTTCGCTGTATACCTCCATACCCCACGATATGGGCATGATGGCAATTGAACATTAATTATCCCATTCAGACATTGATGTGGATTTGCAGCTTTTGTTGATGGAACTTATGGTGTTCACACTTTATCACAGTTATTTTACCGTATTCAATAAATGGTTTCACCAATTGTGTGGAACCGCTATGGGAAATTGTGCGGCTCCATCGTACGCAAATATTTTCATGAAGTCCTTTGAAGAACAACATATTCTCAATCAGGCAGCGTGGCAGAATCATGGGAAACTCTATCTGAGATTCATCGATGATATCTTCATCCTGTGGAAAGGCACTGAACATGAATTAACTGACTTTTTACGCACTTGGAACTTTATCAATGATCGAGTCCAATTCACATGGAACTTTGACAGAGAGAGGATTCATTTTCTAGATGTGGAAATTCAACGAAATATGGACAAACGGAACATCACCATATTTCGCAAAACAACTGACCGAAATTCTCTTCTACATCATCGAAGCTTTCACAGGCCTGGGTTGAAACGCAATTTACCCTTGTCACAACTTATGCGTGTTAAACGGATTGTATCATCTGAGCAGGCTTGTCAAGCCGAAATAACCAACATGTTGACAAGGTTCAAATCTAGGGGCTATCCCCAACCAACTTTGGAGAATGCTGTTAACAGCATTGGTGCAATGAAACGCGAAGATCTGTTACAGACACGAGTCAAAACTGACAATACCCGGATGGTTGTAGTTTCCAAATATTCCAGGGCAACACGACTAATCAGTCATTCCATTAAACTGCGAGTGAACGCCACCTGTAACTCGAACAACCTGATTTACATGTTGAAATGTCCCTGTGCAAATGCTACATCGGCCACACGGAGAGAAAAATCAGAACCCGCTTACTTGAACATAAGAATAATATAAGGACTGGGAACACTAAATCCAAGATCCCTGTACACTTCACGGAGCAAAAACATTCAGTAGCTTGGCTCAAGTATCTAGTACTGGAACAAGTGACACCCACACACAACAACAAACAGACTCTTTTAAAAAGGGAACATTTCTGGATCCGCTACATGGCGACGATGCAACCACACGGTTTAAATAACCGGATGGAATTTTTGTGTTATTTATGATCTGCATTTATCTACTTTTTCTGTTTAGATTTGATGCTGTGAACATACGTAAATATCTGCGTGACTTTGTTTACTTTGTGTACTGTTTATTTTTTAACACACCTTTATTTATCTATATTGTCATTCTTGTGCTTTATCCTTTGCTATTTATTGCCGACCTGTCATCTAATCTTCACCCGAGCACTCAGTTTCGCCTCCTTCCCATTCCAATATGGTGCCTATTCTGTGCTGTACCCGTAGTCCTCTTTCTATTAACATGCTCACGCCACACGCTTTCGTTAAACTCACCTAGAATCAGAGCACCCGGGGTTCCTGGTCACCGCGTCTTTTGGAAACGGAGCACATTGTGGCTATCTTGTAAGTACTCCTGTACGGGGGACCATTTCGAGCACTGAATCGAGCGTGTTCACACTCACTATATGACCCGCATGTTATTGCGCTTATTTACAGATTGGGCGGAATTACGTACCACGGATGTTTTAGTTCTGTGAGTATTGAACGATGGTATATGCGAATCCCTTGATGATTCGACATTCTTTGAAAATCTGGGTGATTTGATCCTCCTTGGCACTTGGTTTCTTACTCATTTTCAAACTCGCTTTCATTTTGTGGCATGTTTTTGGTTTCCGATTTTTTTATGAGTTACTTTTCACACTCATTGGTTGAACTTTGTTGTTTCATACTAGTAGCACGGCTTTCACCTAGGTTTCTTACTACTATCACCAATTTTCTTGTGACTTCAGGATTTAGATTTGTTTTCTCACACACATGTAATACATCACTTTAGACTTTAGATCATGTTGATGTGATGGATTAACTTCATATGAATCTTTATTACATCAGGTTATTTTTCTTTTGTATTTGTAGAGCTGTCCCCTGAGGAAGGGCTAGTCATCTGCCCGAAATGCATTGGGACAATTAATTGCTGGATGACCCTTTAAGTTGGATGATGTATACGTTGCCTCATAACATTGATGAACTGTTCAAATGATGTGAATTAAATAATCATGGAACCTCTTTGATACTTCGTGTTGAACATTTGGATTCAATTTGATGAACTGTTTATAAGGCACATCGTGCCTCTCAGTGCTGTGCACCAGGGAGTCTTCTTCCAAGTGGGGGGAGCTTTGTATTAGTGTTACTGTTTACGCTGTACCGGCACAGACAGCGTCTTTCCCAGGTAGCACGCCACAGACTAATTACCGTTTTAGTTTGGTTACACCCGGCTGTGCAAGTCCGATTCTCATTGATTTAATCGATCTAAAGATACCAGGAGAACTCTGCTCATAGGACCCTGCAAATGTTTGCAGATATTTTAACCACAGATTTCATCCACAACAAGAGTAATCCACCTCTCAGTGAAGTGACTGATTTCTTTGAGCGCAAAGAACTCCAAGGTAGAGGGGCTCTACATATTTACATGATATCATGGGTAAAAGATACCCCAAAGTTTGGAACAGACACTGATGAGTCTATGTTGTCTTTCATAGAGCACTATGTGACATGCATCATCCCAAACGAGAATGATGACAAAATATTAAGACAGCATGTTCTATGATTCCAAAATCATAGATGTGGGAAAAACATTTGTAGAAAATATAGATCAAAAGGAACATTTTATGCAAAATGTTCTTTTGGATTTCCATGACCTGTGATCCCAGAAGGAAGAGTTTTTTTAAATATCTTTATTGAGCAGCATGTAATCAAATAGACATAGAGCTCCCCGACGAGGGGTTCAGCACTTCACCTTTTTCATAGGATATCAATACAAGCCAGTTTGCAGTTTTAAACATTAACCCACAATAAACAAGCTCACCACCCATTCCCTCCCCCTCCTCGGCACTGTAGATAGCATTTTAATACACCTGGGTAATCCTTCAGAGTGACATGCAGCGATACTCTCCAACAACCTCTACACCCCCATGTACATAATAGCACTTCTTACAATATCTCAGCCAAAATCTGGCATCGCAAGTAAATACCCCATAAGCGGAGCCCATAAATCTTTGGGACGAGAGGTCTCTGGTAATTCCCCCGCGTAGGTTTCCAATTGGTCCTTACAATTTAGTAGATCCTGGATCCACTTCTTCACTGTTGGAACGGCCTTTGCCCCCCTCCTCTGCGCTACAGCTCGCTTAGCAAACAAAGTGGAAATGGCAACTAGTCGCTTATTGCATAATTTAAGCTTTTGTAACCCAACCCAACTGACATATTGCAGGCAATCATTCAAAATGCTTCATCAAAACATCTGTCAGTACTTGTGTGACCTGTACCCAAAAGTGTATATACCAGCACAGTTCCATGTTAGGTGCAGGAAATATGTGTCTTCCTGCCCACACCACACACAGCACGCACTGTCCCGTAGGCCGAATCGGCGCAGCTGAAGCGGGGTATAATATATTTGAGGTAAATATTTGAAATGGATTATTCGGAGATTACAATTCACCGTTAACCACCCAGTTAATACACAGAAGAATTTCTGTTTAGCAAGTGACAGGGAGGTGCCTACTACCGTCACCCATTTAGTATGAGAGGGGGACTCACTAGTTCAGTCTCCCTGAGAGATGTATTGTATAATTTTGTGATCAAGCCCCTTTGCTCCTCCCTTGCTAGCACCCCCTGCAGTGCCAGCAGAGTGCGCGGTTCAGATGGATACGCAGGGTAAATGCCACGGATTGCTTGTCGCACCCGCACATAGGTAAATCCCGGCATCAGACCCGCACCATGGTGACTCTGCAAATCCGAATGCACCCACAACTGGCCCTGATTGTACAAATCCCCAAGGCGAGTGATACCCACCCCACCCAGCGCTTGCAAAGCAAGTTTTTCATGTGCAGCAGATATATCAGGAAGCACGGCAAGCACCAGAAGGAAGTGTTAACAGCTTTTTTTGTCGGCAGTCAGACACACTTTGACCCAGAATCACCAAAGAACACATACAACCTCAGAAGGACAAAAGCTTCAAAATATGTCAATGACTATAATCCTAACATTTTGAAGATGTGAAATGTGAACATGGATCTACAGTTTGTTGCAGATAATTCAATTGCTGTTGCTCGGTATGTCTCTTCATATCACAAAGTCACAAAAAACTGAGTTGAAGTAGATATGGGAGGAGATGTCAGCAGAAAAGACTTTTACAAAGAAATTGTAGTTTTATTTTGAAAATAGTTTATCACAGAGAGATAGGCTCTTCTAAATTTGAAGACCAGTTAAGCTCAGCTAGTTTGTTTTATAAATCTAGAGGAGTTCTATGGGTGAGCTTAGGGCTTGCTAATACTCGTAACAGAGTACTGAAGTCTTTTCCTGAAATCCAATAGCTTGCGGAACTTGAGCCATACAGTGTAGATATTCTGAAGACTAACATGCTGGATACATACTATACAAGAAGGAGCCCTCATCTAGAAAGGATGTGTCTGTATGAAATACTTCAACATCATACATACAGAAATAATGTCAGTGAAAACATAGAAAAATGAAACTTTTCTGTCGATGGATGTGAAGGATGTTTGGGCAGACAATGCTGTTAAAGACACCATTGAGTGCTTTTTGTTTCCAGTGTATCTTCACGTGTTGAGGGATGAAATTAAACAAAAAGAAATAATTGCTGCTGAGATATTAAGAGAGAGTTCTGAGAGTAGTCAAAGTTCAGTACCTGGAATTCAAAATCCTCTTGGACAAACAATCATTCAAACTTAAGCTGTAATAGCCACGAATGAGGTGAAGAATGCAATGCACCAAGCAAGACAGGAAATGCTGGATCTAGAGCAACTAATACAGCAATTGAATACAGATCAAAAAGAAAGTTATGATGAAGTAAAAGGAAAAACAGAACATGGATTTCTGTATGAGAAACAAGAGAGTGCAATTTCTTTATATAAACCAATTCTGTTGTACATAAGCGGTCAAGCTGGAACTGAAAAAAACGTCTTGTTTAAAGTGCTGATTAGTTATCTACAGAAGACCACAGATTACCGTTTGCGATTTGCAGTTACTGCACCAACAGGCTTAGCTGCACATGATATTAAAGGAGTTACCCTTCATCAATTAGATTAGAATACAATACATTTTCTGGTCATGCTTGTCCTGAAGTGGCAAGATTATTAAAGAAATTAAAGCTACACATTTTTAATGAAGTCAGGATGGTGTCCAACCTAATGCTAGCTTTTATACATTTAAGAATACAGCGAATATTAAAAACTAACAACGATTTGCTTTTTGGAGGAAAACACTTAATAGTCTTTGGAGACCTGCTACAACTAACTCCAGCCTAAGGAAACCTGTATTAAAAACACTACTACATAACAAAAGAACGAATTCCATAGGAAGTATTGCAAATGTAAACATTTGGGAAAACTTTGAATACAAACAGTTACTCAGAAATATGCACCAAGCAGCAGAAATGCAATACGGAGATATATTAAACAACATAAGAGCGGGAGTCCTTACAAAAGAAAGAAAGGGAGCATTAGAAACCAATCTCATGAAAAATCTCTTTCCAACTAATGTTTCAGCTGCAGAAGTAATGCATCATTTTGTTAAGGAAGAGAAGTCTATTGTTTGTTATATGCCAACCCTTGAGGAGTGTAGTTAATTTAATGAACATTTATTGCAACTGGAAAAAGAAGAGATCATAGAAATAAGAGCAAATGATGAATTGGAACATCAAGGAGTTACAGCGCTACTAACAGAAAAATTGCAATCAAAATTGACTAGTTTAGAAAAGTCTTTCTCAAAAACTGCAGGATTAGAAAATAGTTATGTATCTGAAAAAATTGTTGTGTAATCTTACGTCACAATTTTAGTGTTGAAGAAGGGCTAGTAAATGGCCCAATGGGTAAGGTTAAGAAATGTAATAAATATCCAAGCAGAAATGATGTGGAATACTTAGCCATAAAATTGGATGAGGTTGGTAAGCAGATTGGTAGATGCATTTTACATTTCCTATTCATTAAAGACTTGTATGTCCTTCAAAAGCAGTTCCCAGTGTATTTAGTGTATGTAGTAACTATCCACAAAGTGCAAATTTTAAGAGTAGATACATTTGTTAATATTGGTAGTAGTGTGTTCAAAGTAGGAATGTCATAGTTAGCTTTATCGTGAATTCGAACATTGTCTGGTTTATTTCTGATTGGCTTTGATGAGAAGAAATTAAGTGCTGGAATGAACTGTGTAAGAGAGTAAAATTGGTTAAGAGGTCAATATGCTCCTTATTTTGGCCAGTATCCTGTGTTTGAAAAAAACGATAATGTGTCCAAGGCGGAAAATATCAAAGTAGTCTATAAGACCTCAACAGACAGAAGAACAAAAAGAAAAATAACAATGACCAGAGAAAAGAAAACTACAACACAATGAGGAAATGGAAGGCTATCACTTTGATAATAAATCTGGAGTGAACTGTTATGCAAATGTAGTGTTAAGTGGACTGTACCATTAGCCTAATTTTAATCTAGAAAAAGTAGATAAAAGAATGCCTTCACAACTATGTAATTTACTTGAAGAGTTAAGAAGTGACAGAACTGTTATACATTCTGCTTCAGGAAAATGAAAATTTGCAGGCGAGTGTACTGAATCAGTAGTATTTTCTTAAGATCTTCAGCAGGTGCTGCAGAATTTTTAATGGTAATGCTAGGAGTATTAATGGGAGATGGTGTGAATATCAATGAATTATTTGGTTTAATGGAACTATAACTGTGACAATTGTGAGTTCACCTTGAGGACTGAAATAAATTCGGAACAAATCCTTTACTCGACGTTACCAGATTGTAAAGCTGTGGCCTTTGAAAATGTAACCAAAAAAGACCATCAAGATTTACCCTGTCCAAACTGCAGATCAGAACTTAGGTCTAAGTTGTTACTACAAAGGTATGGACAATATGTCGTAGTCATGCTGCAATGATGCATAGTAGATGGTAGTTAATTAGAAACTGAAATTATAAACTTTGTAGCTGGACACAGTTCCATTTAAAAAATAACTTCCACAACTATAGCATTCATATTTCATGAATGAGTTAATATAACCTTGGGACACTACACAATATATTTAAGACATCAAACAGTATGGACAAAGTGCAATGACATACAAATGACATTCAAATTAATACTATCTAAAAAGCTACCAAACTTATATCTGCAATTTCTAGAACTGCAGTTCTAAGGACAATTTAGGAAAACAAAATGTGTTATTGTGGTGACATGTATATGGATTATGTGTTTCTGAGACATTATGCGGGGTATTGTCTACAGCACGCTGTTGGAAATGAAACACTCTGCCAGCGGGGCAAGATGGCGGATGCGCAGCACTGAGACGGGGCTCGTGTCCGGCTCTATTCCCTTCATCACTACAGATGCTTAACAGTTGCAAGTAGGAACAGAAAAATAAATGATTGCTGAAAAACGTACGAGGCGCTGAAGACCGGCTGATATACGGCTGGCATGTGGCTTGATCTCTGGAAGAGCTATCAACTGTCGCTCCGCTCGGCTCGAGGCTATTATTTTAAAATAATAGAACCAAGCTACTACAAAAAACGAAATTTAAGGTTATAACAGCAGCATATAAAACTTGGAAAATTATAAAGAGACTAGTTGGGATTCCAAAATTATTGCGATATACTGCTCTAAATTCACCCCATTGTTTCCCCCCCATAATTAGAGATTCTGTGATGAACAGATGGAGAAATAATGGCATTCATTACTTAAGTGACCTATGGTTTGAGAATCGTATATATTTACTTTCTCTGAACTTCAACATAAATATAAACTCACAACACATGATTATTTCAAGTATTTACAGATTTATAGTTTTTTTAATTCTCTATCTTCTAATGATTATCAGGGTTTTCAAAAGATTTTATTGATAGATAGTCTTTACTCTAAAAGAAAAATAGGTTATTTTTACAATGTACTCATGACTTACCTTCCAGATGATTTAACTGTTCTTCAACAAAAATGGGCAGTTAAATTAGGAGTGAATGAGGTTTTGATGAAAGAATCGATCGAACTAGCCAATGATATTTTATTTTCCGGATGATCTTGAACTCAACACTAATTTATCCAGATTATAGTAGGGAGAACAATAAATCTCACTCCTGAACTGATCTTATTTGGACTATCAACAGACTCCATAGAAAAAGAATATATGTCCCTAATCTTTATTATGATGGCTGAATTTCGTGCATGTATCACCCAAGAATGGATCAGTCCCGAACCACCTACCTTCTCGATGTGGAGAGCTCGCCTACTAGCCAAATATAATCTTGAACTTGCAATTTACTCAACAAAAGGGCGAAAAAGGAAACAACTAGGGATGAAAATCTGGGCTCCGATACAACAATGGACTCAAGGGGAATTAAAGTGATAATGATTCTTTTCCTTTTTTAATAACTATGTCATAGGTCATTTTTTTCCTGTTTCATGATTTTCTTATCTTTTTCTGTATTGATGATTCTTTTTCGATTGGAGAATTTGATTTCATGTTTTCACTAATCCATTCATCCAGGCACTGCACATACACTCAGCCAATCACCCAGGCACTGCACCTGCACTCATTCCACTCACCCAGTCTCTGTACTTGCACTCTTCCATTTACTCAGACACTACACTTACAATTGTCCATACACTAAGACACTGCACTTTCACTCATCCATTCACCCAAGCACTGCACTCAGGCAATCACACAGGCACTGCCCCTGCACTCAACTATTTACTCAGGCATTAACCATGTAGTCATGTAATCACCCAAGCATTGCACTTGCACACATTTATTCACCCAGACACTGCACTTGCACTCATCCATTCACCCATTCACTACACTTACACTCAGCCAATAATCCAGGCACAGCAGTTACACTCATACAATCACACAGGAACTACCCATGTGGTTATGCAATTATCCAGGCACTGCACTTGCACTCATTCTTTCACCCAGGCACTGCACTTTTACTAATACATTCACCCATGGTCTACGTTTGGACTTATACATTTTCCCTGACACTGTACTTGTCCTCATCCAATCATCTAGGCACTGCATTGATAACATCTACCAGGCACTACCCATGTGTTGCAGGGATTCTGGGGAGTCACAGAATTATGCTTGGGATTATGGAATTTAGTAGGCAGGGACTGGGTCATCCTACCACCTGAGTACCCATGAACACAGGAGTGACTAGCGATAGTGTCTCACTTGCCCTCCTACTCACTCACAGAGGAACAAGTGATTAGACACCCCAGAAAACAACACTCCAGAACATCTCAGAAATTACGGTTGCAGGACACACCATTTCGCTCACACACTAATACTAGTCCACAATAAGTTCTGAAAGAGACACAAGGACATTCTAAAATGTTTATTTTAACTATTGTGCTCTGGCATGCAGTATACGTGCCAAAACAAGTAGGAAAGTCCCTTACACAAAAATGGTTAGCATAGCAATTTGTCAGTCAATCATAAATGATGCTGTAATTATAGACAACAGGGCAGCCTAGCCTCCCTCCCCTTCTACAGAAGCCAAAATGATTATATAGCAGATGATCTCTAGGTGATAGTAGCAGACCCCATAGTACAGTATACACAGATTAAAGTTCTAAATCCAAAACGCTTGTCACAATCTTTTACCTGGAAAGGTCCCTCTCCAAGACTGCATCACCTATCTGAGCATTCCTATATGACAAAAGTATGTGTTCCCAAACAACAGCTGCATTTGCATGTTTTGTCTAGTAGCTAGGGCCTGGCCAGAACAGAATAACAAGGGGCTTGTTGTATGACCATGTCTACATATTCAGACTAAATCCCAGAAAAGAACAGAGAGCAAAACAACGGTGTGGTTTGGTGAAAGTACATTGTGGCATAAAACAAAATATATCTGTAAGGTAATGTGTGCAAAGCAGAGGACAGTTTGCAACGTGCTCATACCAAAGTAGGGAAAAGAACAATGGGCCTGCCCTGGACCTTCCAAACAACCATGCACTCATCCAATTACCCAGGCACTACCATGCACTCATCTAGTCACCCAGGCACTACCCATGCACTCACCCAATCACCCAGGCACTGCCCAGGCACTCATCCAATGACCAAGTCACTACCCATGAACCCATCCATTTACCGACACAATACCCATGCACTCATGCAATCAGCCACGCAGTGC
Organism: Lissotriton vulgaris; assembly: GCF_964263255.1. Taxonomy (NCBI): domain Eukaryota; kingdom Metazoa; phylum Chordata; class Amphibia; order Caudata; family Salamandridae; genus Lissotriton; species Lissotriton vulgaris. The sequence continues at coordinate 616,396,082 of NC_141689.1, forward strand.
ACATCCACTCATCCATTCACCTAAACACTACCCAGGAATTCCTCCAATTATGCTGGCACTACCCATACACACATCCAATTACCCAAGCACTACCCATGTACTGATGCAATCACCCAGGAACTACACATGCACTCATACAATTATCCATGCACTACCCATGGACTTATCCAAACACACAGGCACTACCCATGCACTCATCCAATCACCCAGACACTACCCATGCAGTCATACAATTACCTAGGTACTACCCATACACTGATAGAGTCACCCAAGCACCACTCATACTCTCATTCTAACATTCACATATCACGTATGCACTCATTCAATCATCCATGCACCACTCATGTACTCATTCTAACATTCATGCATCATCAACATATCTTTTTTATACCAGAAAAGGCGGCTCTGAAAAGAACAATTGTTTCAATCTTTTTTCTGAACTGATTTTGTTTTTTGTTTTTTTTAGTTTTTCTACATTTTGTACTCTTTTTGTATTTTTTCAAAAATAAAAAGGCAAAAAAACAACATAATTGTGAGCACTGACAAAAAAATGGTGGTTGAGGTGCTGCAATAAAAAAGGAAAAAAAAGACCAAGTATGGTTTTTCACATTCTGCAAAATGACATCCACAGACTGCTGCTCAGCTATTGCGATGGTGTTACAGTTAATGCAGAAAATACCAAAATGTTTTAGCCCTGCTGACATTTCACTGCATTTTCTCTCCACTTCAGCTGGAACTTTGTCTACAAAAGCAGGGTCTGGAGGTATGGAGGCTGATGATCCTTCTCCTTATCCCTCTCTCTGTCTGTGTAATTTTAAGTTGCTTCTTGTGGTATGTTTTCAAGTGAAATAACATGAATATTTTTTTGCTGTGCCCCGGGATAATGTCTTCTCACATATGCTGCACCTCACTAATTTAGCTGTGGCCTTCTATTCACCTGATGGAATAGTGAAAAATCCCAAGCTATGTTTTGCTTCTTAGTTAGTTCAGGTAACTATAACTGCCGAGTTTCTTTTTTTATCAGTTAAATGTCAGCCTAACTATAAACATCCATGAAACCTTTGGTTTATTAGGTGAATTTTTAGGTTTTTTTGAAATTCAAATTCCTAACTAATTCCTGACTATAAAGTCTCTGTAACCACTGTTGATTTTCAATGAATTTCTATGTTTTTAAAAATTCTATTTCTAACTATAACGTTCCAGTAACCTTTGGTTTTTCAACTGAATTGGTAAGGTTTTTTACATTTTATTTCCTAACTATAACCATTAACCTTTGACACAAAGGGCTTTATTATGAGTTTGAAGGTCCTGTGGACCGCCGTACCGGTGGTGGTGGTCCAAGCGCAGTGAGCTCCGTCATCTGACCTCTGTATTAGGAGCTGTGCTGTTTGACTTTCCCAAGGCCGCTGCCAAACCGCTGACACCGCCAGCCCAGTGGAGTGGGCCCATGAGGCTTTAGAAGGCTCGGGCTGCCAATGAACCAGCCCACCCATTTACGAGTTGCTTTACAGCGGTTGTAACTGTGGCGGTCCAACCACCACATCTGAGAACGCGGAAAGAGAGGGATATAAGGCCGAAACTCACCTCTACTCACCTCAACTCGTCTACTACCATAATGAAGCCCATCGTGCATGTCCTCCCGCTACTCTACCTCCTTGACCACCTTCGAAACTCAGACCGTTGTGGTAAAAATCTGCAGTAAGTCTTACAATTTCCTGTTGCCATAGATTCCTTTGCAAAACGATTTGCTGTCATGGACCAAGCTACCTGTCTGGCATTGTTTCTTATCAGTCATAAAAAATACATCTGTAGGATACCCTTCTAGGCCAAAACATAGGTACTGCACAGTCACGCTGTACACAAATGGACACGTGTTTGCAAATTACATACACTTGGAGTGATGTGAGTATTATTTTTAGTTTCACAACACCACCTCCCCCACAATATCACACCTATTACTGTCTGTCACACATACCTTTTGCTGTTTCTCATTTGTCTGCCATGTTACTTTTGATCTTCACTACTCATACAGATTACCATTTCTTAACTATTGCGAAAGTGACAATGAAGTGACTACAACTACCATGAGGCCTTGTCACTTCAACTCTAACCAAGATGCTACACTCCTTTTTCCCTTTCTCACTTGTCTGCCATTTTTCTACTGCTCTTCACTTATAATGCAGGTTATGTTTTGTCAAGTGTTGCTAAAGTGACTTTGAAATGATTGCAACTACCTTGAGGCCTTGTCACTTGAACTCTAACCAAGATGCTACACTCCTTTTGCCCCTTCTCACTTGTCTGCCATGTCACTACTGATCTTCACTTATAGTGCAGGTTATCGTTTGTCAAGTGCTGTTAAAGTTATTATACGAACCAGATTCCAACAGATCTATCTATCCCTCACAACACATCATTATGTCATGAAGGTCAAGTTGAACACCAATGTACCATTAATTACTGTTGTGTCAGACATCATGTCACGTGCAAATATTCATTGCACATTGATGACATTTTCAACTCCAAATTATATAATTTGACCACTACCTGAAAAGTCAATTGAAGTTTTGACACATGTAGTTTAGCTATGTAACACATTAAACAGATAAAGTTCTCAGAAAACAATGAGGTACTAACATCTTGGAGATAGATAATCTGAATTCACACAGCACAACACTCCATATAGCCATATGAACATTCCCAATACTGCTTGGTACAGATGATGATGCCAGTCAGATTGTATAAAGAAAAACCAAAGGAAATGATGGACGGAGCGTTGACAATACAAGCACTCACCCCCAGTCAACTGATCTGGGTTTAATCCATCTCCGTTCTTTAGCCCACTCTGCCACCCCAGTTCAGACATGGCCATATGCAAATCAGTCTGACCCTGTGCCTCATGGGAACAGTCCAGCCCGAACTGCCAAGCCATACCTTTCCTGGACCGGAAACAAGCTACCAAGGACCGGTTTCTGGCATTTCAGCCTTCTTCAACCCGGCTTGCTTGAATCCAGTGGCAAAGTGAGCAAGGGACTCACGTCTGAGCATACCCTGCCAACTTAGGGCGAACAAAGAAAAACCAAAGGAAATGATGGACGGAGCGTTGACAATACAAGCACTCACCCCCAGTCAACTGATTTGGGTTTAATCCATCACCGTTCTTTAGCCCACTCTGCCACCCCAGTTCAGACATGGCCATATGCAAATCAGTCTGACCCTGTGCCTCATGGGAACAGTCCAGCCCGAACTGCCAAGCCATGCCTTCCCTGGACCGGAAACAAGCTACCGAGGACCGGTTTCTGGCATTTCAGCCTTCTTCAGCCCGGCTTGCTTGAATCCAGTGGCAAAGTGAGCAAGGGACTCACGTCTGAGCATACCCTGCCAACCTAGGGCGAACAAAGTAAAACCAAAGGAAATGATGGACGGAGCGTTGACAATACAAGCACTCACCCCCAGTCAACTGATCTGGGTTTAATCCATCACCATTCTTTAGCCCACTCAGCTACCCCAGTTCAGACATGGCCACCATATGCAAATCAGTCTGACCCTGTGCCTTATGGGAACAGTCCAGCCCGAACTGCCAAGCCATGCCTTCCCTGGACCGGAAACAAGCTACCGATTGTATATCCACAAGCTAATACGCCTTTGAAGATTTTGGGTGTCTATGAGCATTTATGACATGAAGATTTGGGATCACTAGAATCACTATGGCAGGCACATCTCACCACTCTTTGGTATTGCATACTCAGATTGCCTTGTGAGAAACAACAGTGTAGACACTCACATAGGATCCCTGCAGTTCTACATCTCACTCACTCATGCACTCACTCATGCATGTCACTAGTCAGTGAATGAGTGTTTAGGAACACTATTGCAGGTGAACCATCAACTGCCAAATGCACACTGGCCAACATATAGGCACTAATGCTGATGGCAACATTGATATTTACACTTTCAATTAATTGTATAACCTGTACTTTCCAAGCGTAACTTTCGTACAAAAACTGCATGTACTGTGAACACTATGTCAGGTCACATGCAATAGGGCCATCATCAAATGAGAGTGTACACCACTCCTCAAACAAGCAAAGACCAGTTGCCTGTGTGGCACAATTGTCGCCCAGATTTACTGAGAACATGAGATGGTTACTCACTTCACTCAGCCAGGTGTCTGCACTGTTACTGTCCCATGCATATTTATTTCATCTAAACATAGCATAGGAGTTTTGATATAGTAAAGACTCATAACTAAAGTTTGAATTTTAGAGCGCCGAACAGCTAACATTCTGAAGTGATAAAAGGTGCTTCGGCACACTTTCTTTGATAGACATACTAGTGAATGTCACTGTAACTTTCTGTACGTCCTTATTTTGCATAGATCTAATCCTTGCAAAATCCCTATTTTCTGCTTTCTACTTTTGCATGGAAAGTTATATAGGAAAATTCTCAATCTATCAATGTATTCCACCGAACACTGCAAACACTGCTACAGTTCCATTTATATTCAGGGACATGTCTACACCTTCCCTTTACCTTTTCAGCTATCTCTTCCTCTATATTTCTAGGTACTGTGCCTCTTTTGGGATAGGACTAGCATCTTTCATCTCACAACATCATCCGGACTCTTCGACTACATGCACTAATGTGTTCTGAAAACCTAGCAAAAATTATTTCTATTGACAAATCTTTTCTTTTGAATTCTTTATCTCATAGAAAACACTATTTAGTCTGGTGTCCTCATTCTGTTTAGAAACAAAATGATTAGCTTTCTTTTGGGAACAAAGGCCTTATCAACTACATACTCAACACATTTGTTTTGTTTGACTGCTTCTCTTCTTCTTTTATGCTTCTTCACAGTTTGTATTAGATTCTAAATTTCTCTACTGTGGAACATTCTAACTCTGAATACCTTAAACTGTCTCCGTCTTCTGGTAAATCTCTTTACCTTTTTGTATGTTTTTTTTACTCTTCCTATCATGTAGTTTTTCTCCTTTCTTAGAAGATCTCAAATTGTGTTTTTTATTTACTTAATTTTGCTGACACCTCCTACTATTTTAAGAAATGTCTGTATTCTCTTACCAGCAGTTCTTTTCTCTTTCACCACTTTCTTTGCAGTTTCCCCCTTTTGTTTGTCAGTTGTGACAAGATAGTATCCTTGCTTCTGTTTCTTTAATTTCTCTCTTTTTGATAGTATTGTAGTTGTCTGTATTTAACTAGAAATTGAGGTCTGTAAATAAAAAAACAGTACATTTACCTTTTATTTATGTACTGCCAGATTACATATATATGTGGGAACTACCATCAGACCACTTAAGGAACGAATCCAGGAACACGTCAGGGCAATTCGCAATAACACCAGCAACTACCCACTGGCAGTACACTATAACCCTGTACATCAATCAGTAGAGGCTCTTAAACTGAGATTTCATGGTATAGCGACAGTGACAGATGACCCTGGGGGAGGGGAAAGGGTCTCTAGATAGCGAAAACTTGAGGTCCAATGGTTGATCAAACTGAGAACAGTTGACATGGGACTCAATATTGATACGGAGGTGCATGTCTTTTTAAAAGACTGATCACATTATTGTGTTATATAATGAACTTAACCATTTCTGTCAATGCTTTTCTACACAGTAACAGATTGATCACAACCTATCTGTGTGCTCTTTGAAATTGTAATTGTGGCATTACTTATCATGTTCTACTGCATAGCTTAGTGGCTGTATTGTTATTATTACTGAACCAATCTGTAATTGTTGTAACAGTTGTGAAGCTGGCAGAGCAAGTATTTATGTCTGTGTTTTCTAAATTATGACTTGACAGTTACCTCTGTTTGGTACTTGACAATTTTAAAGATCTGATTATGAGCATTATATATGTAACTTGATGATGTATCCGTGAATATCCAAAAATGTTGTTATACTATATGTACATGTAGGTTGCCGTTCCTTGTTATGTGCATCCTTTACTATCTCTTGCTTACATCTTTTTTTTTACTGATTATCACCCCTGTTCCTTCTCACACAATTTTATGACTAATACCTTATTCATTAGATTCTTTATGATACAAGACTTCCTACAGGTTGCACAATGCAGAATATGATTGTACTTTTATAACACGAGGACTTCTCTTGTGTCTCTACTTTATGACTCCTCAATAGCTAACACCTTATGAGGTAGCCCACGTGTATACACCCCTATTTCTACAATTAGGTTGAGTGAGATTATTTCCAAAACCGGTTAGGTCATTGTTTTTCAAGCGCTGTCATTATAGTCTACAGTGATGCTGTGTTGATATGCAGTTAACACATTATATCAACTCCAGTATTTTATAAGTGACTTTTATAGCGTTTACCTTTGTTTATTGATATTTTCTTGTGAGCGATGTCTCGACTTTTCTGCTTATAAGGCGGGGAATCCATTTTGATGATCGTTATGTTTGTTCACGACTGTACCACTACCCTGGGGTTTGTGCAGATAATTTATAGCCAGCATTAACAGTGACGGATGGGCAGCTTAAGAAGGCGGCACTTTCCCCTTAGAGAGTCTCGATCTTACTTTAAACAGGTGACGTTATGATCACATGATCGGACTTGGTCATGGGACTCTCCACATGTCCCTAGTTGGAGGGGGAGAGTTGAGTCGGCGTTTAGTGCAGTACGGAGCAGTCTACATGGAACTAGTTTATTCACGGGCTGCAAGATTTCAGGTACTTTACTTTGACCTTTTTTTAAGGGGGCACTGAGCTGTTACATATGATTGTTTCAGGATATACGATCAGCAATTTGTACTTTTGGGCACACCAGTAGGTGAGGGGGGGAAGCACTGACACAGACACCAAAATAGTGTGATAAAGGCCGCTTTATTGGAATCAGTTGCACCTAAAAACAACACCCACCTGGCCTGTGCCGTGCAAAGCTACTGCTCACTAAATAACAACTGCCTGTCAGCCCCCCACCCCCACCCCTAAAGTTATCCCCAACATTGCAATTGAAATACAAATATCCGCTCAGCAACCTACCCCCCTACCCACCAACTGAATGACCACAGTGACCTCAATGACCTCAACCCCTCGCCTACCAATACAGCCCCAGGCCTCCAGCAAATACCCCCCTATCTCCTTAGGAAAGCACCAACAAGTAACCACACCTGCTCCAGCGACACCACAACTCTCAACACCCTAACTTCCAGTGCACCATCGTCCAACAAAACCCCTCTCAACCCCGGAAGAACCCCCCCCTCCAACAAACGACCCACAGGGACCCCCACCCACCCCTCGGGGAGAAAACACAGGGAGGGCAGGAGGGACATAAATTTTTGCACGGCCCACCCGGCTGCTGTGTCACTGCACCACAAACGGTGTCTGGTGACACTAAATTGCCGTTTTTATGGGGAACAGCCCAAAACGAGCCCAAGGAAGCCCAACCAGCCCAACCAGCCCAACCAGCCCAGCTACGGCAACCCTCAGGGATCCAGCTTCCTCCCCCCCTCTCCTCATGCCCCAAACTTCCCCCAGGGGGCAAGCCTCCCGCTGGTCGGCTGCCCCCCCCAAATCCCCATTGGGGCACACCAGTAGATGAGGGGGGAAGCACTGACACAGACACCAAAATAGTGTGATAAAGGCCGCTTTATTGGAATCAGGTGCACCTAAAAACAACACCCACCTGGCCTGTGCAGCAAAAAACTACTTTGCTCTCAATCAATCAATCAATCATGGCATTTGTATAGCGCACTACTCACCCGGGAGGGTCTCAAGGCGCTGGGAGAGGGGTAGGTTACTGCTCGAACAGCCAGGTCTTGAGCTGCTTCCTGAAGGAGAGATGGTCTTGGGTTTGCTGAAGGTGGGTGGGGAGGGAGTTCCAAGTCTTGGCTGCCAGGTAGGAGAAGGATCTTCCTCTGGCGGTGGCTCTGCGGATGCGTGGTATGGTGGCAAATGCGTGGCTGGTCGATGGTAGCTGGCGGGTGGGTGTGTAGAAGGTCATGCGGTCGTTGAGGTACTTGGGGCCCAGGTTGTGGAGAGCCTTGTGTGCGTGGGTGAGGAGTCTGAACATGATTCTCTTGCTGACGGGGAGCCAGTGCAGGTCTCTCAGGTGTCCGGTGATGTGGCTGTGTCGGGGGATGTCGAGGATGAGTCATGCAGAGGCGTTCTGGATGCGTTGGAGTCTTTTTTGAAGTTTGGCTGTGGTTCCGGCATAGAGGGTGTTCCTGTAGTCTAGTCGGCTGGTGACGAGTGCCTGGGTGACGGTCTTCCTGGTTTCCGTGGGGATCTATCTGAAGATCTTGCGGAGCATGTGCAGGGTGTTGAAGCACGAGGATGAGACGGCATTGACTTGTCTGGTCATTGACAGGGAGGAGTCCAGGATGAAGCCCAGGTTTCGTGCGTGGTCCCTTGGTTTGGGAGCGGTGCCCAGGGCCGGGGGCCACCAGGAGTCATCCCAGGCGGGGGGTGATGATCCCAGGATGAGGACTTCCGTCTTGTCTGAGTTCAGTTTAAGGTGGCTGTTTCTCATCCAGTCGGCGACGTCTTTCATCCCTTCGTGTAGGTTGGCTCTGGCGGTGGTGGGGTCGTTGGCGAGGGAGAGGATGAGCTGGGTGTCATCGGCGTAGGAGATGTATTTGAGGTTGTGCTGGCGTGCGATGGCAGCGAGGGGGCTCATGTAGACATTGCAGAGGGTTGGGCTGAATGAAGATCCTTGTGGTATGCCGCGGATGACTTTGGTGGCCTCGGATCTGAACGGAGGGAGGCGGACTCTCTGGGTTCTTCCGGTGAGGAACAAGATGATCCACTCCAGCGCTTTCTCTCGGATTCCGATGTTGCTGAGGCGCTTCACTAGGGTGCGGTGGCAGACGGTGTCGAATGCTGCAGAGAGGTCCAGGAGGATGAGGGCCGCTGTTTCCCCGTTGTCGATCAGGGTTCTGATGTCGTCGGTGGCGGCGATGAGGGCGGTCTCGGTGCTGTGGTTGGCCCAAAACCCGGACTGCGAGGGGTCGAGGGATCCGTTCGTCTCGAGGAAGGCGGCAAGCTGTTTGTTGACGGTCTTCTCGATGACTTTGGCCAGAAAAGGAAGGCGAGAGATGGGACGGTAGTTCTTGAGGTCGGTGGGGTCCGCCGTTGGTTTCTTCAGGAGGGCGGTCAGCTTGGCGTGCTTCCAGCTCTCCGGGATGGTGGCGGTGTGGAAGGAGGGGTTGATGGTGTCTCTGAGATGGGGTGCGATGGTGGCGTCGGCTTTGTTGAAGACGTGGTGTGGGCATGGGTCGGTTGGTGATCTGGAGTGGATGGAGTTCATCGTGCGGGTGTTGTCTTCGGTGCTCATCGGGGTCCAGTTGCAGATGGTGGTGGTGGCGGGCGCTGGTTCGGTGGTAGGGTGCGTGGTCTGTTCGTCGAAGCTGTTGTGTATGTCGGCAGTGGAAGAACGAGGCGAGTGAGTTGCAGAGGTCATGCGAGGGAGTGATGTCGTTGTTTCCGGCGCTGGGGTTGGAGAACTCTTTGACGATGCTGAAGAGTTCCTTGCTGTCATGGGTGTTGTTGTCCAGTCGTTCTTTGAGTGCTGTCTTCTTGGTGGCGCAGATCAGCTGATGGTGTTTGCGGATGGCGTGCTTGCGGGCGGTCCTGTTGTCTGTGGTGTGGTCGAGCCGCCAGGCTTTCTCGAGGGTGCGGCAGTTCTTCTTGGATTCCTTGAGTTCGTCGGTGAACCAGGGGGTTTTCTTGCTGCCGGGTCTGCTGGGAGGGTTATTTAGTGGTGCGAGGTCATCGGCGCAGGCGGTCAGCCACTTGGTGAGGTTGCTGGCTGCTTCGTTGGGGTCCATTGTGCTGGTCGGAGTGTTCTGGCTGACGGAGGCGGTGAGCTGTTCGGAGGTGATCTTGCTCCAGCTTCGGCGGGGAACCTGTTGCGGGTGGTGGTGGGTCGTAGTTCTTCTGAAGCTGAAGTGGACGCAGCTGTGGTCGGTCCAGTGGAGTCCGGTGGCGTGGCTAAAGGAGATGTGCTTGCTGGATGAGAAGACGGGGTCAAGCGTGTGGCCGGCGTAGTGGGTGGGGGTGTTCATCAGTTGCTTGAGTCCGAGGGTGGCGAGGTTGTCCAGCAGGGCGGTGGTGTTGCGGTCGTTGTTGTTCTCCAGGTGAAAGTTGAGGTCCCCTAGGAGGATGTAGTCGGCGGAGGGAAGGGCGTGCGGGCTGATGAAGTCTGCGATGTCTTCGCTGAATTGTGTGCGTGGTCCCAGTGGTCTGTAGATGAGGGTGCCTCTGAGGGTGGTCTTGGGGTCAGTGTGTATCTGGAAGTGCAGGTGTTCGGCGGCGGTGAAGGTTTCGTCGGAGTTAGTTGAGATGCGGATGGTGTTCTTGTGCACGATGGCGACGCCTCCTCCCGTCTGGTTGACGCGGTCCCTCCGGGTGATCTTGTAGCCGTCTGGGATGGCTATGGCGATGTCGGGTGCTGAGGAGGCGTTCATCCAGGTTTCGGTGAGGAAGGCGACGTCCGGTGCTGTCGCGTCGAGCAGGTCCCAAAGTTCCACGGCGTGCCTGCGGACGGAGCGGGTGTTGAGCAGGATGCAGTTCAAGTGGTTGCTGTTGGTGTTGGACTCGGTAGGGTGGTGCAGGTCCGGTAGCAGGTGAATCGGCTGGCTCTGCAGGTGAAGGGTCCGTGGGTGCGTCTCGGGGTGGCTCGGTAGCAGGCAGGGTTCCGGCCGGCATTGAGTGCGTTGAGAGTGGCGGTGTCGTAGGTCCGTCGTGTAGTCTTGCATCGGCGGTGGGGGCCAGGGGTCCTGGCGCTGGGCGCGGTCCAGGCGCAGACGGGCTTACCTTTGGCGCGCCTTCGGCGCACAATCGGCGCGCCCGCTGCGTGTCAACGCTGCGCATGCGTGAGGGCAGCATAAGTAGGGAGCCGGGTGGGCGGAGCAGCTGGTTGGCGGGAGTGGGGCAGCGAATGGGCTGGTGGGGGGCGGGGCCGCAGGGAGGCAGCGGCGGGAAGAAGCTGGTGCGGGCGGGCGGCTCAGTGGTGGCTGGGTCGCCCGACCACGAAGAAACCGGAAGCGGCAGCAGCAGGCAAACACAGGAATCAGCTGGCAAGGCTGGGAAGGCAGGAGCAGCACAGGAGCGTGGGGGCGACCAGGCCTGAGCACAGGCACTGCAGTCGCTCCCGATGAGGTGGCACGGTCCCCTTAAGTAGGGAGCCAGGTGGGCGGAGCAGCTGGTTGGCGGGAGCGGGGCGGCGAATGGGCTGGCGGGGGGCGGGGCCGCAGGGAGGCAGCGGCGGGAAGAAGCTGGTGCGGGCGGGCGGCTCAGCGGCGGCTGGGTCGCCCGACCACGAAGAAACCGGAAGCGGCAGCAGCAGGCAAACACAGGAATCAGCTGGCAAGGCTGGCAAGGCAGGAGCAGCACAGGAGCGTGGGGGCGACCAGGCCTGAGCACAGGCACTGCAGTCTCACTAAATAACAACTGCCTGTCAGCCCCCCACCCCCACCCCTAAAGTTATCCCCAACATTGCAATTGAAATACAAACATCCGCTCAGCAACCTACCCCCCTACCCACCAACTGAATGACCACAGTGACCTCAATGACCTCAACCCCCCGCCTACCAATACAGCCCCAGGCCTCCAGCAAATACACCCCTATCTCCTTAGGAAAGCGCCACTCGAAAGTTGCTTAAGACTTTTAAACCCCCCCCAGGACACCTGCCTCCTGGGATACCAGAGCACCCCCAACACCCCATCCAACACCTCCTTCAACTGCACTATGTACAATTCCATTCCATACCTAGATCCCATCCTCCCTGAAAAAATACACTGCTCCATAGCGCAATTCCGGATGCTCCATCCTCCCCACCCCTTCCTTGGCCCAAAAGTCCCTCATCTCTCGGTTAATCTTCCTCCTGGCCCTGTCTATAGCTCCCAGGCGCTCTGCACCCCTCCACACCCGCCTGGGGATAAACTCGAAACAGATCACATGACAGCCCGCCCATTGCTACTTGATTTCCCTCAGGTCAATCTTCATTTGTTTGAGCAATGCCAGCCCTTTACACTGCACCAAGTCATTTTCACCTAGATGAATTACCACCACATCCGGGCACCCCCCCTGACCACCGTATTCAACAAGGGCAACAACTCATGCCAACGCCTACCCCCTTTTCTCCTCCAGTGACAACGGTACAACTCCACATCCAATCCCAAATTCAGTGTCCGATGCCTGTCCCACTCCGCCTGTTCTGCCCACTTGACGAATGAGTGTCCCACAATATACACATTCAAAACAGCCACCTCCGGCCCGCCACAGCACCTGTAAAGACACACATATCAAAATTGGGAATCACTGTTACAACACCCCATCCGCCTCCCGCAACCTCACATACGTCCGGTAACAGTCCGACTTCCACTGTCCCAGCCTCTGTACCTCCTCCTTTTCCCAACCTCTCCGTGCCGCCTCCGTCGCCGCCCCGATCCTGAAGGAATGTGTCCCGTAAGCCAGTGGGTCCCCACCCATGTACCGTAGGGCGTGTTGCAGAACCCACAACGTCTGAGCCGCCGTCACTCCGTCACCCCCACCTCGAACAAAAACCTCCCCCTCCTTCTCGCTGCGGCTCGCCATCAACCTCCTCCCCCATGCCGCGAGACACAACCCCTCCCTTTGCACCCCTCTTCCTTGCCCACCCCTCCAGCAGCCGGGTCCCCAATTCCCCCGCCGATGAAGAATAACCCCACCACAACTTTCCCATGAACGCCACCGCCGACAACTTGCCCGCAATCGTCACCCACGACAGCCCTTTGTCCATTAGCGCCAACATGAACCTTATCAACTGCTCCTCACGCAGCCACCGGTCCCCTCGCCTTACCGCGCCGGACTGCAGGAATTCCTCCCATGCCTGCTCGTACGCCTTCCACGTCGACGCCGCCACGGACGCCTTCACCAGCTGAAACGCCTTGCCCACCGACCACAGTTCCTCCGGCACCGGTGTCCTGACTTCCTCCGCCCCCGTGGCTAGCCCATGAAACCTCTCCCACTGTGAACGAGACAAAGCATCCGCAATGTCATTGTCCATTCCTGGAACGTGGGGCGCCTGAAAAAGGATGTCATTCTCTACGCAAAGCAAAACAAACACCCTCATCAACTTTAGCACCTGCGGGTGCTGGGCCATCTGCCTGTTCACCACCTGCACGACGGCCATGTTGTCTACCCGAAACAACACACGCTTGAGCGCCAGCGCCCCCGACCACACCGTGACCGCCACCACCAACGGGAACAACTCCAAAAACGCAATGCTCCGCCCTCCTGCTTGCCAGTGCGCCGGCCACTGCTCTGCACACCATTTGCCATCCCAGTAGAGACCAAAACCGCCGCCGCCCGCCGCATCAGAGTACATGGTGACGTCCCACTCCCAGTCCTCCGCCGGCGCCATGGGTACTCCATTGAACTGTTCCAGGAACGCCCGCCACATGCACAGATCCTCCTTCATCCCTGCAGAGAGGCGCACATGGTGATGAGGCAAGGTCAAACCGGACAACGCCAAACCCAAACGCCGTCAAATCGTTCGGCCTGCCCGCACCACGCAAAAAGCAAAATACAAATGTCCCAACAGCACCTGCACTTCCCTCACCGTCACCTTCCTTTTTTCCAACATTTCGTCCACCAAAACTAGCATCCCTGACCTCTCGTCTTCCGGTAGGCGCGCTTCCTTGGCGACCAAGTCGAGCTCGATACCGAGAAAGGACAACACCGTACTGGGACCGCACGTCTTCTCTGGCGCCAGGGGAACCCCCAAGTCCCCCATCAACCCAGCCAAACCGTCCAGCTGCCGCTGGCAGTCCGCTGCTCCGGGCCGCCCCACCAGGAAAAAGTCCTACAGGTAGTGTGTCACTGAGTCCGAGCCTGTGCGCCTGGAAAAAACCCACTGCAGGAATGAACTGAAATGCTCAAATAGCTCGCAAGAAATGGAGCACCCCATCGGCAGCGCCTTGTCCACAAATATGAGACTTTCGAACTGAATCCCCAAGAACTGGTGATCCGCCGGGTGGACCGGAAGGAGTCGGAAAGCCGACTTGACATCGCATTTTGTCATCAGCGCGCCCCTCCCCGCCGCTGAGACGAGCCTCCGCGCCACGTCCACCTACGAGTAAGTCACCGATGCCAACTCCGCCGAAATGTAGGCATTGACCGACTCCCCCTCCGGCCACGACAAATGTTGTATCAGCCGGAACTGCCCCTCCTCTTTCTTGGGCACCACCCCGATGGGGGAGATGATCAAACCCGGCATCGGCTGCTCCGTGAAGGGGCCTGCCATCCTACCTTCCCTGACCTCTTTGAACAGTTTCTCTCTCACAATGCCCTTGTGCGCGTTCACCAACTTCAGATTGTCTGCCCAGCGAGCAATCCGGGGGCCCTCATAGCCCAGCCGAAACCCCTCCCGAAAACCACAACGCAACACCGAAGCATCCTCCGCCCGTGGATATGCCGCTAGCCAGGGCTCCATCCGCTCGATCTTAACTCGCGTATGAGCCTTTGCCCAAAGCTCTGGCTCCCCCCCCTCTGCCTCCCCCCCTCCCTCTGCCCTTCCCCCCCCGGATTGGTCACTGCCTTGCGCGGGCTGCTGTTCCTGTGGGCCCCCAAGCCCCCAGCAATGGAGCACTGGGTGTCGCCGCCCGCATTTTGAGCACTGGTGCCGGAAACGGCATGCCGCCTCCCCATACGCTCCTCTATTGAAGTCCCAGCAGGCCCCGACCATGGCCTGGCCGCCAGACTCCCCCTGCCCCACCCCCCCACGGGTGGGCGGGCTGCAAAGGGTGGCGGCACCAGCGGCAAACCGCTGGCCGTGTAGATGGTGCGGCCAAACTTGGCCACGCCCATCGTCTGCTGGTACAAATCCGAATCCAGCTCCACCCATTACGCTTCCGGGTCCGCCGCCATGCGGGCCCGGAATTCCTCGTCATAGTGTGACCACGAGAACCCGCAGTATGTCACCTGCGCTCTCCGCACCACATCCATGTATTTGAAAAGTGCGATGGACCAGTCTGGAAACTTCTCACAATACACGCTTGCGTATATGAGGAAGGCCGCTGACCAATTGTCCAGCGTCAGCGGCACCTTTGGGCGCCTAGCTAACTCCTGCTCTTCTTCCTTCGACCCCTCCTTAGACGTCAACTCCCTGTGGAGAAGCTTCAAGATGTCAATGTACTCCCCTTTCCAGATCTTCTCCTTCGTCGCCAACGACAGGTGCGACCCCGGCGGCTTAGTCAACCCCATGTATGGTAACTTACGCACCGGCACCACACAACTCTCCTTCCCCCCACCCGCAGAATCCTTCTCTCCGACCGCCTCCGACCCGCCACTTGCGCTTGGCCCGTCGCCACCTATCGCCGCACCGTCTGTGCCCACTCCCGCATCCTGCACGTACCGGCCCCGAACCAGCCACCATCCGTCTTCCCCCTCGCCCCCAGTCCCCACCAAAACTTGCACACAGCACCGCTTGCTGCTCCCCGCTCCGTCTCCCGCCTTACCTGGCGTCAACACTCCCACTCCCGTCCGCCACACTCGCAACACAACCAGAAGTATGTGCAGCCATCCTCACTCCCCTACCCCCGGCGGCCGTAACAACCCTTCGGGGAGGGGCCGGCGGAGACGCATCCCGCCTCCATTTGCTGCGGTCATGATCAAGGTCCCTCGCTGGAGCTCGGCCGCCCGCACCAGACTGAGCCGGCCCATCCTCTTGGTGGTTTGGAGCCGAATGCTGCTCACCCGAGCACCTCGCGAACATCTCCTACCAAGGAGAAAAGGTGGAGTCCAGCATGCCAGGGTGGAAAAAACCCCCATCCCCCCATGTTCCCCCCTCCCCCGCTCCCACACCCCAGCAACGCCGCCCGCCCCCACCCTGCCGAGTGGCCTCCATGCCACGACGGGATCCCCCTGCCACCCAGGCCCCATCCCCCTCCCATTCCCAGCCCCCTGGCCCTCTCACCCCCCAAACCTCCAACTCGGCCACCACCCCCCCAATCCCCCCTCCCCAGACCCCTCCAGCCGCATCCCCGCTTCCCTCCCTGTCACCACCAATCCCCCTGGCCCGCCACTTCCCCCTGCGCCCCCACTCCCCCCGCCTCCCCCCACTACCCCAACCGACCCACCCACTCAGCCCCGACCCACCCCTCCCCCTCGCCACTCCTCCACCTCTTCACCCTTCCCCCCAACCCCCCCCCCGGCCTGCCATTCCCCCCTGCCTGGCCCCCCCACCACCCCTCCCCTGCTGCCCCTGCCCCGGCAACGACCGCCTGCTTGGTCCCACCATGCCCCCTTCCTCCTCCAACGCAGAGGAACTCCAGTCCAGCTCCGTGTCCTCCGCCTCCCCCCTCCACCTCCGTGTCCTCAATCAATAGGGGGAGCTCGCCCCCGCGACCCCATCCCCCCTGCCAGCAGCCTACCCTGATCTTCGCGCTGCGGCACAGCTCCCCCCCACGTCCTGCCCCCCCGACAGCCCCAGCACCCCCCTGCCCCCAGGCCCCCTGCCCCACTGCCCACATCCCCCACTGGCGCCACTACCTTGGCCCCCGTATCTGCCCCCACCCCACCAGGCCCTCCCAACTCTACTACCGCCTCGCGAGCCACCCCATTTCCCCCCCCAGGCACCTCATCCCTCCCCCCCACCCCCTCCAGCGCCCACTTCCTCCCTATCCGCCCAGCCCTCCCTGCACCTCTCCGCGCCATTGCATGCGGCACTGCCTCCTCGTGCTGCCCCCGCCCCTCGCTCCTCCACCCCCCTCCCGCCCCGCAGTGCCGGCCGCGGTCGCGACCGCGGCGGCTCACATCCCACTACAGCTGCAGCTGCGCCGTTGGCAGCGCGCCGCTGCGGCCTTACCTGGAGGTCGGTCCGCACCACCGGCCCGGCTTGCTCAACCACCGCACTGGACCGCAACACTCCGCAATTAGCACCGCTCGCCACTAATAATGGTCACACGTAAGCACCACTCCGTACCCGGTCACAAGGAATAAACGGCCCGACAATCCACATAAATTTTTGCACGGACCACCCGGCTGCTGTGTCACTGCACCACAAACGGTGTGTGGTGACACAAAATGGCCGTTTTTATGGGGAACAGCCCAAAAGGAGCCCAAGGAAGCCCAACCAGCCCAACCAGCCCAGCTACGGCAACCCTCAGGGATCAAGCTTCCTCCCCCCCTCTCCTGGTGCCCCAAACTTCCCCGGGGGGCAAGCGTCCCGCTGGTCGGCTGCCCCCCCCCCCCAAATCCCCATTGTGTACTCTTACAGGGAGCCAACTTATCATGGTTTGGCTCCCCGATGATGTTCCACTTTGAGGTTACCGCGCACTACTAATTTACCCAAGATACAATGCACTGACGATAATTATCTGGCTGAGGTGAGTGATTTGTTCCCTTCTCTTACATTTCCCACTATTTTATATTACTGACACTGCAGTGAGAGGCTTTAAATTGTTTTCTCACACAGACAATGTACCCTTTCTATTGGGCCACGATCGAGAACGAGTCAGTTGTTTTTATTCACCAATAGGATCGGCTTGCCAATTATGTTCTGACGGTGTGAAATACTTTGGTGAGTTTTTGTATATTGTTTTGCCACACTTTCAGGCCATCTCTACGAGGTGGCTTGATAGTATTGTTGTATTATAAGTGATTTGAGACCTGTGGCAACTTCTATGACTGTAGTGCATTTTTTCAATGACCAGCAGTCTGACTTAGCATATGGGGAAGGGTGTGTAACATCTTGGTGTGACCTTATCCTTTTCTTTTTTGAACGCGTAGTATTGAGTAGTGTTTATTAAATAATATTTTCTTACTGTGATCAGTCCATGTTGGGAGAACATGTTTGACAGCATCTGTCAATGTTTGGTTTTATGTATTGGCAGTTCTTTACACTTGGACACCTGAGTTTCAACTCCTTGATGGCCACATTGATTTCTGATTTGACCCGTGTGATTGGTGGGGTTGGAGCCATCAGAATATTTAACAATTTCATTTCATAAGCATGCATCTATCCTAGGTGTTCACACAGAGAGCCATGTGCTTAGACATAAATAGTGCATGGTTACTTGGGATCTTTTCTTTGCGCACAGTGACTTTGACCATAATGATAGAGCTATAATCTATATATTTTTTATTGACACATCTTGCGATTCTTCCTTTCACTAATGGTACCATGGCGTTTGATGTGTGTTAACCAATATTAATTCTAGCACGAAGTCTATCGGTCCCTTTTTCTTTTCGTTTTCTATTTTTCTTAACGATATTAGAATGATATTTTTGTACTAGCGATTGATATCAGGCAAACTGAAATATATGTTAATCTTAGCTTTGGAGCTTATATACTGTATTTGATCTTTATTTTCCAGCCTTGAAAAAGTCTGAAAACGTATTATTTTACAGACTAAATATGTGTTGGCTTGTATCTATTGCTGGGAACTTACTGTAGAAAAATAAACAAGATCAATTAACATCCAGTGTGGAGAATCCATGAGGACCTAGTGGTTATTTTGAAGCATCATAGCCATTTAGGAACTGTTCAATTGTGCCAGCGGTGGAACTATATTTACGTATATCATAGATTTTGGTCGCAGAGAACCAAATGTGACTGGATGAGGGAGTGCTAATACTAATCCTTTTACATATTTTGAGTATTTAACTACCAACATAAAGAGTTGTCGTATTATACTATAGCTAACATTACTCTATTAATTTTTATGTGTATGTCTCTGTGTCTATGTCTGTGTCAGTGTATACATTAGGTCCTCAATGGGTATACTACCATACTATTACTGTGTTCCCATGTATCTTCCCATGTTTGAAGAACTACTTGTTTTGATGAATGACTAGGTTGTGTCAGTACTTCACTACATATCTGAGTGAGTTTAGGAGTTGAACTGTAGAAGTGCTATCGGGTGTTTAGGTAAGTGGGCCGTATGTGGCTGTCTGTTTTACTGACTCATCTCTCTCCAAATGTGTATGTAAGTGGCTGAACAAATAGCTAAGCATCTGTGTTGGTGAGCAGAGGGCTATGAAACTGTGTCTGTAAGTGCCTTTGATAGTGCTGGATACATAGTTAGTAGATGAGCTTGTAAGTGAATGCATAAGTGCCTATGCGACATCTGACTGCATGTCAGAGAGAGATTGTACGCTTTGGAGAACATGTATGTTTCGTGCATTACTGGTGGTAAACTGCATGTAGTACTTGGCATAGGGGTCTTCAAGTGCATGAATAACTGATAAAGACATCTCTTACTATTTAAACACAAACCACTGTGCATTATGTCATACCTACAACCTATCTCAGGTTTGAGCTACATGTACTAAAAGGTGGGTTTAAGACTAGGCGAAGGGCTTTTTTATGCCAAGTCGAGCTTCCATTAAAATTGCACAGATACCATTTGCAGTAGAAGGCCTCATCTAAAATTGCAGGGAAACCCTCTGCAGTAGTAGGCATGACCGGTGTTTCAAGGACTACTTGTCTGGATGTGTGACTAGGGTGTAGCAGTTCTGTAAGTGCTTGAATAACTTAGTGAAACTGAAAAGGACATCTATTACCTTTCAAGCACAAAGCACTGAGGCTAATGCATACCTACAGCCTAGCTCGGAGGTGAGATATGTGAACTAAAAGGTGGGTTTAAGACTTTGCGAAGGGCTTTTTCATGCCAAGTCATACTGGCATTAAAAGTGCACAAATACCCTTTGCAGTAGTAGGCCTCATCTAAAAATGAAGCTATACCCTCTGCACTTGTAGGCCTGACCCATGATTAAAGGACTGCTGACTGCATGTGTGACTAGGTTGTATCAATACTTGTCTGCATTTCTAAGAAAGTGGAGAATACACCTGTGGGAGTGCCATCAAATGTTTAAGTACGTGTGGCGGTATGTGACTGTCTAACTAACTCTATGGCTCACTAAATCTGTATATAAGTGGATGAACAAATAGCTCAGTGACTGTGTTGATGAATGCAGGGATATGTAATTGTTTCTCTACCTTTAATAATATTGCTGGAAACATAATTTGTATCTGAGCATGTGAATGAATACTTTAGTACCTCTACGCTGTCTGACTGCATGAGACTCTATTCTTTTTAAAACATGTATATTACTTGCATAATGGTTGGTATACTCTATGTAGTACTTGGCATAGGCATTTGCAAGTGCACAAGTAATTTAGTGAAACTGAAAGGACATCTCTTACCTTTTAAGCATAACGCACCATGCATTATGGCATATCTACAGCTTATCTCTTAGAACGGCCACTAACTATGTTATTAAAGGCTTATTGGTCTACTGACCTCCGGGGCCCCACAGCAGTAGTTTTTCCTGTAGATTAATTTATTATCTGTTGTAACCAGCTCTAAGGTATGGTAAACTATTGGTGTTGGGAGACCTGAATTTGCACCTGGATGAGACACTGAATTCAGGGGCACAAGAGCTGTCCCAGGATTTAGCGACACTTCAATTAACACTACAGTCGGAATCCACCACACACAGGCAGGGACATCTACTCAATCCCATTTTTGCCAACTGGGATGCTTTGGTGGTTGAATCCCCCTATCCGGTGCCGTGGTCAGTCCACTTCTAGATACCTTTTACCATACAACTCCCGACCCCCAAAGCAAAAGAGGAAGCTAAAATGGGTTTAAAAAGCAGGAAGTGGGTTACCTTCTCCCAGGAGGCTTTCAACCAGGCCCTTATGAGAGGCGCACCCCCATCTGGTTTAGATGTAAACCAGGCGTGCGAAGCCTTAGTGAAGCGCATTACTTACGCTCTTGATTGTACGGCACCCTGGTCTAATAAGGTGTCCTCAACAAAACGTAAATCTGCCCCTTCATTCGGGGAAGAACTTAGGACAGCCAAAACAGGGTGCATGCGTCTTGAAAGACAATGGAGGAAAGATTTCTCCACCCTTGTGGAAGAGGAGTATAAAAGCTGCATTAAGTTCTATCATTCGCTTATTAAGAAGGCAAAATCAGCCTATTTTAAGGAGAGAATCCAAACTGCTGACAATTCCACTAAGGAGCTTTTTCAAGGTTTTTAAAGAAATTTCCTCCCAGGCATCGATTGCTCTCTCGCTGAGAGATCTAAGAAATCCTGCAATCAGATTGGAGAGTATTTTGCGGCCAAGGTTGAACAGATTTATTACTCTGTCCCTGGCTCTGCTCACGTTAGCGTGGAAGGGGAGGGGGAACAAGTGGATGCTTCCATAATACAAAAGCTCCATGAATTTCTGGTGCCTGCACCGGATAGTCCCATACAGACTGTAAGTGCTATCAAATTGGGATCACCCAGGGATCCAGGGACCCCGAGGGTGCTTAGAGGGAGTCTGGATATATTAGAGCCCTTAATTAGACATCTTATCAGCCTGTCTTTTAGCTCATTATTGGTGCCTAATAGATGGAAGGAGGCAGTGGTGCTTCCTCTGCAAAAAAAGCCCCATATCAATATTGAGCAACTGGACAACCTGCGACCCATCTCTTTACTCCCCTATTCCGTGCCATCCATTCCACTGAGTCGGCACTACTGCATTCCACCGAGATCATTCAGTAGCACGTGGACGACGGACAAATAGCAGCATTCATTTTGTTAGATCTAAGTGCCACGTTTGACACTGTCGCCCACCATACTTTGCTGCGAGCTGTGAAGAGCGGTGGTGTTGTTGATGGGGCTTTTAAATGGCTGGAATCTTTTCTGACCGAGTACAGCTTCCAAGTTATGCAAGGAGCCCACTATTCGAGGAACATCAAGCTGATGCAGGGGGTGCCTCAGGGTTCTACCCTGAGTCCTACTTTGTTCAATCTTTATGTCGCCCCCCTGGCAAAAGTAGCGGATAAGTTTGGGATTAACGCCCAGCCCTATGCCGATGACACTCAGCTAGTGGTCTCCCTGACTCAGGCCCGGTCTGATGCGGCCGTCAACTTTGTTGTGCTTGCAAGAACTGGCCGAGTGAATGGCAAGAAATTGTCTGAAGCTCAACGGTACTAAGACCAAGGTACTGATAATGGGGAAGGCTTCATCTGTCTGGACATCGGCATTGTGATCCCAGACGTTGGGCCCGACCCCGACACCATGTGAACAAGCAAAAAATCTTGTCCTTCGACTATCACACCAGGCAGGTGACAGGGGCGTGTTTTGGCATCCTACGAGGTCTATGGAAGACCCTAGATAATCTCCCCACTGCATCCAGAAAGATCAATTTTGCACGCCCTGGTGATCTCGCGCCTGGACTATTGCAATCTCCTGTATTTGGGCGCAAGTCCATACAGAGATTGCAGGTTATCCAGAATGCGGCGGCAAGACTTGTTTTTATGTTACCTAGGAGAGCGTCTGCTAAGAAAGCTCTGGCCTCCCTTCACTGGCTTCCTGTTGGGGAGAGAGTGAAGTTTAAGGCTATGTGTGTGAGCCACCGGATCCTACCGAAAAAGGGTCCTGTGTACTTACGCAACCTCCTTACTCCCTATGCACCTACATGACTGCTTAGATCAAGTGGGAGAGGGAGGGTGCATGTTCCTAAGATCAGGAAAGCTAGGATGGGTGGCCAGTCATTTTGATATGTGGCAGCCCGGCTGTGGAACACCCTTCCTCAGAAACTCAGACTGGAGTAATCGGAATCCATCTTTCGTAAAGGTCTGAAGACCTTTTTATTCCCCGTAGGTTAATCAGATGTGTCATTTTGTTTTTTCTGTTGTGACTTTGGTGCATGGCTGCCACCTTAGTGCGGGGACACACTGGGTCAGTGTAACCAGGCGCTCTATAAACTTAAATAACATAACAAAACATCTCAGAGGTGTGTTATGTGCACTAAAAGGTGGGTTTAAGAATTGGCAGAGGGCTTTTTAATGCCAAATCAAGCTGGCATTAAAAGTGCACAAATTATTTTTCCATTAGTAGGCACATCTTATAATGCAGAGATACCCTCTGCAGTAGTAGGCCTGATTCATGTTTAGAGGACTACTTGACTGGATGTCTGACTAGACTGTATCAGTACTTGGCTGCATATCTAAGTAAGTGAAGGAGTACTCCTGTAGTGTTCCAGTATATGGCTCTCTGTTTAGAAAGCTCTATGGCTCTCTAAGTATGTATGTACATGGCTGAACAAATAGCTCAGTGATTGTGTTGGTGAGTACAGGGGTATGTAAGTGTGTCAACAAATACCTTCGATAGTGCTGGAAACATAACTAGTGTCTGGGCATGTGAGTGAATGCATCAGTGCAACTACACTGTCTGACTACGCAAGAGAGAGACTATGCTTTTCAGAACATATATGTGACTTGCATTGTGTATAGTATATTTTACGTTTACTTGGCATAAGGGCTCCAAGTGCACAAACCCCTGTGCATTATAGCATATCTACAGTCAATCTCAGAGGTATGTTTTGTGCACTAAAAGGTGGGTTTAACACTTGGCAAATAGTTTTTGCATGCCAGGTCGAGCTGACATTAAAGTGCATAGATATCTTTAGCAGTAGTAGGCCTCATCTTAAAATGGAGATATACCCTCTGTAGTAGTAGGCCTGATCCATTTTTAAAGAACTACTTGACTGGATGTGTGACTAGGTTTAATCAGTACTTGTGCAACACAACAGTGGAGAGACAAAGCCTATCAGTACTACTTTGTGGCTTCAGATGCCATGCATTTGAGTCAACATAGATGACAGGAGTAATGGTTGTCCAGACGATGACGTGATTTTCAAGTGCCTTTATTGTATTCATAAAATCCACAGCCAAAATCCACAGCCTACGCGTTTCGCCCAAACACGGGCTTCTTCAGGGCTTAGTATCATATCCTGGTGCTACACTGGTGTCAAGACTTTGCTTGGTCCAAATGAAGCGTTCCGGAACGAATTTTAAATGGGACGGGCTCCGACATAGGAGACCCTACACCATGCCTTAATTGGCACGTGATAGCGACACGGACAAGCTTGAAGTTCTTCTTCCATCCTCTGAATTAAGGAGTTTGGCAGCATACAAGGGATCACAAAAAAATATACCTTTAACAAACACAAGTGGGATACAACTGCCATTTATGGGAGCTTCATTTGGACCAAGCAAAGTCTTGACACCAGTGTAGCACCGGGATATGATACTAAGCCCTGAAGAAGCCCGTGTTTGGGCGAAACACGTAGGCTGTGGATTTTGGCTGTGGATTTTATGAATACAATAAAGGCACTTGAAAATCACATCATCGTCTGGACAACCATTGCTCCTGTCATCTATGTTGACTCAAATGCATGGCATCTGAAGCCACAAAGTAGTACTGATACGCTTTGCCTCTCCACTGTTGTGTTGAACAAGTTTATATGTTAAGACCATTTCTGGTGGCTGGTCTTAGGAGGTGGGCAGAAGTGGAAATAATAGCGTAAACCAAAAAACTGTTGTAATAACTGTTGGTTAGTGCAGCGATAGTACCTGCCACCCTTTCTGTGTTGCAAAGCGTTTAATCAGTACTTGGCTGCATATCAAAGTAAGTAGAGGAATACTCATTTAGCAGTGTCATCAGACTAAGTGTACCACTATATGGCTCTCTGATTAGCTAAATCTATGTCTCACCAAATATATATGCAAGTAGCTGAACACATAGCTCACTGACTATATTGGTGAATGCAGAAGTATGTAAGTGTGTCTGCAAATGCCTTTGATTGTGCTGGAAACATAATTAGTATTTGAGCATGTGAGTAAATGAGTGGAAGCTAAGTTTAGATAACAAAGGTGGCATCCATGGTTGTATATCTTGACATTGCGATAATTCAATGATGATGGAAATGGTAGACAAATGTATAACCATTGCTTCAGCTCATATAACAGTACTGATAGACAGTTTGTACTCTCATTAAGCTGCTGGTAACACACCACATTCCAAGGCTTGTACAAAAAGTGTACATTTCCATGTTACTGTATTCTTCCTACTTGCCTTAGCAACAGGTCCTGTAGGCCTCATAAGTATATCTAGACACAGACATATGATAATGTGTACCGTCTGATTAGCCAGTCTCTATTGCTTGGATTTGGGCGTAATATAACTGTTCAACTGTCTGACTCCAGGCATGAGGGACTTGTCTCCTACATGTTATTTGGATTCCGGATCTATTTTTGTGTAGTGTTGTGATGTAAATTTCAGAGCATGATGAATGTCATCACCACCTGCCGGAATATGATGGCCCGGCCCATCTTCTGTTGCACATGAAATATTATAACGAAATCTTGTGGTTTGAAACTATATATTCTTGTGTTGTACTTCTGCTTATTCGAGCATTCAGCACCCAACTGATGTTCCTGTGCATGTAATAAATCTCTTTATTTCACTTAGGCGTTGTAACTGAGTTTATTTTGTCTTCGACGGGTTTTGGCAGTTTCTACATTTGGTGGATGAATGGGATCGCTTGAGCCTTGGCCATGTGCTGCTCATCCATGCCTTCGAGCCCCCTAAGAGAGAGGGCACACTACCGCCTCCAGCCTCTGATTCCAGCCTGTGGTGACACTCTGAGGGTGGCTTAGAGTGGGCAAAGTAGTACTCTTTCTGCCTGCGGTGACTCTCAGAGAGAGGGGGGCCGAAAGCTCCACTCAGCACTTGCTAGTCAACTCCATGGTAAATTTGCTGCTCTTTTTACTTTTTTTTTCTCTGTTTATTTCGCCTCCATGACTCCCTCCACAGTGACTCTGGGTATTGTTTTTAACGCCCTGTGTGTGAGTATTTTATATTTTGCCATTTGCTGTGCTACTTATGATTCCTCTGCTTGTCCTTGCGAATGCCGTCATGAAGGCTGTCTGACGGTTATTTCATCAAGGCAGACAATGTTAATGTCTATGCACCCCCTTAGGGCATAGACAGCTCTATAGATGTTGTGGTTGTTTCTCTCTGTTTGGCGATCTTCTTTTTCTTTATATTTCATCTATTCTCTTTATAGGTATTTTTGTTGTGATGATTCTGAGCCACCACCGATTGTCATTGTGTGACCTTTTCAACACATGATTATGCTTATTGCACAGTGTGGCAATTTTTGTGTCCAAAGGAGACATAGGCTTGTACTGATCTAAAGGGGGACAGTACCTGAATGGTCATAGGGACCCATAGAAAAGGGTGTGGTCACAGTTAGTTTACACCCTGACGGGTTAGCTGGAGTTCAAAGGTAACTCAAACAATTAAAAAAATAAACAAACAATAAATAAACTTCATAAATGTGAAACAAATGAAATGGTAACAGCTAAAAAATTCAAAAAGATACCTCAAAAAATAAATTCAAGCTACACCCACACAAACCAATAGAAAACTCGAACTAATTAAATAAACACCATAAAACCAATCAATTAATTAACATAAGATTTATCGTATAACGGACAACCATGGAGAAACAGTGAACCTTTGTGAGAGAAAACACAGAACGGAGAATAACGACATATACAGCTATTCCAAACATCCTTCAAAAAAAGGTAAATCCAAAACATTGTAACTAAATAAATCAAATTAATACTAAAATAACTATAACATGTTTTGCATTACATATCACAGATTTAACTTCACTAAAATTCCACCTAGACTATTCTAAAAAATGATTTACGTAAACAAGAATTAAAACAATGTTATAAAAAATATATCAGAAAGTAAGTATATGTCTTAATCAACAAAGTAAACTCTTTAAAAGTGGTTAATTTGATAAAAAATAAAACAGAGCTAACAAATGTTTTTTTCTTAACAGCTTCTACATAAATCAAAAAACCCACAACATCAACAAAAGACACTTCAATTACTATAAAAAGTAAGTATATTTTTAATTTACTAATAAAGAGAGGAAATAATAAAAATAATACAATTAACCAAACTATATCATTTTCCTTTATATTTCACAGATTATACTTCACAATATCTCCACCAAATAAACTCAAAACAAACATTAAATTCAAGAACAAGTAAAAAAGCAACATAAAAAATAATAATACTAAGAAAGTATATAAATTAATCAACAAATAGAGCTACCTATTAAAAAACGACAGATTAAAGAAAAACAAGTATTACTAACAAATACTGTTCTCTTCACAGCTTCTACAAACTTGAAAATACAAAAACATCAATGATATAAACTTCATCAACTACAGTTAGTATTTTATTTTTCGTCAATAAAATAAATAAACAAACCAAAAAGCGATATAAACAAATATACTAATACTATAAACTTTTATTTCACATTTCACAGATTACACTTCACTAAAACTCCTCCTAAAAAAATTAAAATCAAGAATTATCTTAGAAAAAAAGGACCATTAAAGAAATTTTTTAAACACAGTAAGTATTTAAATTAACGAACAATACAACAAAGTAAGAAAAAAACGATAAAAAATTGAAAATACAAATATAACCAACAAATATTTTTTTCTTCACAGCTTCTACAAACTACAAAATACAATATCAACAAAAAACCTGATCAACTAAAAATAGTAAAGGGTCCATTAGGATGTCGGGCGGTGGCACCACCGCTGTGCTGGCGGTGCGGAAAAACAAATGCTCCGCCTGCGAGCAGCGGTAAATATGTGCGCCATATTAGTATTGCTTTGAGCGAACCTCGTCAGACCCCGCCTTATCAGCCATCGAGCTGCTGCTCTATAAATTCTTGCAATTGCAATCTGCGAATATCCTGCCTCGTTTATTTACACGTTGTAAACGCTGCTCATTATTTCCGCATCTATTTCAATACGCATGCTGTCAGCGGGAAAAGCCGATTTGCATGCCCAAATTCAAGTGGAGGTCTTTGCATTCGTCAATACTCTGCCTTGTTTATCTATATGTGGTAATAACACTCACTATTTACTCAACTATCCTTAACACGCATGCTGAAAACGAGCGACGCCGTTTACTACGACAATGGCACAAGCCTCTCCAGCGACCTTTTAACGGCCCCTGGGCTTCAATCTAATTTAGACTGTACCATCTGATCACCAGTTAATGACATGTATGCAAATGTTTCAAAGTATGATTAGACAAACATGATTTTCATTTTTGTCCTGATGATGATGCCCTGTATTTAAAGTGTAGCATCAAAACGTCGTCGACCATTGAGCACCATATGTACCAAACATTGTTATAGCAAGCCTTTACAATGGTGTGTTTAAAATAGAATCAAGTCTGTATATAGAATACTAGTACAGACTGCCTTGTACGTTTTTTGCATATAATTTCCCTTCTTGTTTTGTCTTGTACACCGTGGTTGTGCCCACTTGTCATTTTATGTTGATCTTCTGAGCTATTTTTAAAAGATTTTGGAAAATAATAAAAAATCCTGTCCGGCTGGACAAAGACAACCATGGTATTTTGTGCATGTCTATCGTTTTATGATTCAGATTAAGCTAGGGACCACTGTTCCTTAAAATATATTAGAATTGCTAAATATAGGTCAATTCCCGTCTGCCATGGTGCAACGCGCACCGCCATCAAAGTATGCCTGCCACCACGGCGGAGTGAGCGAATGGAGACTCACCGCCGTGCGTAATGACGTCCGCACCGCTCCACAAATTAGGAAGCCCCAAACAAGCAGATGCACTGCAGCTGAGACGCCACATGATCAGAGACAGTGGAGAGCGAAACCAGAGTGCTGTTCCCCTTCACCCATTCACGACCGCCATGGACCCAGCTCTATACGTGTTTCCGATGCTGTACCTGCTACATCACTATGAACTCATGGCCCCCCCCGCTGTGGACGCTGCCTCAGGTATGCAACTACACAAATACATTTGGGTGCCTGTTGTTTGGATTGTTCAGCCCTGTCGATGTAGTTGTATGCACATGTGTAAGTTGTGTGTTGTGCACTGTGCAGTGTGTTGTGGCCATGCAATTCTGTCTGACTCCTACTTGTTGTTATTGTCACTTGGGAGTATGCAGAGTGTGTGACTGGCACATTTATTTATTTATTTATTTAGCAATTTGTATAGCGCCTGGTGACCCGAGGGCATCCCCGCGCTGTTAACATTGAGTCCTACTGAGGGGAAGAGAGGAGAAGGGTTTATTTCGGGAACAAAAGGGTTTTAAGTTTTTTCCTGAATGTTATGTGGTTGGGCTCCAGTCTAAGGGAGCGTGGGAGAGAGTTCCAACCAGCGGACGCTTTGACAGAGAAACGTCGGCCTCCAGTACGTGTTCTCTTGAATTTAGGGATGTTGGCCAGGTGCTCGTTCTCAGACCGTAGAGCCCTTGGTGCAATGTAGGGGGTGACCAAACCGCTAAGAATCGCAGGTCCCGATCCATTGATTAGTTTATGGGCCGTGCACATGGCCTTAAACTCCACCCTTTGGCGGACTGGCAGCCAGTGCAGAGCCTTGATGGCGGGTTTGGCGGATACTCTAGGAGGTACGCTCATGATTAGGCGGGCTGCAGCGTTCTGGGTTCTTTGCAGTCTTGCTAAGGTGGCTTCCGGCGCACCTAGGTAGACCAAATTGCTGTAGTCTAACCGTGACAATATGAGGCCCTGTACTAGTAGTTTCCTGGATCCGGGCGGTAGGAGGGGGAGAATTTTGCGAATAGTTCGCAGAAGCCCAAGACAGGTTCCGGCGGTTTTGGCCGCTTGGGTCTTCATAGAGAGGTCGGGTTCTAGCCAGACTCCGAGGGTCTTGATTTCGTGTTTCGGGGTGGGGATTTCCCCGAACACGTCTGGCCAAATTGCCGGAGGGATGGACGCCCATTGTTTGCCCATGAGCATCACCTCGGTTTTGGAACCGTTGAGTTTCAGTGACGATTCACACATCCACCCGTGAATTTCGGTGAGACAGTTTGGTAATTTGTCTGGGTGGTCGTCTAGATGGGAGAGGGAGACGACCAATTGTGTGTCGTCAGCGTAACTCACGATTTTTATCCCGAATGGTGTTACCACATCTTCCAGGGGGGCCATGTACACATTAAAAAGTGTGGGGCTCAGGGAGGAGCCCTGAGGAACCCCGCTGGTAAGTGGAAGTGTGGACGAGTGGTGTTCGCCGTCCCAAACCTGGAAAGTGCGTCCGGTAAGAAAAGACTCTATCCATCTGAGTGCCATCCCGGTGAGCCCTGCTGTCGCCAATCGATGAAGGAGGACACGGTGATTGACCGTGTCGAAGGCGGCACTCAGATCCAGGAGGATCACTGCCACTGATCCTCCTGAGTCTAGAATGCGCCTTGCTTCCTCGATGACGGCAAGTAGGGCGGTGTCTGTGCCGTGTCCCGGACGGAACCCGGTTTGGGATTGCCGCAGGATGTTATTAGTCTCGAGAAATCGGGAGAGTTGACTATTCACCAGTTTCTCGGTGATCTTGCTAATCCCCGGGAGGAGTGATATGGGCCGGTAGTTAGCCATATCAGTTGGATCGAGCTGAGGTTTTTTAAGGAGTGACTTCACCACTGCATTTTTCCAGCTGTCGGGGACTGATCCTTGGGCAAGTGAGCAGTTGATAAGCTCCGTGATTGTGGGGGTGATGACGGGGGCCACGTTTTTGAGGAATCTCAGGGGTGCAGGGTCTAGAGGGGATCCACTTTTTATTTTATTCAGGGTAGTTTCCACCTCGTTAGACGTTACTGGCTTGAATGTCTCGAGTTGGGGACGTATTCCCGTCTGATCGGGGGGCTGGGTAGTGTTTCTGCGGATAGGGGAGCTGGGGGGAGGGAGGGATGTGAGGATGCGGGCGATTTTATTGTTGAAGTATGAGGCTAGGTCATTACTTCTGTCTACCTGGGGGTTGGTGGGCGCAGAAGAGACGGGAACTTTCAATAGCTCCTTCACAATGAGGTAGGATTCCCTAGAGGAGTTAGAGGCTTCCTTTATCCGGGTGTCATAGTGGGAGGCTTTGGAGAGCTTGATTGCAGTTTTATAGGTTTTGACTGAGGAATGGTATGCCTCTTTGCTGGCATTGTGCCAGTCTTTTCTCCAGAGCCGTTCGGCTCTTTTACAGTTTTTGCGGAGCTGGCGGAGTTCTGGGGTGTACCACGGAGCGGAGCCGGTGTTGTTGGTTTTATCTTCGCGCATTCTGAGTGGGAGCACAGAATCAAGGGAGGTCGTAATCCAATTTCTGAAGTTACTATCAGCGTTGTCCGGGATATCGTCGTGAATCGGGGTGGTTGATATCAGGGTGTTGGCCCATTCTTCGAAAGGAAGTTTGGACCAAGTCCTGCCTTTAGTGAAGGAAGGTGGTTTCTGAGGTTTCTTGAGGGGTCCTAGAAGTTGGAATAGGACCAGGAAGTGGTCCGTCCAGGGAAGGGGGATGGAGTCTAATTCTTGCATCGCGGGGGTGCTGGTGAACACTGGGTCCAGCAGGTGGCCTTTGATGTGAGTGGCTCCTGAGTTAATAAGACGGAGGTCCGAGGCCGCTAGTTCAGTGATCAGGTCGACTACTCCAGAATCTGAAGTGTCTTCGAAGTGGATGTGTGTATGGTCACTGTGGTGTATGGTTCTTCATCCATGTGTCTGGTTTCTGTTTGTGTAGACTGTGCAGGCCTGCTGTTCCACACTGCCATTGTGGTTGTGTTTTCTCATGCATTGCTGTCACATGGTCCTTTTTGCCTCCAGTATGGCATGTTGTGTGTGGTGTGTAGCCATCTCCCATCTGTGCTTAACATGCCTACCAATTGTGGGTCTGAATTCCCTCTGTGTATGGTGCAATCCTGCTATTTCCACTACTGATGTGCAGTACACTTCACTTAGATGTCAGCTGTCCCCTTGTTTTCTATGTGTGTGTGTGCCTCCTTATCACTTCATTTGTGGCACTGTGCTTTGTGATGCAGTTCTATGGCCAGTAGCTATGTGCCAATCAGGATTTTCCCCAATTGTTTATTTGTGATGTCCCTGTGCTGTTTGGCAAGCATGGTTGCTCATCTGCTGTTTAGCTGTGTGTGCTGCCCCTGTGGTGCGTCTGATTGTTTGGAGCATCCTAATTTGTGGAGCAGGGTGGACGTCATTCTGCATGACAGTGAGCCTCCATTGGCTCCCACTGCTGCAGCGGCGGGTGCACTTTGATCGCGGTGCACGTTGCACCGCGGCAGATGGGAATTGGTCTATGTTTGGCCATTCTAATATGGCGGAGATGAGTACCGCTGCTTGCGGGCGGAAAAGAGCATTTTTCGATACCGGCAGCACCGCGGAGGTGCCACCGCCCGACATCCTAATGGACCCCTTAGTTTCCATAGGTAAAGCGTTTTTGTTTTGCCTATAACTTTGCCACCGCTTGACAGTAAGTGGATGTGTAAGGACTGGAATGGGTGTGTGAATGGGTTTGTGTATGAATGTGTTTAGAATATAAAAAAAGATTCTATGGGGTGTGAGTAGGTGGTTAGTGATTTTGTGGTTGATATCAACAGTGATATCATCAGTGATGTCATGAGTGATTTCAATGACCATGTCATGAGTGCTGTAATATGTGAGGTCAAAAACAGTGCATTGTGCGGGTGTGAGTTATAGTTAGCTCACTAACTTTTCACTGGTTTTGTACGAGTGAAACCTGACCCTAACAATAACGTCCCTGTAACCTTTGTTTTTTTCAGTGAATTTCTAAGGTCTATTTTATTCCATTTCGTAACTACAACATCCCTGTAACCTTTTTTGTTTTTCAGTGAAGAGCAAGAGAAGGAAACTAAAATGTGGGGTGGGGTGGTAAGGGAGAGGTTAGTGCCACAGTAATAAATATGAAGGAAGGGAAACAACCAAAGCAGACAGAAGGAAGCAGGTAAGGGAAAAAGAAAGTAATGTAAAAGAAAATTCAAAGAATTATGCCGCATTATTAGACTCCAAACTAAATATAAGGAGATCGGGGTAACAACTAGTATCTACTTGCACCTACATAGGTGAACCACTTACGAACTTTCAGTAATTCTTCGAAGTTCATGCACTTCACATACCAGAGTGCTTAGGGGCGACCCGGAGGAGGGGCTAGCGATGTGCGGTCCATTGCTGTTTTTTCTACATAAGGGCTCCCATGAACCTCCCAAGCTGACGAGCTTCTGGACGACGCACCTGCGTGCTGGGCAACAAGGCCAGTGACGGTTACGAGGCGGCCTTCTCTTCCACACCTATTGACTTACTCTACTGATGAGGGAAGATACCCCGAAATCCGGTCCAAGTCCCGGGTCTAGAGATTGGGGGAACAATAAGTATCTACTTGCACCTACATAGGTGAACCACTTACGAACTTTCAGTACTTCTTCGAACTTCAGGCACTTCACATACCAGAGTGCTTAGGGGCGACCCGGAGGAGGGGCTAGCGGTGTGCCGTCCATTGCTGTTTTTTCGACATAAGGGCTCCCATGAGCCTCCCTAGCTGACGAGCTTCTGGATGACGCTCCTGTGTGCTGGGCAACAAAGCCCGTGACGGTTACGAGGCGGCCTTCTCTTCCACCCCTATTGACTTTCTCTACTGATGAGGGAAGATATCCCAAAACCGGGGCCATGTCCCAGGTCTAGAGATCGGGGGAACAACAAGTATCTACTTGCACCTACATAGATGAACCACTTACAAACTTTCAGTAATTTTTCGAACTTCAGGCACTTCACATACCAGAGTGCTTAGCGGCGACCCGGAGGAGGGGCTACCGGTGTGCGGTCCATGGCAGTTTTTTCTACATAAGGGCTCCCATGAGCTTCCCAAGCTGACGAGCTTCTGGACGACGCACCTGCATGCTGGGCAACATAGCCCGTGACGGTTATGAGGCGGCCCTCTCTTCCACCCCTATTGACTTTCTCTACTGATGAGGGAGGATATCCCGAAACCCGGGCCATGTCCCGGGTCTAGAGATCGGGGAACAACAAGTATCTACTTGCACCTACATAGGTGAACCACTTACGAACTTTCAGTAATTCTTCGAACTTCAGGCACTTCACATACAAGAGTGCTTAGGGGCGACCCTGAGGAGGGGCTAGCGGTGTGCAGTCCATTGCTGTTTTTTCTACATAAGGGCTCACATGAGCCTCCCAAGCTGACGAGATTCTGGACGACGCACCTGTGTGCTGGGCAACAAGGCCCGTGACGGTTACGAGGCGACCTTCTCTTCCACCCCTATTGACTTTCTCTACTGATGAGGGAAGATATCACGAAACCTGGGCCATGTCCTGGGTCTAGAGATCGGGGGAACAACAAGTATCTACTTGCACCTACATAGGCGAACCACTTACGAACTTTCAGTAATTCTTCGAACTTCAGGCACTTCACATACCAGAGTGCTTAGGGGCGACCCGGAGGAGGGGCTAGCGGTGTGTGGTCCCTTGCAGTTTTTTTGACATAAGGGCTCCCATGAGCCTCCCAAGCTGACGAGCTTCTGGACGATGCACCTGCGTGCTGGGCAACAAGGCCCGTGACGGTTACGAGGTTGCCTTCTCTTCCACCCCTATTGACTTTCTCTACTGATGAGGGAAGATATCCCGAAACCTGGGCCATGTCCCGGGTCTAGAGATCGGGGGAACAACAAGTATCTACTTGCACCTACATAGGTGAACCACTTACGAACTTTCAGTAATTCTTCGAACTTCAGGCACTTCACATACCAGAGTGCTTAGGGGCGACCCTGAGGAGGGGCTAGCGGTGTGCGGTCCATTGCTGTTTTTTCTACATAAGGGCTCCCATGAGCCTCCCAAGCTGACAAGCTTCTGCACGATGCACCTGCGTGCTGGGCAACAAGGCCCGTGACGGTTACGAGGCGGCCTTCTCTTCCACCCCTATTGACTTTCTCTACTAATGAGGGAAGATATCCCGAAACCCGGGCCATGTCCCGGGTCCAGAGATCGGGGGAACAACAAGTATCTACTTGCACCTACATAGGTGAACCACTTACGAACTTTCAGTAATTCTTCGAACTTCAGGCACTTCACATACCAGAATGCTTAGGGGCGACCCGGAGGAGGGGCTAGCGGTGTGCGGTCCATTGCTGTTTTTTCTACATAAGGGCTCCCATGAGCCTCCCAAGCTGACGAGCTTCTGGACGACGCACCTGCGCGCTGGGCAACAAGGCCCGTGACGGTTAGGAGGCGGCCTTCTCTTCCACCCCTATTGACTTTCTCTACTGATGAGGGGAGATATCCGAAACCCGGGCCATATCCCGGGTCTAGAGATCGGGGGAACAACAAGTATCTACATGCACCTACATAGGTGAACCACTTACGAGCTTTCAGTAATTCTTCGAACTTCAGGAACTTCACATACCAGAGTGCTTAGGGGCGACCCGGAGGAGGGGCTAGCGGTGTGCGGTCCATGGCAGTTTTTTCTACATAAGGGCTCCCATGAGCTTCCCAAGCTGACGAGCTTCTGGACGACGCACCTGCATGCTGGGCAACATGTCCCGTGACGGTTATGAGGCGGCCCTCTCTTCCACCCCTAATTTACTTTCTCTACTGATGAGGGAGGATATCCCGAAACCCGGGCCATGTCACGGGTCTAGAGATCGGGGAACAACAAGTATCTACTTGCACCTACATAGGTGAACCACTTACGAACTTTCAGTAATTCTTCAAACTTCAGGCATTTCACATACAAGAGTGCTTAGGGGCGACCCTGAGGAGGGGCTAGCGGTGTGCAGTCCATTGCTGTTTTTTCTACATAAGGGCTCACACGAGCCTCCCAAGCTGACGAGATTCTGGACAACGCACCTGCGTGCTGGGCAACAAGGCCCGTGACGGTTACGAGGCGGCCTTCTCTTTCACCCCTATTGACTTTCTCTACTGATGAGGGAAGATATCCCGAAACCTGGGCCACGTCCCGGGTCTAGAGATCGGGGGAACAAGTTGCACCTACATAGGTGAACCACTAACGAACTTTCAGTAATTCTTCGAACTTCAGGCACTTCACATACCAGAGTGCTTCGGGGCGACCCGGAGGAGGGGCTAGCGGTGTGCCGTCCATTGCTGTTTTTTCGACATAAGGGCTCCCATGAGCCTCCCAAGCTGACGAGCTTCTGGATGACACACCTGTGTGCTGGGCAACAAAGCCCGTGACGGTTACGAGGCGGCCTTCTCTTCCAGCCCTATTGACTTTCTCTACTGATGAGGGAAGATATCCCGAAACCCGGGCCATGTCCCGAGTCTGGAGATCGGGGGAACAACAAGTATCTACTTGCAACTACATAGGTGAACCACTTACGAACTTTCAGTAATTCTTCGAACTTCAGGCACTTCACATACCGGAGTGCTTAGGGGTGACCCAGAGGAGGGGCAAGTGGTGTGCGGTCCATTGCAGTTTTTCGACATAAGGGCTCCCATGAGCCTCCCAAGCTGACGAGCTTCTGGACGACGCACCTGCATGCTGGGCAACAAGGCCTTTGACGGTTACCAGGTGGCCTTCTCTTCCACCCCTATTGACTTTCTCTACTGATGAGGGAAGATATCCGAAACCTGGGCCATGTCCCGGGTCTAGAGATTGGGGGAACAACAAGTATCTACTTGCACCTACATAGGTGAACCACTTACGAACTTTCAGTAATTCTTCGAACTTCAGGCACTTCACACACCAGAGTGCTTAGGGGCGACCCTGAAGAGGGGCTAGCGTTGTGCGGTCCATTGCTGTTTTTTCTACATAAGGGCACCCATGAGCCTCCCAAGCTGATGAGCTTCTGGACGACGCACCTGCGTGCTGGGCAACAAGGCCCGTGACGGTTACGAGGCGGCCTTCTCTTCCACCCCTATTGACTTTCTCTACTAAAGAGGGAAGATATCCCAAAACCCGGGCCCTGTCCCGGGTCCAGAGATCGGGGGAACAACAAGTATCTACTTGCACCTACATAGGTGAACCACTTACGAACTTTCAGTAATTCTTCGAACTTCAGGCACTTCACATACCAGAATGCTAAGGGGCGACCCGGAGGAGGGGCTAGCGGTGTGCGGTCCATTGCTGTTTTTTCTACATAAGGGCTTACATGAGCCTCCCAAGCTGATGAGCCTCTGGACGACGGACCTGCGTGCTGGGCAACAAGGCCCGTGACGGTTACGAGGCGGCCTTCTCTTCCACCCCTATTGACTTTCTCTACTAATGAGGGAAGATATCCCGAAACCCGGGCCATGTTCCGGGTCCAGAGATCGGGGGAACAACAAGTATCTACTTGCACCTACATAGGTGAACCACTTACGAACTTTCAGTAATTCTTCAAACTTCAGGCACTTCACATACCAGAGTGCTTAGGGGCGACCCGGAGGAGGGGCTAGCGGTGTGCGGTCCATTGCTGTTTTTTCTACATAAGGGCTCCCATGAGCCTCCCAAGCTGACAAGCTTCTGGACGACGCACCTGCGTGCTGGGCAACAAGACCCGTGGCGGTTACGAGGCGGCCCTCTCTTCCACCCCTATTTACTTTCTCTACTGATGAGGGAGGATATCCCGAAACCCGGGCCATGTCACGGGTCTAGAGATCGGGGAACAACAAGTATCTACTTGCACCTACATAGGTGAACCACTTACGAACTTTCAGTAATTCTTCGAACTTCAGGCACTTCACATACAAGAGTGCTTAGGGGCGACCCTGAGGAGGGGCTAGCGGTGTGCAGTCCATTGCTGTTTTTTCTACATAAGGGCTCACATGAGCCTCCCAAGCTGACGAGATTCTGGACGACGCACCTGCGTGCTGGGCAACAAGGCCCGTGAAGGTTACGAGGCGGCCTTCTCTTCCACCCCTATTGACTTTCTCTACTGATGAGGGA